>NC_137911.1:2447500-3047500 GCF_963457725.1 Sprattus sprattus
AATTCTGTGCGTAAGTACGCTTTATAAATGAGGCCCAAACACACAGACACACAAACACACAAACACACAAAAACACGGACACAAATACACACACAAACACACGCACAAACACACACATACAAACACGCGCACGAGCACATTATGATACATGATATGAAAACAAATAACAAATGTTATGATATAACAATGTTAAAAATAGTGTTGTGATAACCAATAACAAACATATTATGAAAACAAATAACAAATGTTATGTTACATGTTATGAAAACAAATAACAAATGTTATGATACAGGTTATAACAATGTTAAAAATAGTGTGGTATGTTTTTGTGTGTCTGTGTCTGCACACACACACACACACACACACACACACACACACCCATACTCACACACACACACACACACAAACACACACACACAAACAAACACACACACACACACACACACACACACACAAACAAACACACGCACACACACAAACACACACACAAACACACAAACACAAACACAAACACATAAACACACGGACACAAATACACACTCATTATGATACATGTTATGAAAACGAATAAAAATTGTTATGATACATGTTATAAAAATGCGCATGATACATGTTATGAAAACAAATAACAAATGACAAGAAAAGAAAAAAAAAACCTTCCTTTAGAACAGTGCTTTCAAACACCCTATTCTGAAAACATCATGGGGGTGCTTTTCATCTAAGTGGAGTCACTGAACATGTTATAACAATGTTAAAAATAGTGCGCACACACACACACACACACACACATACACACACACACACACACACACGCACACAAACACTGACACACACAAACACACACACACACACACACAAACACAAACACATACAAAAATAGTGTGGTGATAACCAATAACAAACGCATTATGATAACAAATAACAAATAACAAATAATTATGCTTCTGTCCGTCGGGCACAACAGTCGGACACCTCCTGCTTATAAATGGAATAAAGACATGAAACAGATTCCACTGATGATTTCAACAATTTGTTTTTAGCCATGAGAGTTTCCATTTCTTTCTGCAACTGCACATTTTCCCTTTTCAAAAGTGTTTCAGTAATCTGAAGATTATCTATGTGTGTCAGCACGTCATTCAGACGTGATAAGAGTGAATTATTCTCTTCTTTCAGTAGGTCTCTTTCTGCTTCTACCTCGTCTAATCTTTTCTTGGTCACTTTGTATGTGGCAAGGAGTCCTTGAAGGGCATTTGCAACTTTCCCTTTTTTGTGTTTTGGTATCTTGGAATAATTTTCGAACCGAGACCCTGCCCACTCCTAGGGCTTATCCTCTGCGTTCTCTATTCCGTCAAATATTCCATGCGAACCGTGTTTTGTGATGTATTGAACAATAATATCTTCCATTCTAAAGTTAAAACAAAACAAAAACAAAAACCTACCAACAACAATCTCTTCGTCAGTCAATCTTGGTATGATGCCTCGTATGTCACCTATTGGCTAGGCTATGACGTATCCGTCCTAAACAATGAAATAGCGCCTTTCAACAGTCAACCGCACAATTGAAATTCAAATGATTTATCTTTCCCGTTAAGTCGGATCCTATCACAAGCTTATGGATTTGTGCCGTAAAATCTGAATGTATGTCTATGATGCTTCATGTTCAACTACTGGCTATTATCCAGACAATTTATGCCACAATTCGTCGGGCTGACTACTACATAGTTTCTCACACTCACCAATACACCGGTTAATAATTATGCCTCTGTCCGTCGGGCACAACAGTAGGCCTATGTGTTCTTGAAATTGCCTTAGGACTTAGTGCCTAAACCACACTACTTTTCAGCTACTTGTTTCAGTTACTTCAAAAACGTTTTCACAGTCTGGCCTTTGTTTCAATTACTTTAGGTTTTCTGATACAATTCTATTACCACACTACTTCGGGCTGATTCAGTTAGGCCTACTTTAGAATCTTTAGAAAAATTGCACAGAGCTAACCCACAGCCAGACACCTCCTGCTTATAAATGGAATAAAGACATGAAACAGATTATTTCTATTTTTAAACCTCCTTTCTAGGTTGTTTTAAACGTGCAAATTTCCTGAAAGAAAGGTTTTTTTAGTAGAATACTTACCAATTCCCCTCTTCTTTTTTTTTTTTTAAATTGCAAGATGGACTGGCTCGCCAATTGTAAGAAATGATAGAGGTTTCTTTGTTTCTGATGCAGCAATCTTTATTCCAATAATGTGCAGTGACGAAGCAGCCTTACTCCGGAATCAGCGGTGTAGGACTGAATCACAAGCATTCACAATTCTAGGCATATATATACTGTTTTAAGACCACTCCTAGGCCTCTAATGTAAATGAGCTAGGCTTGTAATGCAAACAGGTCTGGCAACCTTTTGTTGTGGTGTATCATAATCTGGTTTCTCTGTCTGAGATGGTTCTCAATGGCCTCCCCCATTCCCATACTATGATTAATTGCAGTCACTCACACCTCAGTTTGCTTCCTGACCCCAGGTGTCTGAGGAAATCCAGTGTGGGGACTTTTCCTGACCATGATAAGATAACCATTTTGGGTATTCCGCTGGTGGTCACAACAGCTGCTTGATCATGAATCTTACAATATATATGTATCATTATCATTCATAACCAGGGCCTCTGACAGGTTTGGCTGGGCCCGGGACAAAATTCTCTCAATGCCCCCCTCAAAGACCCGCGTGTATGTCCGCTGAACTTCCAGAGAATGTTTGGGGAACAAGGCGGAGCCCATTCATCTGGCGAGTGTCAAGTTAACGGCAATCAGAAACTAAGTTACAGGCTACCCCAAAACGTCACGTTTATAACTCATTCGTTACATCCAACTCTATCTAAACGCGTTACACTGGCTGTAATTCAGCTGACTGGGGATGATTCTCAAATCAATTCAGCCTGATTGGAGTGCGCAGCGCGTGCCTGCCTGAAACATTTGATTTGGACATGGGCCTATTTGCGGGGTAATGTGGATATTCTAAGATTCAATTAGATATAGGCATATGAAACACAGTGTAATAAAGCTGTTGTGTCTGTCTGATATTGATCTCCGTGTGACTTGCTCATGTGGTGCTGCGCTAATATGTTTGACACGCCTCCTGTGCCTTTGTTACTTGACGACGGGGCTGGAAAAAGTTGGCCGTGTCTTACCTGCACTGTAAAAAAAAACCTAATTTTACAGTTAATAACTCTACATTTTTACAGTGGTTTTCTGTTTTGTGAAATTGTATACAAAACTACGCATAATAATGGAGGTTAACTATTAATTCAAAACACGACTGCTATTTTAAGGATAATGCCAATAATGACAAATGACATGGATTTCTATTTTTTTTTACAGAAAATAACTGTATTATTTATACATAATGTTTCCATTTTTCTAAAATACATGCAAATGTAAATTTAAAATTACACTGATAATCTTTAATTAAATATGTAGCTCATTATATTAAGGTTTATGTACATACTAACAATTTATCATGTTTCTATGTAAATTTACAGTGAATTCCTCAAAAATTCAGCAAACCCATTTTCATTAACCTGTTGAGAGCATTTTTGTTGTTACTATAACAACGTATGTCAACATTAGGTAACAAGTAGGGCTGTCAAATGACGTTCAAATATTCCGTTTAAAAAAACACATACACTACCGTTCAAAAGTTTGGGGTCACTAAGAAATGTCCTTATTTTTCAAAGAAAAGCACTGTTTTTTTCAAAGAAGATGTCATAAAATTAACCAGAAATACACTCTTTACATTGTTAATGTGGTAAATGACTAATCTAGATGGAAATATCTGGTTTTTAATGAAATATCTACATAGGTGTATAGAGGCCCATTTCCAGCAACTATCACTCCGGATGGATGACTAGAAAACCCTTGAAAACCCTTGTGCAATTATGTTAGCACAGCTGAAAACTGTTTTTTGCTGGTGGGAGAAGCTTTAAAACTGGCCTTCATCTCGGTTATACTTTCAAAATGGCTCGAAAAAGATAACTTTCATTTGAAACATCTATCTCTGTTCTTAGAAATGAAGGCTATTCCATGCGAGTTGCTGAGAAACGGAACTTTTCCTGCAACGGTGTGTAGGCCTAGGCTACTACTCCCTTCAGAGAACAGCAGAAACGGGCTGTAACCAGACTAGAAAGAGAAGTGGGAGGCACAACTCAGCAAGAAGACACGTATATTAGAGTGTCTAGTTTAAGAAATAGACACCTCACAGGTCCTCAACTGGCAGCTTTTTAAATGGTGAAGAGGCGACTCTGGGATGCTGGCCGAGTAGGCAGAGTAGGCAGAGTGGCAAAGAAAGTGGCAAAGAAAAAGCTATATCTGAGACTGGCCAATAAAAAGAAAAGATTAATATGGGCAAAACAACACAGACATTGGACAGAGGAAGATTGGAAAAAAAGTGTTCTGGACGAATTTAAAGTTTGAGGTGTTTGGATCAGACAGAAGAACATTTGTGAGACGCAGAACAGGTGAAAAGATGCTGGAAGAGTGCCTGAAGCCATCTGTCAAGCATGGTGGAGGTAATGTGATTGTAACTGTCCAATGGATATGTGTTTACAGTATTGGTTTGATTCATGGATTTATTATTTGTTTAAAATGATTCTAAAATGTACTATTACTTTTTGTATTGGGAGTTTGTTTGAATACGGGACCTGACCAGGGAATTATGGGTACAGCGCCAAAGGAGATATGGACCAGTCACGTACGACATGAGATTCAGAGAAAAGAGGACTCTGCATCGGGTTTATGGCGCTAACGTTGTCACGTTGTTATATGTGTATTATTAACGTTACAGCTAAAGTGTGAAGGAGAAAATAAATATACAAAAGACATTAGTATGAAGCGTGGTCGTTTATTAAACCCGGGCAGCTACAGTGACAACGAACCGCCAATGTGGCTAAGTAAGTAGAACGAGCGAGCTAGCTTTCGTTTTGAAGCTAACAAGTGGACCAGAATAAGAGCGCGTACGAGACGTTCAGAGAGACTGGTCTACTATCAGAGACGGATGAGAGCTTCAATGTAGCTAACAACCCACACCGCGGCTCCAGAGTTTAGAGCATATTTCACTGACTGTAAGCTTTAAGACAGCCAGAGACTCAAGCGAAGAAAAGGGCAGCTTCCCTCCACGTTCGAGGAAGACCAACGCACGCATCTCCGCAAGCAGCACGCAGCAGAGAACAACGGTCTCAAGCAGCACGCCTGTGGCCAGCAGAGAACAACGGTTGCAAGTAACAGCCCTGCACCACGATAGGATTCGGTCAGCGGAGAACGACGCTCGCAAGCAGCACCGCGGCAACACGACTCGTGCACGATACGGTTTGCAGACGCTCACAAACGACGCTCACAAACAGCACGACTCCATTCCACCTCGACGGCGCAGTAAGCCAAGCAAAGCGCGGCTAGTCTACAAGGCATTCTGATCTTCGGCGCAGGCTGCAGCGGATGGTATCAGGTTTGACCATGCTCTGAAGTTTAAGTTAATTTGAAATGTATGGACATTTGTAAATTCGAGTGGACTTGATTGATATATCAGTTGATATTAGGCTACAAGAGACATTGCCAGCTTAATGGTTGCTCCTGCATCATTATTGCATTTTGTTGAAAGTGTCATTGCATTTTGATTTAAAGTTAAGCATTTATTTAGCGCATTAAGATAGTGTAGCCTACGAGTTTAAAAGAGATATTTTAAGTTTGAAATTTACAGATTTACAAATAGTGTTACAATACATTTCTGAGATGTCAGTTAATGGGGTAAAGTCAGAGGATGATAAATTCGAAGATCCTCTCAATAATGGTGAAGAGTGTTCACAACCTGACGCCACTTCAGTAGCAGTTGGCTCAGGACAAAGAAAATCTAGTAGGGAAAGAAAATTAACCCCTAAAATGCTAGAACTAAAGGAACAAGAAATACGTCAAAAGGAGAGCAAATTCATCAAGCTATATGAATGCTGGAAAAGGGAAGTTAGAAGTACCCGTGATAAACTTAAAACTGATTGCACTGAAGACGAGTTAGCTGACATGATGGATGCTGTAGAGGGGCTGGAAACGCAAGCTAAAAATGCATATGAAGACATACGATTGAAATCAGCACCTCTCCCTCAGATTCGAAGAAAGATTGACTCTTGTACAGCAGTAACAGCAGATTTGATGGGTCTAATGAAAGTGCGTATGAGTGAAGTGGGTCAAGAAGAGTTCGATGAAAAGGCTGAAAATGCTAGACTTCACATGGTGCTTGATAGAGAGTGTGCACAGTCCATATTTGTAGCATCAGTGATTGAACGAACAGCCCCTAGTTACAAGTCAAGCTGTTCATCAGAGCGTCAGAGCATTACCGCCAAAAGAGCAGAGTATGCTGCACAGTTAGCCGCAAAAGAAGCAGAAATACAAATGGAGGATGCAATAGCTGCTCAAAGACAAGAACTTAAAAAACTGGAAAATCAGAGAGATCTGAAGATAATGGCTGCTAAACTTAGAGTGTACTCTGAAGCAGAAGGGAGCGAAACTCATGACAGAGGAGTAGGGCTTGTAGAGACAACTGGTCCTTTAGTACCACCTGACATAAAAAGAGGGCAAGCGCGCAACAATAATGTTGAACAAACAAACACTGTAAAAACTGAAACACTGTTAGTACAAGCCCTACATGATTCAATGGCCCTCACTAGACTTCCCGCTCCTGAGCCCTCTGTTTTCTCAGGGGATCCACTTAACTTCTGTGGAGTACGAGCTTTAAAACATTGATAGAGCGACGGTGCGTTAACGTAGCAGACAAATTATTTTATCCGCAAAAGTACATTGGTGGCGAGGCACGATCTGTGTTAGAAGGAACCTTCTTTAGAAAGGATGACGAAGCTTATGACCAAGCCTGGGAGACACTACAAGCTCGCTATGGTCATCCCTTTATAATTCAGCGTGCATTCAGAGAAAAGCTAAATAACTGGCCAAAAGTAGGCCCCAGAGATTCAGGAAAGCTAAGGCAGTTCAGTGACTTCTTGTCAGCATGCAGCAAAGCCATGCCACATGTGAAGGGATTGCAGGTGCTGAACGATTGCGAGGCAAATCAGAAAATGCTTCAAAAGCTTCCAGATTGGATTACTTCTCGTTGGAATCGTCACGTAACAAAGCAACTAAACCAAAGGGAAGAATATCCTACATTTAAAGAATTTGCTGAGTTCATGGCGCAGGAAGCGGAGATTGCCTGCAACCCCATGACGTCACTTAATGCTCTAAAACATGTGGAAGAAAAGCCCTCTCGAGATATTAAGCATCCACAGGCTAATGCATTTATCACAGACATCAAAGCAACAGATAGTGCCCAAAAGAACAGCTTTAATGAAAATAATGTATCAAACACATCCCCAAACTCAATCAAATGCACATGCTGCGGTGAAGGTCATTCCATACACAAGTGCCAGACGTTTGCCAGTAAGCCTGCAAAGGACAAGAGACAGGTCATCTTTGACAACAAACTTTGTTTTGGCTGCCTTAGGAAAGGGCATAACTCGAAAGACTGCAAACAAAAGGCTACCTGTGGAATGTGTAAGAAACGTCATCCAACCGCATTGCATGAGGACCGTCTACCAGCAGATAGCGTTCCAGGTGTTGGGCGGGTTGAGGAGGAAGCATCTTCTCTGTCTTGCTGTGTAGATAGAGGTGATGGTGGGAGCACATCTATGATAGTGCCCGTCTGGATTTCTTCAACGATGACGCCTGAAACAGAGAGTCTTGCATACGCTTTACTTGACACTCAGAGTAGCAACACCTTTGTAGATCAAGAGGTGTGCCAAATGATAGGAGCAAGCGCAGAGCCAGTAAAGTTAAAGCTGACCACTATGATGGGAAAAGACTCCATTATCCAGAGTGCAATAGTTAGCAGTCTTAGAGTCAGAGGGCTATCATCCAAAGATTGGATCAACTTGCCGCCTGCATATGCCAGAGATGTCATTCCCCTTGAGCGCTCCCACATTCCCACACCAAAAACTGCTAAGAGGTGGAATCACCTGAAGGGAATAGCACCGGAAATACCAGAGTTAATGGACTGCAAAGTGGGACTTCTCATAGGCTATGATTGTTCCAGAGCATTAGCTCCACGCTCAGTTATTCTGGGAAGAGACGATGAGCCATATGCCATCAGAACCGACCTGGGCTGGAGTATTGTCGGAAAATCATCTCAAGGTGCAAAATCAACAGAGGTCACTGGCCTGTGCCACCGCATAGCAGTCAAAGAACTTTCACCATTGACACCAGCTACCGTAATCAAAGCCCTTGAGTTTGACTTAAGAGATCGCAAACCCCATGAAAGGGAGATAGTCACACCAACGTTAACTCCAGAGCTCATGGTGGGAGACCCTGAAGTAAGGACAACACACGTCTTACACACACAAGTAGAGAACAAAGAGAGTTTTCTAGTCAGGCTTGAGCGCTTCTCAAAATGGCATACTGCCTTAAACCTTGTAGCTCGGATCCAGCGGTTAGCTAAAAGAACCAGAGAGACTGGCCCAGTCAGTGTTGAAGAGAGAAGAGGTGCCAGTCTGGCTCTCGTAAAGCTGGCACAAGATCAAGCTTTCAAAGAGGAAATACAAATGCTGAAGAAGGGCAAACTACCATGTAATCATCCGTTATATCAGCTTGATCCAGTGCTGCAAGATGGTGTCCTTAGGGTGGGCGGGAGACTAAAAAACGCCTCTTTACCTCTCGATCTGAAGCATCCAGTAATTTTGCCAAAAGATGGAGTGATTACTCGCCTTGTTTTGGATTACTGTCATGGAAACACACAGCACCAGGGCAGAGGACTAACTCTAAATGAAGTCAGAGCTAATGGATACTGGATTGTCAGTGGCAGCAAAATTGTGGCAAGCTACATCAAACAATGTGTTACATGTAGGAATTAAAGCTCGCAGGCCGACAGAAACACAAAAGATGGCAGATTGGGGGAGATGGAGAAAAGAGTATTTAGCAAACATTGCACTCAGACAGCGTTGGCATTCTCCCAGGAGAAATGTAAAAACTGGAGATGTAGTCATAGTGAAAGAGGAAGGAGTTCTTCGCTGTGAGTGGAGACTCGGCAGAGTAACTGATGTATGCAAAGACAAAGATGGCCTGGTCAGGAAGGCCTCAGTGCAAATAGGAAATAGGAGTCTAGACAAAAAGGGTCAAAAGCTTACTAGTCCATCAATACTTGCACGTCCCATTCATAAGTTAGTTGTACTCATAGAAAGCAAATGAGATGTTTTGTCTGTAGTTCATTTAAAACCCACATGTACAACTATAATGGGAAATTGAGAAGGTTATGAGTCTTACAGATGTTCAAAATTGATTAAGAAGTTACAAGATTTATTTGAATGTGTCATAAATCATAGTAACTGGTGGGAGTGTAACTGTCCAATGGATATGTGTTTACAGAATTGGTTTGATTCATGGATTTATTATTTGTTTAAAATGATTCTAAGATGTACTATTACTTTTTGTATTGGGAGTTTGTTTGAATACGGGACCTGACCAGGGAATTATGGGTACAGCGCCAAAGGAGATATGGACCAGTCACGTACGACATGAGATTCAGAGAAAAGAGGACTCTGCATCGGGTTTATGGCGCTAACGTTGTCACGTTGTTATATTTGTATTATTAACGTTACAGCTTTCATAGAGTGTGAAGGAGAAAATAAATATACAAAAGACATTAGTATGAAGCGTGGTCGTTTATTAAACCCGGGCAGCTACAGTGAGTGGTCTAGAGGTAAAAGGGATTTTAAATAGGGAAGGCTATCACTCTATTTTGTAACGCCATGCCATACCCTGTGGACAGCGCTTGATTGGACAGGACAATGACCCAAAGCGCACCTCCAAATTATGCAAGAACTATATAGGGAAGAAGCAGGCAGCTCGTATGCTGTCTGTAATGGAGTGGCCGGCGCAGTCACCAGATCTCAACCCCATTGAGCTGTTGTGGGAGCAGCTTGGCCGTATGGTACGCAAGAAATGCCCATCAAGCCAATCCAACTTGTGGGAGGTGCTTCAGGAAGCGTGGGGTGAAATGTGGAATGTGTTTCATGAAGTGACTCTTCTGTTGAAAAATAAGGATAGGCCTTACCTTGGAGAAGGTAGAAAAAAAGACTGTACAGAAGAATAAGGCTGTGTTCACACTGAATGACTTTTTCTGATGAAAACTTCTGCTCCAAGTGCTTTTTCATATAGAAATTGTAGGTGAAACCGGGGTTGTTACAATAGTTTAATTAAATCAGTCTCATAAAATGTAATAATCATTAATCTAGGTAATTAATATTTAATAATTAAATTACCATAATGATGAAAACTCTAGCTGTACTACTATGCTACAGTCAGTATAGTATTACAATACTAACGTATTACAATTTCAATACAAGTCTATAACACTTCATGGATAACTAGTCAAGTGAAGGCAATCAAGAGTATTTGGTTGGCGCAAAATGGCTTTCAGTGGAATATTGGAACAATAACAGGCAATTCAATTGTTTAAGTATAAAGTAAACAATTTATTAAAAGGTAACAAACAGTAACTAGAATGCGTTTCATGAACGAACTGCGAGAGTGTGGTTGCTCTGTTGCGGCCATGACAGAGAGAACAAGTGCCTTGGAATTGGGGCAGGTGTCAGCCGTGCTCGCCTACCACACACACTCTCCCTGCTGGATGAGCATGCACAAATGAGTATGCATGAGTGAGTATGCATGAGGGAGTATGCATGAGTGAGTAAACATGAGTGAGTATGCATTAGTGAGTAAAAATGAGTGAGTATGCATGAGTGAGTATGCATGAGTGAGTATGCACGAGTGAGTAAACATGAGTGAGTATGCATGAGTGAGTATGCATGAGTGAGTATGCATGAGTGAGTAAACATGAGTGAGTATGCATGAGTGAGTGTGCATGAGTGAGTATGCATGAGTGAGTATGCATGAGTGAGTAAACATGAGTGAGTATGCATGAGTGAGTAAACATGAGTGAGTATGCATGAGTGAGTATGCACGAGTGAGTAAACATGAGTGAGTATGCATGAGTGAGTGTGCATGAGTGAGTATGCACGAGTGAGTAAACATGAGTGAGTATGCATGAGTGAGTATGCACGAGTGAGTAAACATGAGTGAGTATGCATGAGTGAGTATGCATGAATGAGTATGCATGAGTGAGTAAACATGAGTGAGTATGCATGAGTGAGTATGCACGAGTGAGTAAACATGAGTGAGTATGCATGAGCGAGTATGCATGAGTGAGTATGCATGAGTGAGTATGCACGAGTGAGTATGCATGAGTGAGTAAACATGAGTGAGTATGCATGAGTGAGTATGCATTAGTGAGGTCCTCCCCCAGAAAATTTTGCATTTTTTAGATGCAATTTCCAGCATTTTAACCAATTCTGGGGTGGAAAGTGACAAATCCCTTTTGATTCACAGGGGACAAGATTGGCAAGATTGAGAATTGTTTTTTTTTTGGAAAGCCACATGAAATACAGTATACCTGTGTCTGGCTGGTCGAGATTGGTTTGCTGTATTATTTGATCAATGAATACGGTTAGTTTGTTATCAGAGTTCTAAGATGCTAACCGTAGTTTTAACCGACTAGCTTAAAACAAGACTGATCAGAGTAATAAGGTTTAAATGAGTGCAAACAGTTCGTTGTGCATTTCTACATCAATCCGTGGAAGCCACGACATTTACAGCCACTTAGACAGCATAAATTAAACAAAACTTAGATGTCATTTTAGCAGCTCGGACGGTCGCCTCCACAGTGTGTGAAGCGACATTTCACTGAAGGGGGACGTGACCGAACAGGTTTTTAAAAGACTGTTCTGTGATAAACTTACTGTTGATTTGGTGAAATAGCCTCTTATGTCCGTCAGTTTCCTTTTCCTGCCCGAAGCAGATATTATCCTGCCCGAAGCAGACATTATCCTGCTGTCACCGCGCGCTTAACTACCAACCTAGCAACGATAACTAACGATAACTAGTGCAGGAAGATAAGCCAATCACAGATAGCAAGGCTGTCCCCACCAATGACACGCCGTCTTTGATAGAAGGTACACTACACGCATGAGGGTAAAATGAACCATTTATTTCCCGAATGCCGTGCAATTACCCATTCAAAATTGGTATGGACATTTTAAACGTATCCAAATATTGGTATGGACACGTCCATAGCGTCCATACGCATTGTTACGCCCATGCTCCGGTGTAATAATGGTACATTGTGTTTGCTAATCGCCTGAGAAGACTCATGGATGACTAGAAAACCCTTGAAAACCCTTGTGCAATTATGTTAGCACAGCTGAAAACTGTTTTGCTGGTGGGAGAAGCTTTAAAACTGATCTAGTTGAGTATTTGTGGGTTCGGTTATACTTTCAAAATGGCTCGAAAAAGATAACTTTCATTTGAAACTCGCCAGTCTATCCTTGTTCTTAGAAATGAAGGCTATTCCATGCGAGAAATTGCTGAGAAACTGAACTTTTCCTACAACGGTGTGTACTACTCCCTTCAGAGAACAGCAGAAACGGGCTGTAACCAAACTAGAAAGAGAAGTGGGAGGCCCCGGTACACAACTCAGCAAGAATACAAGTATATTAGAGTGTCTAGTTTAAGAAATAGACACCTCACAGGTCCTCAACTGGCAGCTTTTTAAATGCTACCCGCAAAACGCCAGTGTCAGCTTCTACAGTGAAGAGGCGACTCTGGGATGCTGGCCTTATAGGCAGAGTGGCAAAGAAAAAGCTATATCTGAGACTGGCCAATAAAAAGAAAAGATTAACATGGGCAAAACATTGGACAGAGACATTGGACAGAGGAAGATTGGAAAAAAGTGTTCTGGACGAATTTAAAATTTGAGGTGTTTGATCCAACAGAAGAACATTTGTGAGACGCAGAACAGGTGAAAAGAAGCTGGAAGAGTGCCTGAAGCCATCTGTCAAGCATGGTGGAGGTAAAGTGATGGTATGGTGCTGCTTTGGTGCTGGTAAAGTGGGAGATTTGAACAAGGTAAAAGGGATTTTAAATAGGGAAGGCTATCACTCTATTTTGCAACGCCATGCCATACCCTGTGGACAGCGCTTGATTGGAGCCAATTTCCTCCTACAACAGGACAATGACCCAAAGCGCACCTCCAAATTATGCAAGAACTATATAGGGAAGAAGCAGGCAGCTCGTATGCTGTCTGTATTGGAGTGGCCGGCGCAGTCACCAGATCTCAACCCCATTGAGCTGTTGTGGGAGCAGCTTGGCCGTATGGTACGCAAGAAGTGCCCATCAAGCCAATCCAACTTGTGGGAGGGGCTTCAGGAAGCATGGGGTGAAATTTCTACAGATTCCCTCAACAAATTAACAGCTAGAATGCCAAAGGTCTCCAATGCTGTATTTGCTGCAAATGGACCCTTTTTTGACGAAAGCAAAGTTTGAAGAACAAAATTAATATTTCAAATAAAAATCATTTTATCCAACCTTGTAAATGTCTATTAATTTTGCAACTCATTTGATAAATACAAGTGTGAGTTTTCATAGAAAACATGAAATTGTCTGGGTGACCCCAAACTTTTGAACGGTAATGTATATTCGAAGATATGTTGCGCATAAGGCACGCCAATAACAGGACAAAATAATACAATGGGCCTCATTTATAAAACGTACTTACGCACAGAATTGATCTTAGACTGTGCGTGCGATCAAATCCACGTCTAAGTACAGATTTATAAAAACCGTCTTAGACGTAGAAAAGGACGTATCTCTACGTCTGGTTTTAGTTCGTGTAAGTACATTTCCTTGTGGCAATACTGGAGTACTGCAGGAATTTAGAACTCAAAGCGCCGACACGCAGTTTCATTATCATCATCGTGCACCACCGTCACCATTAGGGCGAATGTTTCGCTCAATAAAATCAATTAAACTATTAGAACAATTCACACATGAATGAGATTCACGTCTAATAGGTATTCCGTTTTTATTTCACAAGTGTAAAACATTTCGCTCAATCTATAGCCTATAGAAAATCTAATAGTGGCTTAGTTTTCATTAGGAGATATAGCTGCATTGGCGTCGTTAGAGGATATTGCCAACTGCGCAATAAGGAGAGAAAGGGTTTTTTCGTGATCGCGCACACTTTTTGACACAGGATGATGTATGGCTGATAAGCAGGTAGGCCTACAGCTTGTCGAGAGCGTTGTGCCCAAATAGCCTCTCGTCTACAGAGGCGCACCAGATGCAACCAGGCCATACACGTTCAGGTTTTGTCTGTTCTTGGATTCCTGGCTACAGGAACGTTCCGATGAGAAATTGGAATTCATTTAGCAGAATTTTGCCCGATGTTCTTCGCAGTATTATCACTTTATATGCCCGTAATGTATTAGATTTCCATACAGTGCCCAGGAAAAGCAATATGTGTAAGAGGATTTCCTGCGTAAAACAGGGTTCCCAATGTATTTTCATCCAGATTGCGCACACTCAAACAGCCTAGGAAGACCACTTTAATACAGCACATGCCCGTGCGCGGTTGGTAGTGGAGCACAGCAAAGGCATGCCTAAGGGAAGGTGGCGATGGCCAGCGAGACTCCGATGCTGGAGCAGCAGTGCGACAGTTGCGGCCGCTGGTGCTTCGGAGACGTGCCTTCTACATGTCAAATACTTTGCTTTTGCCATTACGCCACCAGACAGGCTTTTCTAACGATGTTTTGGCCCGCATCTGCTGTTCCATCAGCAGAACGTCGATGTCAGCCTCACTTTAATGCTTCTGTTTACATGTTTCTTTCCTGCTTGCCACTGTCACAGAGAGTTTGTGCATTGAGGATGCGCTCTGTTTGTGCATTGATAATATGCTGATTAGATTAAATAGGGGCGTTTTGAGGGCGGAGATTCAGTTGCGCACAATTTCACGACCATTTGTGATTTATAACCGAAGGATTGGCGTACACGTGTTTTTTGTGTGTACGTCTGTTTACTGTGGATCTCACTTACGCTCATTTCAGGAAATGTCTTAGACAAAATGTAGGATGGTTTCTACGCAACGTTTTATAAATGAGGCCCAATGAGACATATCTACTTGTATAGGTCAGTTTTTTAAGTTCAAACATATTTAACAACATATTACCTACACAGAAAATAAGTAAATTAACTAATGGCCAAGACTGCAGACCCTGGCCTCTTGCTCACACACATGCACTCTTTGTTTCTCTCTCTCTTGCTCCCCCGCATCGTCGAGCTCTCTGCGCATAGCAGTTTAAATGAACGACAACAATAAACAACTGCTGAGTGCTGATCAAGAGTTTTGTACAAGCATTTTAAGGTTGCGATTCTTTTCCCAAATATGGCAGGCTTCATTCAGTGATTGAAACAAATATTATTAACATTAATTTAAGTTTTACAGTATAGAACCGCTATTGAACGCTCCGAGCAAGCTGTGCTGCGGTAAACATGGAACTTTTCCTTGGCTTGAAACGGCCAATAATCAAACCCGTGCATGAAGCTGTTGTAGCCTATCTAGTCTATTTGATTCATGCAATATATAGTCAGTACAGTAGCGACTAGCCCACACTAGTAATGTTTCTGTTAACGTTAAATACAATGATCCTATACTATACGGATACTATTGGTGACTGCTCCATGGCTAGATATACAGTGCAGAACTCCCTGAAGCCTATCACATCCACCACACTGATCGGCGTCATGTCTTTGCATATGAAAAAATCAATGTTTGCGTGCAGACCTCCCGTCGTGCCGCAGACAACGAACTTGTGGTGGACGGTGTCAAATATGTATCCAGACGTGGCTGTTTCGCTGAAGTACCACATATTATGCCATATTCACTTGGGTGCACATTTTGGAGATGTAGCCTCAAGTTGCTAGTTGTTAACTCTAGCTTACATAGCTTACACACTACCTTAGCTGTAAGCTCAACAAGTTTACCATCAACTGACCAAAATCTTAAATATTTCCAGACATACAGTATTTCCAGTCTTTAAATTTTTGGGGGTTACAATCACTTTCTCTGCTGCAGTCAAGCTGGGTTCTGCACTTTCTGCCATCTTCCACGCAAGTCAACTGTCAGCAGTGAAGCTGTCCCAGACAGTGCGACTCCTGTGACCTGTCTCTGACTTCAGGCACGAGCCCACCAACAAGGCAGACAGTCAGGCCGCTGCTGTTGCTGTTGTTGTGTGTGTGTTTTTTTTTATACATTCCCTATATATTAATTTTCACATTCGAAATTCAGTTTTTAACAACTTTTCGAATACATATTACAATTTTTTATATTTGTTGACCGCCCTAGTAACAAGCCAGTTTTGCTAGGGAATGGCAAAAAATACGAAAAACACTGTTGGGTTTTGAAGTACAGTTAAACTTTCATGCCATATACATTTCATTTTGCTCTGATTCAAACATTTCTTCACCACTACCATCTCTATTTTGGATGGTGCAAGCATAGATCTGATTCCATGGTGGATGCTGTTCTGCTCAGCTGTCCAACAACTAGACACATTCTTCCCGATCATTCCTCCTGATCATTCCTCCTGCGTCGCTGCTACTGCCAGCGCGTTCTTTCTGCATTGAGTTTGCCTTTGATAATGGCGGTCAACCGCTGATGATGGTTCAGTCCAGAAAGTTGACCAGTTGTAACCAGAAATCAGTCACATGTTGGCTGAATTGTCCTTGTTTGGAGCAAAGGCTTCACCTAATGTTCTGTTACCTTATCAAGATAATGTAATTATAGCCTAGCTTGGGTAGACAATAATTACACATGTACCCTCCACTTTACCCTTTCAAACCATGCAGATGATTAGCACTAGCATAAGTTCAGTTTTAGCTGAGTTAAGGAGCAGGTAGTTAGTCTGCAGGCAAGTTTTTACCTTGGGTAGCTGTACAATTTCATCAACGTTTCCTGGATAGGTAGTTGGGTATCATCAGCATAGCAATGGAAGTTAATCCCATGGTTTCTTATGACACCGCCTAAGGGTAGCATGTACAAGGAGAAGAGCAAGGCTCCACACAGAGCCTTGGGGAACACCATAACTTACTGTGGTGTGATTGTTCATGTCCATAATAAGCCATCCAAACTGAAGACGGTCAGAAAGTTTAGACCTAAACCAGGATAGGGCACAGCCTTTGATGCCAACATGATGTTCAATTCTGTGTAGCAAAATATGATGATCTTTAGTGTCGTAAGCAGCACTAAGGTGTAGAAGAACCAGTATTGAAATGCACCCATGATCAGATGTGATTAGAGTCATTATGTCATTCATAATGTCATTCAGAACTTTGATTAAAGCTGCTTCAGTGCTATGATGGGCTCTAAAGCCAGACTAAATACCTATTCTGTGTTGGGTGGGCCCACTGTGGGGGCTTCACACAGAGGTTTGATTAAGTCTTGGAATGCTTGTTCAGATGAATGGTGTCATTGGCTTGGGCTATACCTTTCAGCAGGTCAGTTGGAAATCTCATAGTAAGGTTCCACCAAGTTCCAAAGGTCCCAGAAATGAAAAGAGCTCTTTGGTTGATGATGGTTCTGATGCATATTTAATTGCAGCAGATCTGCAGTTATTTATCTTTTTCCTGAAAATGAATGCATCATCATTTTGTGCCTCACAGCATGAAACCAAACCTGGATATGTTATACCTCTGAATTACTTGGAAATAACCACAGAGTCAGTCATAAATTCCTTCATCAAGCTCAATGCTCTTTACTTTGCCATCACTCAGAAAACAGAGAGAGAAACTCACGATTTCACCTGAACCAAAAACATCCCTAGACAAAAACAATCGATCCTCAGATCATGGACCAAGGCAAAACAACTAGACAACAGATAACTGCCAGAAACATTGCATTTGCTGAATAAATTAAATAACCAGAGCACATTAAAACCAAAAAACATTTTTAGCATTTTTCATAATATAACCAAGGCACATTAAAATCAAAAACCATTTATCATAACAGCTGAATGTAACATGTAACAGATACAAATATTAAACATTGTTAAGGCGAGACACGGCAGGCAAAAACATCGTTTTTTTCAGCAGTGGTCAATTTTGAGATTTTGAGCTAGTTCACTCCCTAAACATGTAACCTTTCATACTAGCATAAAGAAAATATCCTTATTATACATTGATGTGTATATTTATTCACATTTTGTCTGTTCGCGGCGTCAGCATTCTCCTAGGTTTCCTGGAAAGTTAGCATTCTAAGGTAACGTGCAGTATATCGGCTTTCTGATGCCTGACATGTTTGGTATGGTTGAAAAGGTCTGTTTCTTCCAAAAAACGCTATGTACTCCAAATAAGGACATTTCCTTTCCAGCAGTAACCAATGATGTTAGCAAAAACGGGGCTTTAAACCTAAAGACGCAATTTCATTGGTTTGCGGTGGTTTCTGATAACGTGATTCGTTCAGACGCATCACGTGGTATGGCTTGATACTTTCTGGAATCTTTAAATGCGATTTTCTCAAAATGAGTTTTTTGTCATACTCCAAGGAAAAAATCTCCACTTCAGTTTAACCTATATATACAAAACTTTCCAGTCTTGTACCCAACTATATTATGAAGACATTTACAGAGGGATTTGTAAATATATTATTCCTAGCCTGAATCATATAACATTATATCCCCAAAAACATGGCGATTTTTAAAGGTTTTTTAAAGGCTATTGACAGTCTTTTCTGATTTACAGGAAAACAAAAGTAGATATCCATAAATCCCTCTGTAATCTTTTTCCATCTAATATGCCAACAAAAGGGAAAAGGAATTTTTAACCTGGCTTCATCCCATGATCAGATTTTTTCTTTTAAACATTATGCAAATTAGCGCATATTTAATGAGATAATGCATAATTTGCATATTCAAACATCAAAATACTAAAAACTTGTAATACATTTTGTTCTCATCTAAACATGAGTAATCAACTGAGAAAGTTTCATGGTGATACCTTTTATTTAAGATTTTTACCCTATTCACCTGTAGTGTCTCGCCTTAAAAGAACTCAATCCTCAAAGAAAGAATTGCCTCTTAGATTAGGCCAATAGCATTGAGCTATGATATTGTAGCATTTCTTCATCATGATTAAAGACCTGTGTGAAGCCTCTGCTGTGCTGCTCTTCATTGCGCCCCAGCAGAATGCCACCATTGAATGCATTTAGAGGACACATGGCAGTGTGCTACATACTTCACAAATGCCGTCAGAAATTAGTTTGTTGAAGATTTATTGTATTTATGTATTTTGTGTAAATTAGATTTTGTATATTTTGTCCATTGTACCATAAATTGATAAGATTTACTGTGTCGATGAAGCAAGGCCAAGGTGTTTTAATCTGTTACAGGTTTAAGCTGGTGGGGGAACTGCCACTGTTGCATGTTAAAGTCTCTGAACAGAAGATCAAGGAAATGTTCAACCTACTGACAAGCATCCCTTTACCCTCAACAGAGGATCCTACTACACCTACTAAGAAGGTGTGTGCATCTATGAGGAAGACATTGGGCCCTATCTTGCCGATCAGAAACGCAAGTAGGACGGCGCCAAGCGCAAGTAGCTGTGTGGGCGGCTCTATGGCGCAGTTAATATTTTAACGGCGGAAAAAACACACTTGCGTCCAGCGCAAGTGTCAAAAGGGTTTGTCCAAAGGAGGTTACTCAGCCATAGGTGTGGTTTGGGCGTAATATGCAATAAACCAATCGGAGCGTCATTTCACATTCCCTTTAAGAGCGAGAAGCGCATAGTCCATAGCGGCTTGTTATTTTGATGGTGGAATTACCTGGTGGAAGACCGGAGAAGTTCACAGCCGAGGAGACCGACGTGAGATTTACACCAATTGTTTGGCAAGCCATATATAATTACAAGGAAAATAAATTATTTACCACTTGAGGAAATCATTGTGAAATCCATATCCAAGATATTTTAAAAATAAGCATACATGTAGCCTACACATTGACCCAAATGATTCAGGTTAATTGAAGCTGCGTGACATTTGATTTATTGTATGGCTTTGTAAAAAGCCGGGAGATAGATATATATGGGGATGCGAGAAACCCTCCAAAAGTAAGCAAAGTCAAGCAAGCATGTCAAGATATTGCCGTGATTGTTTTTGCAACGGGGCACCCGAAAACGTTGCCGAAAACGCTATAATGACGTCCGGAGACGTGGGACATCCAAGCTGGAAGGTAACACACGTTCTCGTGCCTTCACGGGAGGTGTATCTGCCTCGACCCAGGATCTGACGGCAGCAGAGGACATCGCCACGTCTACCCTCACGCCTGAAAGCGTGCAGGGATTTGGGGGCATGGAAATCGGCACCCAAGCCAGTGCACCAGCTGACCAAACCCAGATGTGCCCACGCTAGATGTATGCCTAGTTTTTAAATGTCTTGGATACGGATATCAAAATGATTTCCTCATGTGGTAAATACTTTATTTTCCTTGTAATTATATATGGCTTGCCAAACAATTGGTGTAAATCTCTCGTGAAGACGACAGAAGTAAAGTGTAGCCTACAGGTCCTATACTGTGCGGGCAAGCACATGCGCCCTTAAAATAGCGTTCTGAATACGCGTTACAGACTTTAGACATTGCGCCTCACATTAGACCAGCTTTTTTTTGGTCAATGGCGCACGGCGCACGGCGCACGGCGTTGTTTTGAAACTGCAAAATACCACTTGCGCCAGAGAAACGCCTTCTCTGTTCCGCCCCCGCCCATGTCGACGCAAGTTCATTTCGAAGCGCGCCTCTGGAGGGAAAATCGCGCTGTGCGCCGGGTGCAAGATAGGAATGATACATGCGTCGGTGACAATGTCAATTGCGCTGGGTGCAAGATAGGGCCCGATATGGTTTAGCCTAGGCCCATTTACAACAACAATTACTTTAGAGCTTTCTAAACTTATAATCCATGTTTAAATGCCGATTGCTTTATTGCCATACTGTAGTCATTATTCTATTCAATAAAGCAGGTACATTTTCTTTCTTTGGAAGAATTCACATGTGGTTAAAAAATGCCCCTAGGACGTGTTTCTTAATAAACCAATCAGTCGATTGATGTTTAGTGAATCGAATGTTAGTCCATACACCAGATTGCAAAGAAACTAAACATGTCATAGAACTGGGCAAATGTTATGGCAGATAAACAAATAATAGTGTTTTGTAGAAAGGGCAAAGGGTTGGTTTTTATGGTATGCTACCCTGTGGCTCACACGTCTATTTTTGAAGGTAAACTACCCGGTCACTCACACGTTTAGTTTTTAAGGTAAACTACCCTGTCACTCACACGTCTAGTTTTTAAGGTAAACTACCCTGCCACTCACACGTTTAGTTTTTAAGTTAAACTACTCTGTCACTCACACGTTTGGTTTCTTAAGGTAAGCTACCCTGTCCCTCACACGTTTGGTTTCTTAAGGTAGGCTACCCTGTCACTCACACTGAGGTTTTTAAGGTAAACTACCCTCTAAGGCCTTTTTTAGGTAGTCTGACATGTGTTTCTGACATGTGTTTGTATATTTCCCCCCACTAAAACATGGAGGCAAAAGTGGCAAGTATGATTATATTCTAAAAGACATCAGCAATAATAACATGAGAGGAATGGTGTAAAACATTTTCATATTTAAATCAAATCTAAACATACCCTTACAAAAAAGGAGGGGGCGTAGACTCCCAAGGGTTTCATCTTGGTGTGTGAAGGCTAATAAGAACCCATTGATTTAATGACCTGTGTGATTTTGTGTAATTATTTTGTCTAGAATGCAGCTCTGGTTAACGGAAGTATTAGTTTCTATGAACAACCAACATTTGATTAAGAAGTTTTAGACATTGTAGTAAATACAAAGATTTCCTCTTCATGAGTTTGCTGTTAGTTTGGTGTGTATTGGTATGTTTTCGGCAGACTTTAACTGTTTTGTAAATGTATGCTGTTAGTTTGGTGTGTTGGTATGTTTGCGGCAGACTTTTTACTGTTTTGTAAATGTATGCTGTTAGTTTGGTGTGTATTGGTATGTTTTCGGCAGACTCTTACTGTTTTGTAAATGTATGCAGGTTTTGGCTCCACCTCTGTCAAACACAACCAAGATTTTAGATGCCTCTGTTCTACTGGATCTGGACACAGTTAAAGGCACAAGAGCACTTCATTGCTCCTTTTATTGTCCCCATGGGGAAAATGTTTGCAAATGTTGCAAATTGTTTGACAAGCCACATGCAGAAAAGACATACCCTCTCTCCTTAGACTAGGGGTAAATGCATAGACAAGTCCAGAGGACATACTGCAGTTGCATTCATGAGTTCATGTGCTTTGTTTTTAATGAAGAAATACTTTGGCTGAAGGTACCAGTCTAACCAGGCTAAAACGAACATTTTTCAAGAATGTTTGCTAAATGTCTTAGTGGATTAAATTCAGAATGATGTTGGCGCTGGTGGTGTTTCTGATGTGTGTGTGCCTGTGTGTAGACACTGAAGAGGACACCAGTGAGATATCTCAGGATGAAATTCTCCAGAAAAAGGCAAAAGCTGAGTTAACTGACTTGCAATTCAAGTTTGAAGTCAAAGAGGTACTTCTTTTCAAAATCCACACTTTCTTTATTATGCTTGCTTGAGTTATGCTTGGTTGTTTCTGTTGTATGGTTATCTTTCTATGTACAGTGCCGCTTGAAAGTATGTGAACCCCTTGAGCAGTTAGGCGTTTTCTGTTGTTTTACCATGATTTTTCTATTTTTTCATCACCAATTTTCCATAAATGAATTGTCAGGTTTATGTTTATTATTTGCATGTCCTTTTAGAGGGAATTGTGTGAGTAGCCAAAAAACTACATGAAACATGGAATTAGTGTATGTGCAAAAGTAAGTGAACCCCCAGCTGCATTGGTGAAGTCAAGTAGGTAAAAGATTCGGTGAATTACATTTGGGTGCTAAATTAGTCAATTAAGCAAACCAATCAAATGAGACATCAATAGGAAAAGGGTTGGGCAACACAGATAAAAAGAGAGAGGAAACCAACCAAACTGCTGTAGTGCCGAGGTGTACCCACAGAGATCAACAATGCCAAGAGGAAAGGAGATATCCGAGGAAATCAAGAAGAAGGTACTGACAGCCCATCAGTCTTGGGGATTTATTCTTCTTCTGGTGCTTCTTGGTGATGGTCTTGATGGGCGTCCACTTCTAGGCAGAGGTGTTGAGTCATGTTGAATGCCCTCCATTTCTAAATTTTTGTCTTGGATGGATGGATGGATGGAGCTAGAATATTTTGGAGAGGGTCTTATAGCTTTCCCCAGACTGATGGGCTGTCAGTACCTTCTTCCTGATGCCCTCAGATATCTTCTTTCCTCTCGGCATTGTTGATCTGTGTGGGTACACCTTGGCACTACAGTAGTCTGGTTGGTTTCCTCTCTCTTTTAATCTGTGTTGCGCAACCCTTTTTCTAAGGATGTCTCATTTGATGGTTTGCTTAATTGACTAATTAAGCAACCAAATATGTTTCACCAAATCTGTTACCTGCTTGACTATACCAATGCAGCTGGGGTTCACTTACTTTTGCAAATGCACTAATACCATGTTTCATGTAGTTTTGTGGCTAATCACACAATTCCCTCTAAACAAGAACATGCAAATGATAAACATGGGTGGAGACAGGAAGGTGGGAAGGGGGGAAGGGGGGAAGGGGGAGGGTTGTGTGGCAGAAGGGGAAAGGAAGCAACAGGGGTTATACACAGCCAGCATTTGGTCGCTGGAAATAGTAAGTATACAGATATCCGCTGGTAAACACATGATACAGGCAAGACCAGATTACTGTACCAATAGGGTTACTGTTACAAGGGTAAGGGATGTAGGGACAGAGAAACATTTCAGTGGTGGCAAAAGAGTGGGTGTACAGCAATGCAGTGGCGGTGGGTGCGATTGGCCGAGGGTTTCTCCAGGTGGACCAGGTGGAGAGACTACAGCAGCGTCCCATAGTGGAGATAGTCCTGATTAGTAGGGAGAGAAAAGGGAAGAAAAGGAAGAAAGTGAGTGGGTAGAGTTCAGCTGTCCATGTGCGTAGATGCGGAGTGGTGGGGGTGAGGAGCAATAGTTCCACTTCCATCAGAGATTGGAACATGCTATAAGGGAGAGAGAACATTTATGTTAGTAGACATCAATCTCAAAAAAATATAGGGAGATACATTTGGGTAGTAGATTTAACAGTAGGCAATATGGCTATTTTATCAGTGTTATTATAGGCATAAGCAATATTGTATGGAAGGAGAGAGAGAGAGAGAGAAAGAGAAAGGGAGAAGATATGTTTAGTAATACTGGCATTTGTTATTTAGTTCGGTAGTGTACTTGGAGATATCAGTCGTAAGTTTTTTTTTTTTTTTTTAGTTCTGGTGAGTGAGGACAGCTGCATGTCACACCCGAGATCTGTTATAGCACTCTTTCACAGTGCAACATACACTGCCTGCAACTTGCAACCTGCACACACACAGATGAAATATTTTGTATTACATTTTTTGATATGGAAGGAGAGAGAGAGAGAGAGAGAGAGAGAGAGAGATAGAGAGAAAGGGAGAAGATATGTTTAGTAGTACTGGCATTTGTTATTAAGTTTGGTAGTGTAATTATGCAGATATCAGTCGTACGTTTTAAATATTTTTAATTTTGCAACCTGCACACACCTAGATGAAATATTTTGTATTTAATTTTTATTAGAACATTATTTGTGTTCGGATATATCTGGGTGGCTAGCGCAGCAGGTGATGGGTTTGTCGATTTTTCATCTATGGAAAATTGGTGATGAAAAAATTGAAAAGTTTCAAGCGGCACTGTATGCATGATCTCAGACCCAACTTAAGCATGCATCCAGTATCATAATTGTGTACAGGATTTTTGGAATCCCTTAGCAAAACATGTATATCGTTAATTGTTGAGGTAAATACAATCTCTACAGCAGACAGATAATTACAGATGCTTTCTTCAAATATTTATGTACTTTTTTTTCACTAACTTTAGAATGACAAACAGACAAAGCAGCAAAAGATTTTAAAAATATGTCAAGCAAATCACAGCTTGCATTGTCCCACAACTCAAAGGTTATTAAGCAATGGTTGTTAAGTCAGAGGAGATCTGGAAGACCAGGAATACTTCCAGATAAAGGTGCATATTTGCTAGGCAGAAATTCAAATCAAGCCCTTCATAAAAGACTCAAAAGAACTTCAGAATAGTTTATCAAACCTTTCATATAAGACTCAAAAGAACTGTAGAATAGTTTATCAAACTCTTCATATGAGACTCAAAAGAACTTCAGAATAGTTTATCAAACCCTTTATATAAGACTCAAAAGAACTTCAGAATAGTTTATCAAACCCTTCATATAAGACTCAAAAGCACTGTAGAATAGTTTATCAAACCTTTCATATAAGACTCAAAAGAACTGTAGAATAGTTTATCAAACCCTTCATATAAGACTCAAACTATTCTACAGTTTTCTTATCAAACCCTTCATGTAAGACTCAAAAGAACTGTAGAATAGTTTTTCAAACCCTTCATATAAGACTCAAAAGAACTGTAGAATAGTTTATCAAACCCTTCATATAAGACTCAACCTATTCTATAGTTCTCTTATCAAACCCTTCATATTAGACTCAAAAGAACTGTAGAATAGTTTAGCTCAGGGGTTTTCAACTGGTTTTGTCCCAGGGACCACCATTCTGACTAGAAAGTAATCCGCGGCCCACTGATGTGCCTGCGTATGTGTGCGTGCATGGGTGTGTGCTTGTGTGTCCGTGCGTGTGTGAGGGGAGAGGGGAGACCTGTCATTGTAATATCTGGGCATGGTAATGTCCACACAGCCTGTCTATTTGTGGCGAAATGGTAGACAGCGACAGTCTCATATAATTATCTAGTTCAAGCCTTTCCCTGTACTTATTCTTCAAGTACGCCAGTGTAGAAAAAACGCCCTCACACAGGTAGGTAGTTTGAAAGGGCAAAAGACACCTCATTGCTTTTGCAGCAAGCTCAGGAAATTCTGTCTGGCAACTTATACAGAACTTAAGTCATATGAAAATCACGCAACATCTGTTGCATGAACTCAATAGGCTTGGCATTCAAGAAAACGTGATGCAGCTCCATATGCCGCAATACGGCTTCATGGCTTCAGTTGACAGTAATGTTGAACACATGAAACACAGTGGTACCTCCTCCCCTGCTCTGTCTGTCGTCACTGTAAATCCGTATTCCTCATTGAATTTTCTTTTTCTGTTTTTACTTTGTTTCCCTGGATCCTGTGAAGGTGTAGCTTTGTTGGAATCCTGTCCTTGTCCCTCTATCGTGGCAGCCTGTCCCTCTGTCACTCTCCTCACTAAAAACTGATCCATTGGTGCTTCTGACCAGCTAACTCAGCGTTAGAACGAAATGTTAGCTAAGGACAGTAGATAACTTCAGTCATTCACCAAAAGTATAACTTTTTCGACTAAACTTCAAAAGGACTCGTAGGCTATGCTGCAGATGCTTTTCAACTTCGCGCGCGAGACTGAACTTTATGAATAATATGCGTATGGTGTGGGACGCAATGCATTAACATTAGCAAAGCACAGGCTGGATAGGTGCAAGGCTACATTCTGTCAGAGTAAATCTCCTTTGTATTATTTTAGACATATTTTTCTTATTTAAGATATTTTCAAGGTATTCAAGAGTAATCTGGAAATGTGTTGAAATTAGTGCTGTCAAACGATTAAAATATTTAATCGCGATCGCATTTTTGTCATAGTTAACTCAAAATGAATGTCATGGTTAACTCAGTTTTTTTTTGTAATGCTCTTATGAAGATGGAAAAGTGGATTGGCTTGCTTTATGCAATGTTTTATTTTATTGAAAAACAATATTGCCAAACAGGGCGGTACAAAATACAATTATAAAGTGCACATTTCAGATAAACAAGGACTCAGCCTATAGTGCAGTTAAACCATGGCTTAATATTTTCTTTTTTTCAAGTTTGCTGTGAACATAGAAGTCACGCGTCTTATTTCAAAAACAATGAACCGTAACAGTTAGGTTACCAATTAAAGGTTACCCTACTTCTTCTGTGCTTTCAGCCAGCTGCCTGTTGACATTTTCAGACAACAGTGAAGCTCGCTTCTTTTGCACAACCCAACTTTTAGAGGTAATCTTTCTATTCAGATGCTTTTTATCATCCATTTCGCCGTATCGCGCTCACCATTCACTCAAACGTAACGTTAGCCTTCTACACAGTTTGCGAGGGCAAAAAGAACGTTAAACGCAAGATAAAAAAATTGACGGCGTTAAAATGGGTTTGCGCTAACGCGTACAGAAGAAACATTTAAATTGTGGGAAGTGGCATTGAACGGGGTCCAAGTAGAGGACCATCAATATGTATAAAGTAACCGTAGTTACCGTCATTGCTTATTGAAGAATTTGTGAATTGAGGTAATCGTGACAATCGCAACAACTTGTGTAATTACTAATATTTGAGAAAAGCTTTACGATTCCCTCAAACAACAAAAGGCTATGGTAAACTCACTCGCTGATAGAGCAGAGGAGGGGTGACCTGGCAACAGAGGGCCGAACCTGTGTCGGGGACCTCTGGGAAACCATGATGTAGGGTTAAATCCCCAGCACTTCCCAGCATGCTCTTATGGCGCGGAAATGGATTTTGTTTCCCTTTTCTTCTACAGATTTGGCCATTCGTAGATTAGTCCATTCCTGATAGAACTCAGGGGGGATGAAATGCAAAGCTGTGGAGGCCAAACTTGTATGCATAAATGATCACATTACACATAATCTGGCTGCAGGTATGAAATCATGATGAATGTAATAAAAAAAGAGAAAAATTCATTTAAAAAAAAAAAAAAGATTCAAACTGGCAACTCACTCGGACAGAATTACCGAGGCTTTGTGGAAAGACCGTTTAATCCAAAGAAATGCCCATGTCAAGCTTCTTTGACCGCTTGATTATGGCACCAATGGCATATTGGCACTTAAGACATTCCTCTTTAGTGCATCATATAGCCAAAAGTAACCGCGACAACAAACCAATCACCTGCTGTACCAGCCACCCAGACATATCCGAACACAAATTCAAATATTACTTGCATTTAGTACCGCAACATCAAATGTGTTTCCTGTTTGCCGAGTGGATGCATGTACGGCCCCGGCAAACAGATCACAACAAAAAACAAATTAAATTACTACTTGTAATTTAGTACCGCAACATCATATGTGTTTCCTGTTTGCCGAGTGGATGCATGTACGGCCCCGGCAAACAGATCACAACAAAAAACAAATTAAATTACTACTTGTAATTTAGTACCGCAACATCAAATGTGTTTCCTGTTTGCCGAGTGGATGCATGTACGGCCCCGGCAAACAGATCACAACAAAAAACTAATTAAATTACTACTTGTAATTTAGTACCGCAACATCAAATGTGTTTCCTGTTTGCCGAGTGGATGCATGTACGGCCCCGGCAAACAGATCACAACAAAAAACAAAATGTTCAATGCCAGAAAAACTAAACATATCTAAGTATTGCAATATGCAACAGGCAAACCGACACACAGGTGACATGTCCCTGGTTGGTGAAATGATTCATCTGTGTGTTTGTTCGTGCTGATTCCCGACTGACAGACCTGCAGACTGATTCGTCATTTCCTGTTTGTTAGATGGATCAGGAGGAGCCTCCTGGGCCTGATAACTCCCCTCCTCAGCCCGCCCCGAAACGCCCCTGCAGACCGGCTCCAGAGCAACACCAGCATCGCCCACGCCGCCCTGCTCCCCATCCTGGGCCCTCAACTCAGTCATCATCCCCTTGACGACTTCTCCCGCTGGATGTGACGACCCCCACCCTGGTCATCGGCAGCTCCATGGTCCAAGATGTCCACACCCCCCCCTTCAACAAGCGGCCCCTGCAAGGTCCACTGCCTCCCCGGAGCCTGGCGTGTTCCAATCGCTGATGGATGTGGAACTTTCCCTCCCCACCCCCACCACTCTGCACGTAGTCTCTCTACCTGGTCTACCTAGAGAAACCCTCGGCCAACCGCACCCACTGCCACTGCATTGCCGTACACCTACTCTACCCAATACCCTATGCTAGCATTTATGTACAATATACATTATTGCCTCCACCGAAATGTTTCTCTGTCCCTACATCCCCTACCCCTGTAACAGTAACCCTATTGCCACAGTAATCTGGTCTTGTCTGTATCATGTATTTACCACCAGATGTATGTACACATATGTCCAGTGACCAAATGCTGGCTGTGTATTGCCCCTGTTGCTTCCTTTCCCCTTCTGCCACACTACCCTTCCCCTTCCCCCCTTCCTGTCTCCACCCGGCCGACCTCAAGCAGATGGGTCCCCCCTTATGTGCCGTGGTTCTGCTCAAGGTTTCTTCCTGCCTAACAGGGAGTTTTTTCTTGCCCCTGTTGCCGTTGTGCATGCACTAAGGGGGTTCAGGCTCTGGGCTCTGTTAAGCGCCGAGAGGCAATTGTATTGTTATGGCGCTATACAAATAAAATTGAATTGAATTGAATTGAATTGAATATTTGCCTTATTTCAAATGCTGTTAATTCGCCAAATGCTCTTTTTAGAGCCATACGTGACTCCATACAAGTTTTCATAATAATAGTTGTGTCGTGCTTGTACTACATTATGATGCTTTATGATTGCAGTCATTACTAATACATAGTTATATAATGCTTAATGGACTGGTTTAAGGAAACATATTTATCAAATGGCTATGTCAGTCTTATGAAGCAGGGTTCAAGTAAAGTGTTCCCTTCACTTCAAAAATCCACAAAGTCTGCCATTTTGTTTTTACAGGGGTGGCAAAACAATGGCAGACAACTGAACATTATACAACAAAACTATTTGTTTTTCCTCCCAAACAGCACATAAGAGTATAGATGGATCTGTGATGTTTGTCATAAGAGTATAGATGGATCTGTGATGTTTGTGTTTTTCATAAGAGTATAAATGGATCTGTGTGTTTGTTCTGTGTTGTAGGTCCTGCTGCAGCTGACACAGGATGGTTCCGGTGAACAATCTGTGTTAGCTTGTGTTTGTCAGCTTGGTGCTGAGGGGAAACTCAGAACGTATGACATGACTGTCACATCGTACTTGCACAAGGTCAGCTTGGACTACTGTGAAGGTATACTCATATGCACAAACACCCACCCACACGCACACACCTATGGGACATTCCATATCAAATCAACATGAGGGTTCCCACCGCTGATTGAAGATGAATCAGTATGAAGGAGAAATCAAATATTAGAGCAATTATGTATTTATGTTCATAGAAATGCTTCATTTTGTATTTACCATCAGATATGGTTTAACATGTAGGCTGCTAACATGTTTGAGTAAAGTCATCTCAGTGCAACCGAGTAGATTAGACAATCTTCCCATCTTCTTAAACTTGACCTGATTAGACATTAAATAATTTGCAACATCTGCAACATCAAACTTGTTAAAAACTCTCATGGTAGTGTAAAAGTTATAATAGCTTACTTGTATAGGGTTGGAAAGTGTGGGGGAGAACACAGAGGGGTGAGGTGTAGTGGAATATCTAACAGAAGACCTATAACAGGTTGTTTTACAGCACGACATGCAATTTGTAGCAGATTTACTGGCATAGTCCTTAGTTTTACTGATGTGACCTTTTAAAACAGCCATGACCAATGAAAACAAAAGCATCAGAATTGAATGGGGATGAAACTAGTTTGCCCTCACACGTAATTGAATTTTGTTCGGAAGCCATTCAGACAACACAGACACACACACACACACACACACACACACACACACACACACACACACACACAAATACATGTTTATATTAATATAAGCTCACACAAGTATGGACATGTATACACACACTGTGCTCTTTTGCAGACTCTCTCAATCAGCCACTGCATTTGATCCGTTCTTCTGATGCTGCTGACAATGATCTCCTGAAAGTAGTCTTTGTCAAAGTAAGCCACGTGCACTCACATACAAACACATTTACACATACAAACATCTCTCTCTCACTCACATACTAAAACATTTACCCTTTTGGTCATTCACATATTGACATCTCTCTCACTCACATATACACAGAGAGAGAGGGACATTTCCTTAATGTTTTAAAGAATGTTATTGTATATAACCATGTTCTAATATAGTGTTATTTTTGCTTTGTGATCGGCAGGCTGATCCTACTGGACCACATTTTCTGGACACATTTGAGAACACTGAAGGAACTCTTAAGGTACAGCCATAAGACATTGTTTACCATATTTAGATGAATCATATGCGATATGTATTGATTTGCGGTGGTGACAGGCATCAAGGGGCTTAATGAAATGCTATCCACTGTAGCGTCCTGCAAATATATGAACTTGAGTGAACTCAAACTTGAGTAACCTTTGAAAAACATGCTGGTCTCTCAAACAACCTAAAGGGTGTCATGTCAGAACATCCTAAGTACATGCCTGGTAAATTCAAGACCTTGTGTATGACTGTTACCGTATTTTCCAGACTAAAAGGCGCACTTAAAAGCCTTTAATTTTCTCCGAAAACGACAGTGATCCTTATAATCCGGAGCGCCTTATGAATTAATTCTGGTTGTGCTTACTGACCTCGAGGCGATTTTGTGTGGTACACGGCGCTCTGTGAAAATGTTTTAGTACGACCTTGGTAAACTACAAAGCCGCACCGCTTGCAGCATTACGGCTACCGTATTTTATATAAACCCTCGAACAGTACATTGCTCCCGACCACTGTTGGTGGAGGCAGTACTTCTGTCTCAATGAGGTGAGAGCATATCGGCATGCTAATGTTATACTTATTAGCAGCGAGGCTAGCTAGCTAATATGTGTTTCAATGGATGTTTGGTCTAAGCGTTAGCAGCTTCAGTTAAGACCTACAATACTCTGCAACATTTTGAGAGTTATTGTGAATACGCTAACGTTTGATTTAGTGGTATCGGACTGGTTTTTTACGTGTTACAACTGAACAAGGTCGGGAGTTATTGTGAATACGGTCATTAACGTTTGAACAATGTTGAGAGTTATTGTGAACATGTTTAATAAAGTTTGACTGACTGACTGTTTTGTTTCGCTTAATGTGCCTCATAGTCCGGTGCGCTTTATATATGAAAAAAGATCGAAAATAGACCATTCATTGATAGTGCACCCTATAATCCAGTGCGCCCTATAGTGCGGAAAGTACGGTAACTTTAGTGTGTTCATCGGTGCACAAGCTATTCTGGAAATTTGGCAGTTGAGACATCATGAATGAAACAATCGATGTTATGTATTTTTATGGTAGTATTTGTGTAAAAGGAATATACTGTAAACATTTGAATTACAGTTGTAGGTACAATGGGTACCAGCCTCACATGGGCACCAGAATAATGTAGGTGCCTTACCTTGTGAGCGGGCGCCGAGTAAATGTGGGTGCAATTGTGCTCTTCAATAGTAATACTGTTTTCACAAGGGCCACCAAGATAACATTGATACTATCCTGACAACAGCACCAGTAATATGTTAGTGATCTCACCCTATTGGACAGGCAAGTGTTTAAAAAAGAGAGGGAGTGTGTGTGTGTGTGTGTGTGTGTGTGTGTGTGTGTGTGTGTGTGTGTGTGTGTGTGTGTGTCTGTGTGTGTGTTGTGTTGTGTGTGTGTCTGTGCGAGCCAGTGTTCACTGTCTGGTGCACACCAGATACAATATGTGTGTGTGTTCCTTTATTCGGTCACCGTGGTTCCATTTGCATGTCTGTGCACTTTCATGAACATTCATGTGATATGAAAAAGGACCAGCTTCTGTGAAGTGCAAGGTGTTCTCTTCACGTGTTGCTATGTTGAGGCCAATGAATGTGTAATCCGTGTGATTACGGTGCCAAGTTAGAAGAGGGAAATTATTTAGTAATGAATGCAAGACCCTATGTCTCCGTGAAGCATACAGTGGGGAAAATAAGTATTTGAACCCCTACCGATTTCTCAAGTTTGGCCACTCAAGTGATCTAGAATTGTATTGGTAGGTGTATTTTAACAGTGAGAAACAGAATATCAACAAAAAAATTCAGAGAACTGCATTTTATAACATTTATGACTTTATTTGCATTTGATGCAAAAAATAAGTATTTGAACCCCCAAGCAAACAGCAAGAATGCTGGCTCACAATGACTAGTTATGTGCCCAAGAAGCACACAGATTAGTCCTCATTAGGTCTAACAAGGTACACCTGATCTCAACTGGTGACGTTTATAAAATAAAACCTGTCCAAAGAATCATACTTCACACCTTCAACCTCACCACCATGGACAAGACCAAAGAGTTGTCCAAGGACGTCAGAGATAAGATTGTAGACCTGCACAAGGCTGGAATGGGCTACAAAACCATTGGCAAGCAGCTTGGTGAGAAGCAGACAACTATTGGTGCGATTATTCGTAAACGGAAGCAACACCAAACAAATGTTAATCGCTCTAGGTCTGGGGCTTCATGCAAGATATCCCTTCGTGCGGTATCAGTGATCATTCGAAAGGTGCAGAATAACCCCAGAACTACACAGGGGGAGCTTGTGAATGATCTCAAGGCAGCTGGGACCACAGTCACCAAGAAAACCATTGGCAACACACCACGCAGTAATTTTTTGAAGTACTGCAGCACTCGCAAGGTCCCCCTGCTCAAGGAAGCGCATTTACAGGGCCATCTGAAGTTTGCCATTGCACACTTGAATGATTCTAAGGAGGATTGTGAGACAGAATGTGGTCAGATGATACCAAAAAAAAGCTCTTTGGCATCAACTCAACTTGCCGTGTTTGACAGGGGGGGGGATGCTGAATATGACCCCAAGAGTACATCATACCCACCATCAAGCATGGAGGTGGAAACATTATGCTTTGGGGCTGTTTCTCTGCCAATGGTACAGGACGACTCCACCGCATCAAGGGGACTATGGATGGGGCCATGTAACGTGGAATATTGGGCTTGAACCTTATTCCCTCATTCCCTCCCATTGAAAACGCAACAAGATTTGGAGAGGATCTGCAAAGGGGAGTGGACCAAAATCCCTCCTGAGATGTGTGTAAACCTGGTGACCAACTACAAGAAACGTCTGTGCTTGCCAACAAGGGTTATTCCACCAAGTACTAAGTCATTTTTGTCAGTCAGTTTTGCTAGGGGTTCAAATACTTATTTTTTGCATCAAATGCAAATAAAGTCATAAATGTTATAAAATGCATTTTTCTGGATGTTTTTGTTGATATTCTGTTTCTCACTGTTAATATACACCTACCATTACAATTATAGATCACACATTTCTTTGCAAGTGGCCAAACTTGTGAAATCGCAAGGGGTTCAAATACTTATTTTCCCCACTGTAACTAACATTAACACTTGTATGGTGTGGCGAAGCCAACTACCAAATAACCAAGAAAAGATATCCCTAGAGTACATGGCAAAGGTAAAAAAAGTCTTATGCTTAACCAGGTAGTGAGTAGGCTACGATAGCTAAATTCCCAATTCTTAAAGTTACCAGTCCTTTGGGGAAAGGGGTTTTCTGATGTTTTGATGGGGCAAACAGAAGAGTGTCTATAGATGGTGAAGGTGGTCGAAGCTGTGATGTCGCCGTTGCTCTGCAGTGTACATCGGAAGACATGGTTGCTCTGCTTGATCCGTTTGCAGATTTCGTGTTTGTCTTTGTGATTACTTGCTTGGCTTTCTCCCGTCGCCGAGTTGGCTAGCAAAGTTTCTGTTAGCTGGTCGTGCTAAACTGGCTTTCTTTCGGTTAGTGGTTTCTCTCGTCCTGACTCACAAGAAATCTTCGGCAGTCTTAGGCTGCTTTTCTGAGCGGCTAGTGAGCTCTCATCAGGCTTCAGTTACAGATTGATTGGAGGAGAGGCTGACTGTTCTGGATAAAACCAAACACAAGTTCCTGATTAAAATCACACTGGACACATTGTAGATGTACCAACACAAAGCAAAGCACTGTACTGTTATCCAGTGGCGGCTTCTTCTTCCTCTTCCTCTTTTGTCTCCTTCTTCCTTCTTCTTTTTGCAGTACAGTACATAACAGTACAGGGCATTGCATGCACTGTAATTATGAGTAGAATAAAACCGCACTCAAGCTTTTCTCATTGATATTAAGACCAGTTTATTTCCACAGACGCGTTTCGGCCTTAAGCCATCGTCAGTGTGTAGTGTGGACAACAGAATTGATGCTTTTTATCAACAAGGGTCAAGGGTAACAAGTGACGCATGACATCAACAGGTGACATCTCCAGGTGACCTGCACCAAAGGGTGCACAGATTCAAAGCATGTTCGCACACAGGCAATAAACAGGAAAATCATATTAAACAGTAGCCAAACCTAGCAGCCTGAATCAAATAAAGCAGACATACTAATAATGATAGTAATATAATAATAATAATACAAAATTGACAAGTCAAGTAGGCTAAACGTAAATCCCAAAAATTATTTAGGCGGTAATGCAACCGCAGCGACTCTCCTATAGCATCTGAATGCATCAATAAGCATTATGTTCCACCCAACTCATATATACAACCCAGTGAATATGTACACATATTTTTACGCAGAGGGATCATAAAAAGCAGTTCAAAACTAGCTCTTCATTCAGACCATTGGGGTGTACAGTTTGAAACGTGAAGATCCAGTGTGCCTCCCGCTGAAGGAAATAGCGCTCTCTGTCACCACCCCCTTTATGAGTCTTCACTGCCCCTATGCCTTGAAATTTTAAGGTGCAGACATCGTGCCCAGATTTATTAAAATGTCTTGCTACAGATGACTTTAACGTCATGATTACGTCTGTTACTTTTGTGTTCGTTTATTCTTACTCTTAATTCTCTTTTTGTTTTTCCAACATAACAAAACCCGCATGGGCATTTCAGGAGGTATACGACAAAGGTCGTGAGGCAAGTGATTCTCCCCCTCACGGAGAATGACTTGCCAGTGCGCGGGTGTAGAAAGGAATTATCCTTGATCATTGCATTACAATTAACGCAACCCCTGCAGGGGAAATTACCAGGATCAAGATTTGTGAGCCAATTGGTTGGCGGAGAATATGAGTCTGCTCTCACCAGGGTATCTCGCAAGTTAGGCAATCTTTTATAGGCAAAAAGTGGAGGATTTTTAAACGATTGGCCGATCTGAGTCACTAGATAGAATATGCCAATGTTTTTTCACTATGGACTTGACCTCGGACGACAGTGGTGAAAAAGTCGTAGACAAGACAATTCTGTTTTCTGAAGTGGTTTCTTTCTTTTTGAAAAGTGATTCTCGCTCTATGATACGTACCCTATTCAAACATGAATCCAGATTGATCTTATCATAACCTTTGGAAATGAAACAGTCATACAAAATGTTGGCCTGACCTTCGAATTCCACCTCAGTACTGCAAATTCTCAGCCTGGATCCTAAACCCCGCCCACAACATTTTTGTTCTGAGAACTTTGGTCTGGCTTTGTGCATATTGGGGAGACAATATCAGTTCTCGTCAAAACAATCTGACCAATGAAATTGTCAGAGCGGGCTTTATACGATGATGGACAGATGATCAACCAATGCTTGAGTTGAATTAACCGGTAGATTTGAAATAGTACCAAGATGGCTGCGTCTCGGCTTGTTAGTGGGAAATATTTGATGTGAATTAAGCTATCTACACGACTTTTTTAATGTCTACATTGACTAGGTTAGTTGTGTATGTGCAACACGAATGTTGCAGAGTATTGTTTGTCTTAACTAAAGCTCTCTAGACCATTATTGTAAGGTTATTGCTAAAGCTAAGACCAAAAATCCATTGAAACACACGTAGCTAGCTATAGCCTCACTGCTAATTGTATGTATAAGTATGACGGGTGCAAGCATATCTCACAGATATTGACGGCGCATTCATTTTGAAAGAGGAACAGAGAAACGCGATTAACGCATTTGTCGATTGAAAAGATGTTTTTGCCGTCCTTCCTATCCTACGGGATCAGGTAAAAGTTTAATGTATCAGATGGTCATACTACGTTGCTCTAATTGGTTCTAGGTATCCAATTCAGCGAAGAGGCCTTTTCTTTCCTGGTTCGTTAATACACGCCCCATAATCACAGCCCAATGGGTCAGGATCAGACTCATATTCTGACTAGAATTATGAGTATGACATCCTCAGGCTAGCAAATTCTCCTCATGCGTAGAAATTGACTATAAAACCTGCCCCGTAGAGACCTGAACATCGAGAAATTATATAGAGGTGTAAAAGAGGGTGCCCGAGCGGTTGTTTTTAGGTCACCCTTCCAGATGGTTGGAAATGGAGGAGAAACAGTATTTCCAAAAAAATATGGATCTTTATTTTTTAGGCTACCGGTAGGTTTAGACAAATGAACAAACAAACAAACAAAACAAAACACTGATTCAAAACAAACATAAATAGGCACAATGGCCAGGTTTCACTATAGCACTATTCACTTGTTACACTCCACTCACGTTCTATACGGTCAGCTCACATCAGCTACCTCTCTCGAATGAGCTGCGCGCCCCGTATTTAACACAGTCGGCCATTACCATTCACACGCATCAATCAATTAAATGCTGCGCACGGTATTACCACATTATAAACATTCTGGTACACTATATAACACACATACATTCATGCCATATTATCATCTGTGCCCCGAAACATGTTACAAACGAATTACTTTAACACAGTACGCGCACCCCTGCTCCCATGAGCGCTTCCTTAGAGGCGCGCAAAATGCCCCTTGAAAACAGTCCTCTTCCCTGCGCCCGGTTTGCTCCCCTGTTCACGGAAGTAATACTCATCCGGTAACCACGAAGACAAACATTTTGGCCTACCCTGTTAGTGACTTCAATAACCCAAGTAAGTGTTCTGATGTTTCCTTGTGCACTAAGAGCACTTACACTGGTATGGTTTCACCTTACATACTACCATGTCATTGACTCATACTTGCGCTCCGCGCATCTTTCCTCTCTTTACCGACACTTTGTCTCCCGTTGCCCTCTCCCAGATCAGACATCTAAAGCGATGTTTAAACCATCGGAATATTTCTAGGCATCGTAGACATCTACACTATAATCCTCTTTGTTATGTACAGGCATATACATTGGTGTAAAATAATGTTCACTGTACAACAGAAAACCGCTGCTTTACGTGACAGACCACTGCGCGGACAAAGCACTCTGTCACAAGAGGACATGTTAAATTCCAATGTAAATCGTAAAGAGTCCAGTCTAGAGTTAAGAAATTCATGAAATTTGTTAGGTTGTTCCACTGTACCACTGAAGATAAAAAAAGACATCATCAATATATCGGAACCAACATTTCAAACAGTCCAAGGATCCTCTTCTCTCTGTCCATCTCCATATGAATGAAAAAAATCAATATGATGACTTTTATGTGTCTTGATCTAATCAAGTGCCAATTATTCATCTGTGCCAATTATTCTTATTGGAAAAAATTGACAAACCTTTTTGATAAAACCCAATGTGGTAGAAGATCTCACATGGCAGAAATGTGTACTATTGGGTGGGGCAGACGCCAAAGTTGGTGAAAGAACCAGGGATATTCTCAATCACTGTGCCAAATTAAAATTATCTTTCAATCTGTTTAAAGTGGAAACACTTTGGGTGCCTGCACACCTGTGCACTTGACCCCAAATTATTGGGACTAAGCGTCTCACGCTGGTAAGCGAGAGAGGAAGTCTGCCGTGGCATTATCCCGTCTTCCACCGGGCATCCCACAACTGCCACCAATTGTGACGGGCCGAGCCTCTGCTTACCGTCAAAATGTGGGTTTGTCCCAAAAAGCTCAGAGACAGAGTGAGGGTTCAAAGATACAAGTTTAAATATACTTCAACATATCCAGGAGAACTGCTTAGCCTCTAAATAAGCAGAGGACAAAAATCTACAGTCTCTAGGAATATCATCTGCGAAGTGAATTTGTGATTTTTTTCAGTGTACCTTAACATGTATCTGTATGCTACTAACTATTATGTGTATTTGTTGTAATCAGGTGGAGTTCTCCTCTCTGGACTTTCTCCTTCATACCAGAGCACTGCTGTCATGCATACAATTATTAAACTCTGCCATGCCTGGAGAGCTGAGGTCAGGCGGAGAGAAACAAGACAGAAGCCACCATAAGAAGGACTTGGAAAAGACAGGTATACATAGCTGTGTAATTGAGCTAAAATATATAACATTATGTGCGTCACAAAATGTCTTAATTTTCTCAAAACATTTGAAATAACAACGAGATGTATAAAAACGTGCATATTAAAGGGCAGCATCAGACAAACAGCTAATGACGGTGTTTGTGCAATCCCCTGACGTTGTTTGGTGATAAATTAACCGCAACATTAGCGCTGCTGAAAACATTACGTCGCAACTGGTCCGACGTTTCCTTAAAAATAAGCAAACACAAAACTCAAGAAATACGTGATTTCAAAGCCTTGTCCAGCTGTTTACTGACGTTTGTCATGTTTAATGAAGAGAGAGAGGGAGAGAGATACAGGCAGGCAGGCAAGCAGGCAGGCAGGCAGGCAGGCAGGCAGGCAGGCAGGCAGGCGTAATTATTGAAATGAAAGGTAGGTCTTAAGTTGAGCTACATAACAGTCTGGTGAGGTATATTGTGGTATATTATTAGTCAGTGGCGGTCCCTGCATTTCACGACTAGGCCTTCAGCGATGTCCTACTACACGACAGTTGAGCTGAGTGAATCCACCTCTTAATACCATTATTATTCAATTCAATTCAATTCAATTCAATTCAATTCAATTCAATTCAATTCAATTCAATTCAATTCAATTCAATTCAATTCAATTTTATTTGTATAGCGCCATAACAATAACAATTACATAACATTACCATAACAATTGCCTCTAGGCGCTTAACAGAGCCCAGAGCCTAAACCCCCTTAGTGCATGCACAATGGCAACAAGGGCAAGGGAAAACTCCCTGTAAGGCAGGAAGAAAAACTCAGGCAGAACCACGGCACATAAGGGGGGACCCATCTGCTTGAGGTCGGCCGGGTGGAGACAGGAAGGTGGGAAGGGGGGAAGGGGGAGGGTTGTGTGGCAGAAGGGGAAAGGAAGCAACAGGGGTTATACACAGCCAGCATTTGGTCGCTGGACATAGTAAGTATACAGACTTTCGGTGGTAAACATGATACAGGCAAGACCAGATTACTGTACCAATAGGGTTACTGTTACAGGGGTAAGGGATGTAGGGACAGAGAAACATTTCAGTGGTGGCAATAATGTATATTGTATATAAATGCTAGCATAGGGTATTGGGTAGAGTAGGTGTACGGCAATGCAGTGGCGGTGGGTGCGATTGGCCGAGGGTTTCTCCAGGTGGACCAGGTGGAGAGACTACAGCAGCGTCCCATAGCGGAGATAGTCCTGATTAGTAGGGAGAGAAAAGGGAAGAAAAGGAAGAAAGTGAGTGGGTAGAGCTCAGCTGTCCATGTGCGTAGATGCAGAGTGGTGGGGGTGAGGAGCAATAGTTCCACTTCCATCAGCGATTGGAACATGCTATAAGGGAGAGAGAACATTTATGTTAGTAGACATCAATTTCAGAAACAGATAGGGAGATACATTTGGGTAGTAGATTTAACAGTAGGCAATATGGCTATTTTATCAGTGTTATTATAGGCATAAGCAATATTGTATGGAAGGAGAGAGAGAGAGAGAGAGAAAGAGAAAGGGAGAAGATATGTTTAGTAATACTGGCATTTGTTATTTAGATTGGTAGTGTACTTATGGAGATATCAGTTGTAAGTTTTTTTTTTTTTTTTTAGTTCTGGTGAGTGAGGACAGCTGCATGTCACACCCGAGATCTGTTATAGCACTCTTTCACAGTGCAACATACACTGCCTGCAACTTGCAACCTGCACACACACAGATTAAATATTTTTTATTTTATTTTTATAAGAACATTATTTGTGTTCGGATATATCTGGGTGGCTAGCGCAGCAGGTGATGGGTTTTGTCGACGCAATTACTTTTGGCTATAGGATGCACTAAAGAGGAATGTCTTTAGCTTTGATTTGAATATAGGTACGGTGTCTGCATCTCGGATGGAGGCAGGGAGATTATTCCAGAGGAGGGGGGCTCGGTAGCTAATTATGACGCCATGGCTCTCGAACCATACAGAAAGGCAGTATAAGTGAGCATTGCATCACCTTTATATAGTCGAGTACAACAGACTTCATTAATATTTCCGGAGCCTTTAAAATCAATACCCCCGTATTAACAATAAATTACGAAAAGTAAACTCTCAGTTATATGATCGCTTGGATCACAACTTAATAATAAAAGGCGATTTCCAGGGATTAGTCTACAAAGTTTTATTAAGTCCACCGAAAGTAGCCTATGTGAGCTTAAAACAAGTTTGTCCACAAAACATCGCATTGTCCCACCTGCAAAGCAGTTTCATTAAACTGACCCGATCCTCACAATATCCAGTTTTTCTTGAAAGGGCCGTCTTGAAAATGGCGTTTCTTTTATATTAGCGACCAGATCGATCCTCCTTCAGCCATTGTGGGTTGAAAATAAACTGAAATTTACGTTTTCGCTAATTCACCACCACCATCTGCAACTAAAATGAGCACTTCCTGAGGCACTGCCTCAGTCTGCCGCACTAGTGCGTATCCAATCAAAGAACTTGTACGTGTCACGTTCAACGTGATGCCTGCTAGCTGGCCTAGGCTGGCCCCAATGTCGCCAACTCGAAATCTGATAGGTTATCACAACTGTTTGTTTCAGTTCATTCAACTTAAATGAACTACGTAAAACAGCCAGTTGTGATAACCAATCAGATGTACAGGCGCCTTCAATGTTAATTCTGAAGGCCTCTGGGAAGATTTCTTGGAGCCTGGCAACACATGATAGCTGAAATATGATTGGATGAATGCTCTTACATAAATAAACAACGCTGGAAGCTATGAAATGAAGAGAATGGTCTATGGGGAATAATTTAATACATATTTATGAAAAGAAAATATTAAAATAAAATGTATTTTATTACATTTATTTTCTGATGATGTTTAGGCCAGCAGAGAAGGCCTTGCTGGCCCTGACGGACCACCACTGTTATTAGTGTAAAGCTGCTTATGCTGCAGAAAACAGTAAAAAAAAAAAAAAAATTGTGTGTATTGTGCTGTCAGCTTTACAGAGGTTATGTAAGTCACTCTTGCTCATAATGCACAAGATTGATTTATCTCATTTACAAAATTTGCAGCATAATGCCAAGAAAAGAGAGACTCCAAAAGCAGAAGGACAGCGAACTGCAGCAAGCAGCTCAGGGTAGCAGCTCTCTTTCATCTTGGATCAGGCCATCAACTAGTAATACAAATGAGGGAGAATCAGTAATCCTACCTGGTCCAGAGGAGCCCATCACAGATGAGAAAGGACAGTGTAGGACTGAGTTATGTTCACAAGATAATTTGAGTTAGTTTGTTAACAAAATAAATATTTAAGTTGAGAAAATCCTGTGTTTTTTATTTATTTATTATTATTATTTTTATTTAATTAATACTTTTAGCGATGGGTGCCCTTTTTTTTGGTTTGAAAAAAAATTCTGTGCACGTGCCTGGATGTATAAAAGGGAGATATTCTAAGAAAATATTCCAAACTCTTGATAGCATTTCCCATAGTCCTGTATTGTTTCTTTCATTAGAGGTGAAAGGATCCAAAGAGGCTGGTGCTGTGGCCTTGAAGGTGTTTGCTGTCCTGGGATCCTTTGGAATCAGGGTGTGCGACGACCAAACTGATATAGCTGACATCAGGATACGAGGTACAGTATTGTGTTTTTATGTATGTACTGCTAGTGCGTGTTAGAGACCACTCGAGTGAGAGTGCCAAACTAATCCTTAGCACTGTAATACAAGTCTCAATCTCTGTCAGTGTTGTTAAAACATTTTATATACAGTGATTCTGTGAGTTTTCAGACCCTTTCAAGCTTTTCACATATTGATGTTTCTTAAAACGGATTAATTTTTTTTTTCTCATCAATCTTCACACAATACTCCAAAATGACAAAGCAAAAACTGTCTAGTGGAGTAAAGTTGCAGTATCTCGTTAAGTTTTCAAAAATAAAAAGTGAAATAATCAATTTTCATCAGTATTCAGACCCTTACTCAGCGGCGATGCAGAGAACAATAAGTGGGAGTTGTACACGCAATAGTTACATTATACGTCATATAAATTGTTTGTAAATTGGCTGATTTGATCTACAGGTGCATCTCAGTAAATTAGAATATCATCAAAAAGTTGATTTATTTCAGTAATTCGATTCAAAAAATTAAACTCATATATTATATAGATTCATTACACACAGAATGATATATTTCAAGTGTTTATTTCTTTTAATTTTGATGATTATAACTGACAGCTAATGAAAACCCCAAATTCAGTACCTCTTCTGTGTTAAAAGGATTTACACACAGAATGAAAAGGATTTTTAACACAGAAATGTTTGACTACTGAAAAGTATGAACATGTACAGCACTCAATACTTGGTTGGGGCTCCTTTTGCATAAATTACTGCAGCAATGATGCGTGGTATGGAGGCGATCAGTCTGTGGCACTGCTGGGGTGTTATGGAAACCAAGGTTGCTCTGATAGCGGCCTTCAGCTCTTCTGCGTTGTTGGGTCTGGTGTCTCGCATCTTCCTCTTCACAATACCCCATAGATTCTCAGGTTTAGGTCAGGCGAGTTTTCTGGCCAATCAAGCACAGGGATACCATGGTCCCTAAACCAGGTACTGGTACCTTTGGAAGTGTGTGCAGGTGCCAAGTCCTGCTGGAAAATGAAATCTGCATCTCCATAAAGCTGGTCAGTAGAGAGAAGCATGAAGTGCTCTAGTCTTCCTGGTAGACGACCTTGACCTTGGACCTGAGCAAACACCTGCAGATGACATGGCACCCCAAACTATCACTGACTGTGGAAACTTTACACTGGACCTCAAGCAACTTGGATTCTGTGCCTCTCCTTGCTTCCTCCAGACTCTGGGACCTTTATTTCCAAATTAAATGCAAAATTTACTTTAATCTGAGAATAGAACTTTGCACCACAACAGTCCAGTCCTTTTTGTCCTTAGCCCAGGTAAGACGCCTCTGACATTGTCTCTGGTTTAAGAGTGGCTTGACACAAGGAATGCGACAGTTGAAGCCCATGACACTGCACGAAAAGCAAGATTATCGGGCCCGTATACGCTGTGATACAGCTGCGAATGATCACCATTCCTGGCTGATCGCGGACATTCCCCCGAAATATCCGTCTGCCGCATACGAACGGAATTTCCCGGAAAGGAACCTGCGAGGGGAGGGGGGCCGATGTGTTTAGCATTCTCACCTCCCGCTGACAGAGGTGCGAAATGCTCTTATTAGCATATTGACTGTCAGCAGTCTAGCCACGCACACCCTGCTGCAGCCATTGGTTGAAAACGACAAGGAATTGAATTAAAACGTCTTGTAATGAGACGGAATGAGATTCTGTCTATAAGTCAGCTTTCAACTGACAAAACGTATCCCCTCCCATTTACAGCTATTGCCCCATAAAAACGAAATTAAAATGTACACGATAATAATTTAATTAATATTCTGTCTTTAGGGTTTTGCTCTGGGGTTATCACATTTCTTGATTCGCCTTCCGTTTTCAGAGTTTTGTCTTTAGGGTTTTGATTTCGGGGATATCACGATTCTTGCTTTGCTTTTCATTTTCAGAGTTCGAGGGTTGCAATGTACTCGAGGCTGTTCCACTCATATTCCGGAGCTTCCTCTCTGTATTGTTCTTGAGATTCACTTTTGGCATACAGAGTCGGGCTTACTCTGATATTGAGATAGTCATTTCGCAACTTGGGAGCTTCGTGAGATCTGAACCTGCGCTCTTCAGGTTAGTGGTACTGTGTGTACCTAATGGTGCTGTTTCTAACCGCTTAGCCACCTTTGCTGGTAAGGATCTTGCTCATCGGTGCGACCAAGTACCTGGTTTATCATTCCTCCCTCCTCTTAGGTATTTATCTTCTGTTACTGGAGCGTGCGAATTGGGAATTGTTTAGTGGACTTATGTGACGTTTTAATTATGTTCACGTAAAGGCGCCCGAGGCAACATTAGAAACTTTAGACTCGAATAATAAACGTTCAATTTCTAGTCTTTTTTACACGTAGTAAGTTTCAATAACACCATACCATTACATATCGACATTCACAGTGGTGTAGTGGTCCCTGGAGAAGTGGGTATACTCTTTATTTATTCATACAGCACAGGATAAACACCCTGTTTTGAGAAGTGGGTATACCCAATGCTGACTGAAAAATAAGTGGGTATACTCCGTATACCTGCGTATACACTGGACTACACCACTGGACATTCGAGGAGCAAAGATGAAAAGTCGTTGTGTGGTGAGAACTGATGAAAAAATCGCCTGCCTTCTGTTTTCCACGGTAGATTGCATGTTATGCTAGAAATGGCTTAGCATGGGTGGGATGGGGAAAGATAACACCTTTCCATCCAGACGCAAATTTAGCTAATCGGAATCTGTAAGTGGTTTCCAGATATATACTGTATATATATATATATATATAGTTGATCTCTCTTATTTGACGAAGCAGTGAGTTAGCTGTCTTTCAATGTCTCTTGTAGAATTATCTCACATTTTTTATGGTGGTATGTGTTTAAAAGTTTTAACTTAGGCTATGTGTAATGTTCCTAACTTATATATTATAATTTCACCTTAATGTTCTTGATTCGTTTCTGGCATGTAATTATACAGAGTCAGGCTTACTCTGATAACATTCATTAAGAGTCGTTAACAGTCGTTAAGCAACTTGGGCCATGGCTGCCACTAGTGGGGATCGAACCTGTGACTTTCAGGTTTTTTAAATCAGTGAAGCAGTGACGGGGTGCCTCCCCTGGCGGGGGGGGGGGGGGGGGGGGGAGTACTTTTCAATCCAGGTCAATTCAATTAACATAACAAAACCTAGGCCTGGCCAAGGGGAAGGGGTGGGGGGGCTTTCACACCAATGTGGGCTTCTACGGCAATACACAGGGTCGAAGACTGTCGTAAATCCCACATTTCATGCAGTGTGACCTGGGGCCTCATTTATAAAACGTTGCGTAGAAACCATCCTACATTTTGTCTAAGACATTTCCTGAAATGAGCGTAAGTGAGATCCACAGTAAACAGACGTACACACAAAAAAAACGTGTACGCCAATCCTTCGGTTATAAATCACAAATTGTCGTGAAATTGTGCGCAACTGAATCTCCGCCCTCAAAACGCCCCTATTTAATCTAATCAGCATATTATCAATGCACAAACAGAGCGCATCCTCAATGCACAAACTCTCTGTGACAGTGGCAAGCAAGAAAGAAACATGTAAACAGAAGAATTAAAGTGAGGCTGACATCGACGTTCTGCTGATGGAACAGCAGATGCGGGCCAAAACATCGTTAGAAAAGCCTGTCTGGTGGAGTAATGGCAAAAGCAAAGTATTTGACATGTAGAAGGCACGTCTCCGAAGCACCAGCGGCCGCAACTGTCGCACTGCTGCTCCAGCATCGGAGTCTCGCTGGCCATCGCCACCTTCCCTTAGGCATGCCTTTGCTGTGCTCCACTACCAACCGCGCACGGGCATGTGCTGTATTAAAGTGGTCTTCCTAGGCTGTTTGAGTGTGCGCAATCTGGATGAAAATACATTGGGAACCCTGTTTTACGCAGGAAATCCTACACATTTAGCTTTTCCTGGGCACTGTATGGAAATCTAATACATTACGGGCATATAAAGTGATAATACTGCGAAGAACATCGGGCAAAATTCTGCTAAATGAATTCCAATTTCTCATCGGAACGTTCCTGTAGCCAGGAATCCAAGAACAGACAAAACCTGAACGTGTATGGCCTGGTTGCATCTGGTGCGCCTCTGTAGAGGCTATTTGGGCACAACGCTCTCGACAAGCTGTAGGCCTACCTGCTTATCAGCCATACATCATCCTGTGTCAAAAAGTGTGCGCGATCACGAAAAAACCCGTTCTCTCCTTATTGCGCAGTTGGCAATATCCTCTAACAACGCCAATGCAGCTATATCTCCTAATGAAAACTAAGCCACTATTAGACTTTCTATAGGCTATAGATTGAGCGAAATGTTTTACACTTGTGAAATAAAAACGGAATACCTATTAGACGTGAATCTCATTCATGTGTGAATTGTTCTAATAGTTGAATTGATTTTATTGAGCGAAACATTAGCCCTAATGGTGACGGTGGTGCACGATGATGATAATGAAACTGCGTGTCGGCGCTTTGAGTTCTAAATTCCTGCAGTACTCCAGTATTGCCACAAGGAAATGTACTTACACGAACTAAAACCAGACGTAGAGATACGTCCTTTTCTACGTCTAAGACGGTTTTTATAAATCTGTACTTAGACGTGGATTTGATCGCACGCACAGTCTAAGATCAATTCTGTGCGTAAGTACGTTTTATAAATGAGGCCCAAGGACACGTCTGTGCGTGGTGGCTCTTGAAGCACTGACTCCAGCTGCAGTCCACTTCTTGTGAATCTCCCCCAAATTCTTGAATGGGCTTCGTTTCCAATCATCTCAAGGCTGCGGTTATCCCTGTTGCTTGTGCACCTATTTATAACAAATTTTTTCCTTCCATTCAACTTTCCATTAATGTGCTTGGATACAGCACTCTGTGAACAGCCAGCTTCTTTAGCAATGACCTTTTGTGTCTCACCCTCCTTGTGCAGGGTGTCACTGATCATCTTCTGGACAACTGTCAAGTCAGCAGTCTTCCCCATGATGGTGTAGCCTACTGAACTAAACTGAGAGACCATTTAAAGGCTCAGGAAACCTTTGCAGGTGTTTTTAGTAAATTAGCTGATTAGAGATAGATAGATAGATAAATACTTTATTAATCCCGTGAGGCTGCTTGACTGTCCTGCCAGGACATCTCTTAGACCTACGAAAGTCTAAGTGGCTTAGACCTACGGAAGTCAATGTCCAACTCCTTGGTCTTGCTGGTGTTTAGGAGTAGGCCATTCCTGTCACTCCAGTCGCCGAAGGCTATCGCCAGTTCCCTGTACTCCCCCTCCTGCTCCTCCCTCACACACGCCACTATAGCCGTGTCGTCAGAGTATTTTTGGACGTGCCAGGTCTCAGAATTGTAGATGAAGTCAGATGTGTAGAGGGTGAACAGGAACGGAGCCAGCACAGTCCCCTGCGGAGCCCCAGTGCTACTCACAACTATGTCAGATGCACAGCTCCCCAGTCTGACAAACTGCGGCCGTCCTGTTAAATAGTCCATGATCCAGGAAGTAAAGAAGGGATCCTCCCCCATCCGTTCAAGCTTTTCTCCAAGTAGGAGAGGCTGGATGGTGTTAAAAGCGCTCAAAAAGTCAAAGAACAAAATCCTCACTTGACTTCCCGGCTCGTCCAGGTAGGCGTAGGCCCGGTGAAGCAAGTAGAGGACGGCATCATCCACTCCTACTCTCTCCCTGTATCCGAACTGCAGGGGGTCAAGTGCATGTTCAGTCAGAGGTCTCAGGTGACGAAGAACCAGCCGCTCAAGTGTCTTCATGACGTGAGATGTGAGGGCCACCGGTCTGTAGTCGTTGAGCACGGCAGGGCGTCCAGTCTTGGGTACCGGCACGAGTGTGACACCATGAGTCTTCAATATTGAACCTTTTCACAATATTCTAATTTTCTGAGATACTGAATTCTGGGTTTTCATTAGCTGTCAGTTATAATCATCAAAGTTAAAAGAAATACACACTTGAAATATATCAGTCTGTGTGTAATGAAACTTTCACTTTTTGAATCGAATTACGGAAATAAATCAACTTTTTGATGATATTCGAATTTATTGAGATGCACAATATACAGTGCCCTCCACATACTGGCACCCCTACTGAATATGAGCAAAACAGGCTATGAAAAAACCTAAATACCTAAATATTTTCCCCCAAAACATCTGTGCCACAATTATTGGCACCCCTAGAAAAACCTTGTAATAAAAATCTAACTGAAGTATAATTCCAGTTAGTTTTACATTTTTAAGTTCACCTGTTTGATAAGGAACCCCATAGAGGTCAACCATGACTTCCTTTTCCACTGGCGTACAAATATGAGGTAACACAGGCCAAATTCCATTAGTCATTCATCACTATGGGAAAGACCCAAGAACACAGTGACGATCTGCGACGGAAAGTTGTTGAGCTGCACAAATCAAGAAATGGACACAAGAAAATCTCTAAACAGTTGAAAATACCCCATTTCCACTATCATGGAAATAATTAAGAATTTTAAAGAGACAGGAGATGTAAGGAATCAGACTGGAAAAGGACCTGTCTGTAAATTGACCCCACGCACCGTGAGGAGGATGGTTCGACTGGAAAAATTATCTCCAAGGATCACAGCTGGAGAATTGTGAATGTTAGTTGAGTCTTGGGGTCAGAAAGTCTCCAAAACTACCATCAGACGCCACCTACATCACCACAGGTTGGTTTAAGGGTTGCCAGAAAAAAGTCTCTGCTGTCAATTAACAACAAACTAAAGCGCCTACAGTTTGTTATATGGTCAGATGAGACCAAAATAAAGCTTTTTGGCAACAAACATCCAAGGTGGGTTTGGCGTCGCCAGAAGGATAGCCATACAGAAGAGCACCCCATACCCAATATGAAGTATGGTGAAGGATCTTTGATGTTGTAGGGCTGTTTTTCTTCCAAAGGCCCTGGACGTCTTGTTAGGATACATGGTATCATGGACTCCATCAAATACCAGCAGATATTAAATAAAAACCTAACAGCCCCCTCCAGTAAGCTATAAATGGGCCATGGTTGGACCTTCCAGCAGGACAATGATCCGAAGCACACCTCAAAATCCACACAAAAATGGTTCACCGACCGCAAAATAAAGGATTTGGCCATCACAGTCCCACGACCTAAACCCCATAGAAAATCTGTGGGATGAGCTGAAGCCGAGTCTACAAACGTTGACCTCAGAATCTGAAGGATCTGGAGAGATACTGCATGTAAGAATGGTCTCAGATCCTGTGCCATGTGTTCACCAACCTCATCACGCATTATAGGAGAAGACTCAGAGCTGTTATCTTGGCAAAGGGAGGTTGCACAAAACATTTAATTAAGGGGTGCCAATAATTGTGGCACACATGTTTTGGGGAAAACTATTTATTTAATGTCAAAAGTTTTTTTTTTCTTTCAATAATTTTACTTTAATGAAAAGGTAAGATTTTTGTGAATATTTTTTTTGAGTGAAAGACAAAGAGAATAAACAGCAAAGACATATTTTTTCATAGCCTGTTTTGCTAATATTTACTAGGGGTGCCAATATTTGTGGAGGGCACTGTATGTTCCCTATCATTTTAACCCTCCTATTATCTTTGTGGTCAGATTGACCCGATTTAATGTTTATGGTATCTAAATAAAAAGAAAAAAAATGTAAATATAAAATCAAAATGATGATATGTTTTCAATGTCCTATAAACATGCTGTTCGCATCAGTGTTCTTTGGGGTCAATTTGACCCCAGTCTGTTTTATAAGTATAAAACATATAAGAAATATCAACATTTTACACACAGTGTTACTAATCTTGATAACATAAATTGTTTTTCATTCCAAATGTTATAGATCAGTGAGATTTTATGGGGATCTGTGTATTTATCCATAGTGGTATAACAGGTATTCTGGATGTATGAGGGGGGTGGGTGGGGGTGTTGTTTTATTTAAAGGGATATTTAGGTAGTCAAGAAACAAACATAAAGTACCTGACACGTAAAACTTGTGGAACATATAATTATTATCATTTTTTAGAAGTTTATATTGCTGGGGTCAAATTGATCCCAAGGATAATAGATGTTAGTACATTTGAAGGTAACAGGAGGGTTAAGTTGCTTTTCAGGGTTTTTTACATGCAAAACTCATAGCTGTAGGGGTTTGTAAATTGTCGTTGGATTTATTTTTTGCAGGAATTGAGGCATCTGCTATGGTCCAGTCGAATAATACAGAGATCTTTGTTAGGCTGAAGGATATTGTGGTGATGGACGTCAAACCAAAAACAGTCCATAAAAATGTGATTTTTTTTAGATCTCTGGAATCCACACAGGAACTTCAGCAACTTGTAGACAATGCCTAGGAACAGTTGCCTGAGTAAATCCAAGACAGGCATCGCCAAAGGACTCCAGTGTCTAAACTTAGAATCACTCTTGTAGTTTGGAGTTCTATGGTACTGAACATGTCCTGACTATCATTGCAGTTCTGTTTCTATGGTACTGAACATGTCCTGACTATCATTGCAGTTCTGTTTCTATGGTACTGAACATGTCCTGACTATCCTTGCAGTTTTGTTTCTATGGTGCTAAACATGCCCTGACTATCTTTGTCAGTATAGGACAGTACTGTAACTGTGCAGCTCTTTGTCCTCTTGATATCAGTGTTTGCATAACATACAGGACAGAAACTGCCATCAAGGTCCAGGAAGTGTTATTTCTCCAACCCATGTGCTCTCTTGTTGAGAGATTGATTACTGGTTTAAGACTTAATGAACATTTAAATATGAATCCCACCATCTTCCTGAACTGATTACTCTGAGTTAGTAGCCATTCTGTCAGTTTCAGATATGTCTCTAATCAAGTTGTGCCCCTTTGCTTTTGTGTGTCCATGTTGTTTAATGGAAGGTGGTCTCCATTGTTGGCGAGGAGGTGTTCAACTTTAAGATGTGTCTTTACCCCAACGCTACCGAAGGAGAGGCCTACTTAGACACTGCAAAGGTTGATGGGAAGGTTACCCTAAGGACGGGCTGCATCCAGATTGTGTATCTACACACATTTTTTATGTCTCTGCTGGTGAGAACACATGCACACACTCAGACACAACATTCACACACAGATGTACAGATGTCAAACACATAGGCAGACATTTGTACGATGTAGAGTTGTAGTGAGTATTCAAACAGAGTTAACTGTTCCAGAGTTTACTCTGATATGTTTAACGTATTTCAGAACTCTGGGCACAATTTAAATATCATAGTATCAGTGCCAGAGTTACATCTCTAAAAAGTGCTTCCTCCTGCTGTGCTGGTACTGTTCCTACTGTCACTGCCCGATCTGAGTCAACGTTCATATTTGGGTCGCTGCTTCCGCTGCCTAACTTCCGTTTTTGGCGTAGTCTCTAAACAAACATTTGGATATGAATCTTAGTGACTCACATCGAGCAGCAACACCCACAACTGCTACTTTGCCTTTTTGTCTCATATTTTTCATATTTATGTTCCTTTCAGGGTTCTCTTATGTGCTTCTTTCAGTGTTGTTCTCCCAATGAGGTACTGATTTACCATCTGATGCTGTGCTGACTCATCATATAAACACCGTTCCCTGCGTCATTTAATGAGATTTTATGAGGCCATCACCCATATACATGCTCCCAGAATCAACCACTTACAGACCTGCCAAGTCTCCCGTTTTTCTGGTATCTCCCGTATTTCTTACCCATCATCCGCCCCCCTCCCGTTTTGTCATTTCTCCCCGTAATCTGCCATCATTTTACAAGGTCCAATTGTATTTTATAAATATGCTTTTCAATTTGCAAAAGCATTTGTCCATCACAGCCAATTGAAATGTGCACCAGATAAGAAGTGAGGTCATATCTCAGCACATCTTTGTTATATCTTAAAGCCCCAATATGCAACAATTATACTTCAGGATTAGGGTTAGGATAAGCAGTTTAACCTTAACACTCTAAGGTCCAAGGCCTTTTAGACTTTTCTAAGTTATCTGACATGCCTTGATGTTTTTGTACATTTTGCTTAACTAAAAACATTGATGCACAAATGGAATATATGATTCTATTCTAGAAGACCTCAGCAATAATATCATGTAAGTAAAAGGAATGTAGTAAAAAAAAGTTTCATTTAAATCAAATGTAAACATACCCTTGGAAAAACCTTGTTTCAGAGGTGCTCAGACTTTGTACAAAAACACATTGTAAAGATTTATTCACAAGACTTTTTATTTCTGAGCCTTGTAAACATAGGTGTTGGCTAAACACATGTTAGTTTAGCATTCAGAAAGTATGTCTTGTTTCACTACCACATATTTATAATTTCAGAGTGTCCTGTGCCATTCCTAAATCTGTGCCCCTACAAATGCATATTGAGGAGTTGGTGTGAACAAACCTGTGACACCTCTCGCAAAGACAAAGGTCATATCCTAATGGCCCTAGAATGTCTTTGTGGCCCAAAACCCCCGGAGTGAATCTTGCCACACCATGACCCAATGGAGATCACTGAATCACCATCTCCTTATCATATGAATAGCTGTCATTTGCTAATGGGTGGGTCCTTAGCAGCAGAAACCCCACTCAGATACTAGAAAGTGCAACACATCAGTTCTATTCCCCTGACAAAGTGCTTATTTATTTGAACATTTTGAACTGTATATATTATAAAAGAAAAGGGTTCAATGTTTCCGTGGTTGTTCTTTTTATGTCTCTAAGACGAAAACTCGCGGAGCTTAACATTTTATTTTACAAAAAAAAAAATATATCCCAGACGAGGGATATAGACCTTAGACAGTTAAAATAACAGCTTAAAAAAAATTGGGGCGCTACAATGACTTTTAATATGGAGAATCACGTCTGTCCCATGACGATAGCAGGGTACATAAGCATATAACTGCGTTCTGTAGTTTTGCCTGCCGCAGCCCGCCGACCTGACTTTTTTACTTTCTGCCGATCTAGTAAGTAGCTTATTTGCCGTCTTGCTTTGTCTTATGTTGCACTTGCTTGATGTTTGACAGTGTAAGGATCCATTGAGTAACTAATTTGTCATAATGTCAAAGTCAGCACATTTCAAGAGATTTTGTTAGTTTTAGCTGCTAGCATACCTTTAGCGAATAGCTATTGTTCCGTTGTGCTGCTTTAACTTAACCTTGTACATGGCATGTGGATGTTGTGGGGAAGCATAAAACCTTTGATGTCTGTGGAGCGCTGCAACAAGCAAAAATGCGTTTTTGGCTAGTAACTGTGGTCAGCTTTGCCCTATTTTTTTTTTTACTGTTGATACTGTGGGAGTTCCCAAGATCATGACATAGCAGCATAATTGATGCGGACACCATACTGGGTTTTATGAAAATGTTTTCCAATCTTTACCAAAATTGCACAGATGATCTTCAGACCAAACAAATCTGTCACAGCCTTTCGTAATCGGCACTGAAGCCACCAAACAGAAAGTGGGGTCATATCTCAACTCTTTGATCTTTTGACACCAAACCTGGTATATGGACTCGGGACCCCTTCTAGAGGTGCTCCAAAATATTGTGTCTTTTGACCACTAGGAGGCACTGTAATAAGCTAAAGCAGGTTTTTCCTAATAACCTTTGATGTGTTATGGGTATATGGCCAGGATATATGGCCTTAAAGTGACATCAAGTTTCCACAGCAATTATGCCCAGCTAGGCTGCTTGCAGCTGTAGCCACACAGTGCATTGCTTAAAGTATGTGGACACCCATAAATCACTCTTATGTGGCTATTCAACAGCTTAAGTCACACAGTACATTGCTTAAAGTATGTGTCAACTGGGAACTTTCAGATGCAATATGTTAATATGTTTAATATAATGTATGATGAAGTGTTACACTGGCATGCCCTCTCCAGGGTTACCAGCGAGTTCTATTATAACTCAAAAACATTATACTGTCTGACTTATTCATAAATCCAAGCCCCTAATTCATATGTAGCGAGTTTCAATAATAATTAAATTGCTTATCCAGTGTGTAACGCACTGAGCAATGTAGGACCTTTTCATTTTCAAAATCTAGAATAAATCCAAAAGCTCAGAAGATTCAGACAAAAACAGAAGGTATCTCAGGGGGAAATACACCATCGATAATTCCAGGGAAATCTAGAATAAATCCAAAAGCTCAGAAGATTCAGACAAAAACAGAAGGTATCTCAGGGGGAAATACACCGTAGATAATTCCAGGGAATTCTTACACAAAACATGTCAAGAAACGGCTCCAACAGCTCACAAGCAAAAGAGAAAACCAAGAATGTCCCAAATAGAAACAGGCAAGACCAGAAAGTAACTCCAGTATGCTAAGTGAATAGTCCACACTTACCAATAGTAACTGGTGGACCCTTGGACCCTTGTCACGCACGCCCCATCACTAATATTATTCTTAAAAGTAAAATTGGGGACTTTTTGACCTGGGCCCTATTTCTCATCTGTCTGGGTCGAAATTGGTCCTGTACTCCAGTACCGCAAAATGGCCATCCAATGTAATCCTATGGATACTGCATCTTCGTCAAACTAAACCGTTTTTTTCAGCCACTGCCTGGCTCATAATATAATTATAAGTGTCTGAATAGATGGAAAGGATCCCTACAGGGATAGACATGTGTCTGAATACATGGAACTCATTCCTACAGGGATAGACATGTGTCTGTTGACCTCAATAGAAGCAGAACCTGGAACTACACAAACAGTAGAAGTCATTTTCTACACTTTCTTTACAATGAACCTACGAAGATGGGAAAATTGGGCCCCGGTATAAAAAATCCTGAAGTTTACCTTTAATGTAGAATTATTTTTATATGGATTGGTTTTCATGGATATAAATTGCATCTCGGAATGCTTTTGGTTGAATATAATCTTGAACAATTGTCATGTTTGTCACCAGACTCTCATCTAAAGCGGCACATTGCTTCTGATCACATATGCATCTTCAGTGACTGCTCCTTATGTATGCATTTCCTCTTCTCCATCTCTTCTCCATCTCTTCTCCCTTTGGCTTGAGATGCTCTGACATACATTCTGCTCTTCAGGTGTTTGTGGATAACTTCTAGGCAGCCAAATCAGCCCTGACGGCAGCGACCTCTCAGGCAGCAGAAAGGGCAGCTAACAGCATGAAGGAATATGCTGAAAAGAGTTTCCGTCTGTCCATGGATGCAAAACTGAAAGCCCCCCTCGTCATCATTCCCCAGTCCTCTTCTTCCCATAATGCATTACTGGTTGACCTGGGACTCATTACCGTGAGCAACTGTTTCAGTCTGGTTCCATCTAACGAAGGACCCCTCCCTCCCCTTCTGGAGACCATGGAGATCAAACTCACCCAACTCAAACTGGTCAGGTACATGATGAGGTACGGTTCAAAATGCTTTGTCAACTTAATCCAATGTTTGTCCAGTGTGAATAAGAGAACATATTAGGGTAATGAGGGTAGGAGCCATTTAGGTAATGTAATGAATAGACTGTGATTAAGAGCCCTTTTCTGGAAGAGTCAGGCAGAGTGTGATACTTTTAAGTGGTAGATAAGAGGCCAAACCCATGTCAAAAAGAGTGTGATACTTTAAGTATGTGTGGCCAAATACATGGCAAAAAGAGTGTGATACTTGAAGTAGTATATATGTGCCCAAACACCTGGCAAAAAGTGTGATACTTTGAGTATGTTTGGCCAAAAATATGGCAAAAAGAGTGTGATACTTTAAGTATGTGTGGCTAAACACATGGCAAAAAGACTGAGATACTTTAAGTATATGTACCCAAACACATGGCAAAAAGAGTGGGTAACACTTTATAATAACTACACACAATTCATCATTTATAAAGCATCATTTATAAAGCATTTGTTACCTATTAGGTAATGGTTTGTTCACCATTAGTTATTTATTGTTCATACATAATTTATCATTAGTAAAGCATTTGTTCACACAATTATAAATGGTTTGTTCATAGTTAATAAGCCTATCTAAAAATTTTTTTTGTAAATACATGAATTATACTTTATTAAAAACAAAACAACCATTTATAAATTAAATCATGTTCCCATTATAAACCAGTTGCAAACTATAACTAAATGCTTTATTCATCATTTGTAAAGCATTGCTCCTTTGTTAATTCTCATCAATAAAGCATTTGTATACACACTCATAAATGGTTTGTTCACAGTAATTAAGGCTTATTAATAGAAGTGTGACACTTAATAAGTATTGCGAAAACCATTTGTAAATTACATAATTGTCCCTTTATAAACTATTTGCTAAATATTAGTAATGTCTTTGTTCCTGCATTCATTCTAATCAGTAAAGCATTTGTAAAGACAGTTAGAAAATGGTATGTCCATAGTAAGCAAGCCCATGTCAAATGTTTATGAGTGTTTTTTCATTCATCATTCATGAATGATCTACTCACCTAAATCTAGACCATGCCTTAAATAAAATGTTATGATTTAGAAATAGGCCTAAACTAGTAGCTGGGGTGTAAATACATATGTGACAAATACCTACCAATAATGTAATCCATGATTAATTCAGGAGTTACTGCTGGTTAGTAAAGTATGTTGTGTGAGCCCATCTAAAGTGAGCACTTTCTATGCTTTACAAAGCATTTATAAATGAGTTGCAAACATAACCTGGACACACACATGTATTCTTCTATTTGGACAGACAAATGCCTAAGGATAGTTAGTGTTAATGCATCTTTAACAAGCACTTAACACTTACATTCATGCTTAGAGTAACTACTGATTAGTTGACATCATGGTGTGAGCCCATCTAAAGTGAGGACTTGCTATGCTTTACTAGGCATTTGTTAATGAGTGATGAAAGTGATGAAAGCGTACAAATATTTATTTAAAACTAAATATTCACAATTCAAGTTGAAAATCATCACTCAAAATAATTGTCATTGAGTTCAAGTAATGCTTATATTTAGACATAAAAGCTTTACGCAGACATCAATAAAACTTTTGGAAAGAAATTATGAGATTCGGACTGGAAAGGCTTTTCGTACGTCCTTGAACAGCCGTCCAAGTGGCCCGTCATCAGGATGACCGGAGCCAAAAAGTAAATAATTTTATCCGGATCACGGCACCATTGTAACAAGTCCTCCGTTGCGTTCTGTGTGAGTCTGTTTGCTGGGCAAGAAATGGCCACGCACTGAGGTTCTGATGCCTTGTTGCAGCAAAGTGGAGCTCAGCACACTGAACACATTAACATACAACAAGACAGTCTGTAACATGCAGTCGTCAAACACACTGGATAATTAGCCTGTTAGCAGAGGGAAAACGTATGCTAGACCTCATGGCATATGACAAACAAGATACATGCATTAAATATCATATCGTATGTATCACATAGTTCCCAATCTTTGAGTATATACAATGTTATGTCATCATTCTACCATATCTTTGTGGGTTTATCACTTATAAATATATGTTTAGTATAGCATAGCTCTTTTCAGCAACTTCAAACTGGAGTCTTAAAGGAGATGCCAATTTAACCATGTTTCCTAATAAGACACTAAGGATACTGTTCGAGAATTAAGTCCATTGTTTCCTCACAATTTAGTGTTTTCAATAATGGAACTGCATCGCATTGCATCACATTGCATTGAATCGTACTGAATCGTTTTTTATCAACATGCATCTTTTCTTGTATCGTATCGTGCCCATGTATCGTGATACGAATCGAATCGTTTTTGTCATGAGAGATTTACACCCCTAGTAGATATGTAGCCAAATACATTAATTAGATTATAGAAATACATAGAACCATACATATGGAGAATAGATTAGAGAGATACATAGAACCATACATATGGAGAAAATAATGTCATAAAAACGCCCGAATAATAAAACGCATAAAAAAGAAAAACATATTAGAAGTTAGAGGGAACTTGAAAAGGCAGAAAATAGACATTGAAAAGTCTGACTGTCAGCGTTTAAAAATGTTCTTTGGTTTTTGTTTTAAAAAGACTGACATGAAGAGCCAAAGTGAGGAAAGTCATTGAAAAGGCATCTCAGGATAAACAAGTACATTGAACAAAAGTGTTCTTTGGTTATTTCAATGTTTCAATGCATAGAAGTGTTTCAATGCCGATGCTTTAATGTTTCTGTTTAGTTTATTTTTATCAATGCCAGTGCAGTGTTAATTTCGTCGACGAAAACTATGACGAAAATTTTTCGTTAACGACCTTTTTCCCATGACTAAAACGAGACTAAGACGTGACGAAAACGGATCTTTGAAAATAAAAACTAAGACTAAAACTATTTTAACTTTCGTTAACGAGACGAAAATGTTGTGTTTGACGAAGTCACAATACTTTTTTTTTTTTTTTTACTAAACTTGCACGCACCTAACATCATTGGTTTTGGTTGAATGTTTCCGGTTCATGTATTGACCTTATTCGATCAGCGTCACCGTAGCTAGATACCCCATAGATAAAGATAAAAAATCGATAGTGTAGTATTGCAATCTTTTTCAGCACAATCGATACAGCGGCACCAAGTGTTGCAAAAATGTATTTATTTAATATTATGATTTAAATTGTATACATCTAATCGATAGTGTAGTATTGCAATCTTTTTCAGCACAATCGATACAGCGGCACCAAGTGTTGCAAAAATGTATTTATTTAATATTATGATTTAAATTGTATACATCTAGAGATTTGAGTCGCAGATAGAAGGAGACAGAGAGCGAGAGCGAGAGACAGATAGAGATATAGAGAGAGATAGACAGAGAGATAGACAGATAGAGATATATAGAGAGATAGAAAGAGATATAGAGAGAGATATATAGATATAGATAGATAGAGATATAGAGAGATATATAGATATAGATAGATAGAGATATAGAGAGATATATAGATAGATAGATAGAGATATAGAGAGAGATATAGATAAAGATAGATATATAGATAGTGAGAAAGAGATAGATAGTGAGAGAGATATATATAGATAGAAAGATAGTTAGTTAGAGAGCGAGATAGATAGTGAGAAAGAGATAGATAGTGTGAGAGAGAGATAGATAGTTAGAAAGCCCTAACGACAACCTCGCAATGGCTCAAGGTCTAGCTTCTGGACGCAAAAAGCGAATGGATATTTGGACACACTTCAAGTATAGTGTGACGGAGCAGAAAACCCTATGCACCGTGATCATTGGAGAAACATCATGCGGTTTTAAAATCAGTGGTAAAAACACGACGAACCTCAAAAGGCACCTTAAAGCCCACCATCCTGAAGTTCATGCCACGGTAAGTTCGCTAGTAACTCTCAATGATGGCTTGTTAATGTTAATGATATCTAGTTATAAGCATCGGCTAACGTTTCAATTTAAAATGGGGCAGTCGAGTGTATAGGATGTCAACTTGTATATCCAGCTAATAATTATTGATTTAAGCCTCCCTGTTAGCCTTGGCAAATGATTGACAACATGTGTAGATAGCTAAACATGAGGTAGCATAACTAACCATGAGGCAGCATAGCTATTCTGCCTCATGGTTAGTTATGCTTCCATAGCTATTCTGCCTCATGGTTAGTTATGCTACCTCATTGTTAGCTCATTGTTAGCTATTGACAACATTTGTAGATAGCTAACAATGAGGTAGCATAACTAACCATGAGGCAGCATAGCTATGGTAGCATAACTAACCACGAGGCAGCATAGCTATGGCAGCATATGCTACCGCATTGTTAGCTATCTACTCATTGTTAGCTATTGACAACATTTGTATAGCTAACAATGCTGCCTCATGGTTAGTTATGCTACGTCATTGCTAGCTATCGATAACTAGCTAGTCAGCTTAAATGCAATAATATGCCATTGGTTTACATATCATTGTCTATTTGGGCAATTGTTATTATCATGAGCACCACTTCCCACTGTCAAATATAGCTGTCTAGCTAAATTGGTTGTTTATCAGATTGCACAGCAATTCGTATGGAATCTTCAAAATCTAGACTTGATATTCTCTTATATTTTAATGGCAATACTGTTAATTAAGCATTGCCGTAAACGGATTATTTACATTTTATTGATCGGAATTCAGTGGTAGGCATATACTAGTGTTTTATGATCAGATGCAACAACTCAAGCTTGAGTGAGCCAGGTGCAGCTTTAATGCAGGCGCCTTTTTGAGACATGTTTTACACAGTTTACATACAAATCATGCTAGCTCTTCAGTTCTGCAAAGGATGACGACACCCCATTCAAAGTTAATGGGTATCCGTCACCCTTAACGGCTCACGCATTCCAACGCGAACGTGTGAAAGGTGTGTCGCGTTGGAATGCGTTGAGCCGTTATGGGTGACGGATTTGAATCGCCATCCTTTGTCATCCTAGCGTCCCACAACTACATTGTATGATTGTAACTAGGAGATCTGTATATCCTAACCCTAGAGACTAATTGTATCCACAATTTTTTCACCTAGATCCCAGACACAACCAGACCAGAAAAACGGCAGCCTGATCCAGAGAGGATGGGGCCATCTATTCAATCGTTCTTCACTTCACCATTGAAGTACAAAGCCGACTCAGCCGAACAAACCAGCAAAGAGGAGGCTATTGCCGAGTGGATTGGCCGCACTGGCCTACCTGCCCGTTCAGTTGAGGACGAAGATTTTTTGAAAATGATGCTGGTAATTGACAAGAAGTTGACCATACCAAAGAAAGCAAAAATTACTAATTCAGTTGACAGACTTTACAATAATGAAAGGCAGAAATTTCAAGATCGACTCGCCACAGCACGCAAATTGACAATTGGACTGGACATATGGACAAAAAAGGGGCTCACAGCATCATTCCTTGCCATAAGTGCATGCTATTATTGCACTCAGCAAAACATGGCAAGACACATACTGCTGAGGCTGGAGCAGATCTCCCACCCACACACTGCAGAGTGTATAAAAACTTGTGTCGACAGATGCACAGAGGACTGGGGAATACCTAAAGAGAAAATTCTTACAGTAATAACCGATAACGGGAGCAACATGGTTGCAGCATTCAAGAATGAAGATGCTGATGAGCCCAGTTCTGAGGATGGCGAAGTCCAAAGCAGTGACGAGGAATTTGAGGAAGCTGATGAAGAGCAAAGGTAAATTATATTTGTTTGTGCGTAGCTGTTTAAGTTGTAGGCTAGATAATGTCTGTCATTGAGCTATGTTTGGTTATTAATTCTATGGTGTTATGATGATGTGTGTTAACCCTTCCAAAACGATGTGCGCCCGTGGGGCGTTTGGTGGTATTTCTATTAATAGAATGTAAAATCTCCGCGAGTTTTTGTCCTCCAAACATAAAACTAACACCCTGAGAAAGCTTGAATCTTCTAGTTTTCAAATATATCCAGTTCGAAACAAACAAATGAATGAGCACTTTGTAAGGAGAATACAGGTAAAGCCTTGCATATTTCTCTCTCAGAGTGTATAAGCAACCGGTGATTGCCCACCCATTAGCAGATTAGGGCTATTCATATGATAAGATCATGGTAAATCTCCGATCGCTATTGGGTAATGACGTTGCAGTAAAACGTGAGAAAACGCCCCATTTTTCCGTATAAACAAGGCAGCATGTAAGGATGTTTACATTTGGACTGAAGAGATACACGATGGCGAACTCCTTCTCTGCTGCCGAAGCCTTGCGCCAAATTCAAGAAGACCTAGTTATCGAGGAGGAAACCACATCCTCGGATGAGAGCGATGACGATATGGAAGATGAACACATGCACTTTGAGCTTCGTCTTTACCCCGTTGAGGATATCCCTGTTGAGTAAGTTTTATTTGTTTATTTGTTCACCTAGCTCTTGTAATGAATGCTGTTGATTAACTTATAGGGAGTAAAATGCTCCTCTGAGTTGAACGAAATATTTTAGTATGCTACTGTTTGCATAGTGAATAAATTACTTTATGCTTCTAAGACTATTGTATGGTAGAATATAATTCTCAGAGTTGCGTTAATGATGTTAGGCTATATCAACGATTGTTGTTGACGTTTCGAGTTGGTTGTCTGTGCTGATATAAGTAAAACATACTTGGTGACTATATTAATCCGTGTATCATTCGTTCATTTGTTTTTCCGATTTAGACGAGAATTGAAAAAATGAAAACAACGTTTGATTTCTCGTTTTTCCCTTTTCAAAACCAAAACCAGAAATTCGATTACGGTTCGTTTTCTCGTTTTTTCCATTCTGCACCCCCAAACGGAAAATGGAAAATGAAACATTCGAATAACAAATTCTGGTGAGAAAAAAAAGTTGAAAATATTCCATATAAAAGTCCAAACATGGGAACAGATGTCCGAGAATAGCACACCATCAGCGGACTGGCCCTGAGCAGCTACACCCCTGGTTCCATCCTCCAGAGGGACCAGGATGAGAGCAACAGGTGTCCGAGAATAGTACACCATCAGCGGACTGGCCCTGAGCAGCTACACCCCTGGTTCCATCCTCCACAGGCACCAGGATGTGAACATAATGTGTCCGAGGACAGTGCACCTTTAGCGGACTCGCTACGAGGTGTGTGACCCTGGTTATCATCATCCAGAGGCACCAGGATGTTAACATAATGTGTCCGAGGACAGTGCACCATCAAGGGACTCTCTACGAGCTTCTAGGCCCTTGTTTTCAACCTCCACAGGCACCGGGATGTCAAAAATATGTGTCCGAGAAAGATGCACCATCAACGGACTCTCTACGAGCTTCTAGGCCCACCCAGGTCGGACGACCGATTCACCGGGGCGCGGGGATCCCACAAAAAAAGCAGCGTGGATTTGTTATTCGAATGTTTCATTTTCCATTTTCCGTTTGGGGGTGCAGAATGGAAAAAACGAGAAAACGAACCGTAATCCGATTTCTGGTTTTGGTTTTGAAAAAGGAAAAACGAGAAATCAAACGTTGTTTTCATTTTTTCAATTCTCGTCTAAATCGGAAAAACAAATGAACGAATGATACACGGATTTATATTGCAGCCATTGATGTAAAAATGCAAACGTGTCTTACTGTTATAGCGAGTAAAATGCACGTCGGTATGCTATGAGTTGAATGGAATGTTTAGTATGCTACTATTTGCAGAGCGATTCAATCACTTTATGTCGCTAAGACTATTGTAGTAGAAAACATATTTAATTAACAGAGTTGGGTAAATGATAACAGGCTACACATATAAACGATTGTTGTCTGTTCTGAGATTAGTAAAACATAGAACTACATGGTGACTATATTGCAGCGGATGATGTAAATTGCAATCGCTAAAAACGTGTCTTACTACTGTGGGTAGTCGTTAGTGTTATTATGACGCGTATGGTAGGTGTGAATCAAAACTAGGAGGTGTTTGTGATCGACACTGTAGTTGTTAGAGCGCTAAAGTGATATGTGTTACAATGCCCGAACATAAAATGAAAGAGCAACAGTTAATTTTATTTTACTTTATTACAGAAACTTGGAGAACATTGCACCTACACCGCCAAGGAAGAGAGCACGCTGTCAGCCTAACCCAGATCTGTCGTCATGGAAGTCAGAGGGTGACAATGATGCAACTCCATCAGCACTGAGGTTTTTTCCTGCAAGGGAGCCTGGTGTGCAGCTGAATGCAGCAGACAACCACACTCCTCTAGACCTCTTCAAGTTGTTCTTTTCAGAGGATGCTGTGGAAACCCTCTGCCAGAACACCAACAAGCAAGCTGCTAGGAGCATTGCCAGAGGTGTAAAGTACAAATGGGTGGATGTTGGAGTTGCTGAATTCTACAGATACATTGGACTGGTTTCTACATGTGCATGATCAAGCTGGATCACATTTCTGACTACTGGAGGAGAAACACCATCTTGTCCATCACTTTTGTGGCAGATGTGATGGTAAGAGACAGGTACCAAACCATATCATGGAATGTGCACATGAGTGACCCAAGCGAGGACATGGTGAATGATGCCTACATTTATGTTCCTACTTTTATGCACCTTATTTTATGTACCTACTATGCCTTTACTTTTATGCACCTTATTAAATTCACCTTCTTATGCACCAAACTTGTTTGCAATTTCTTGTATGTACTTTCAAAGCTGATGGTTGTGGGGGAGAGATGGCCACAATGACAGTCCAGGGCCATTGACAGGTGAGCCATACTGGGGAGGGGCACTCACAGGGCAGTTTACACCTCTTTCATCAATATGCATAGTGGTCTAGGTGGAAAAAAGTGCCACCTTGTAAAATTCTTATAATTAGTGTAGAAATCACACACACTTTCTGAATGCTAAACTCACCTATGTGGAGCAAACACATATGTTTACAAGGTTCAGAGTAAAAAAGAAAACTTACAAAATATTTAGAATGTGTTTTTTATAAAAAGTCTGAGCACCTCTAAAGCTAGAGTTAATTTGAGTGTCTTTAGATTTAATTTGAATACAAAACTTTTTTTACTACATTTCTTTTACTCTCATTTTATTATTGCTGAGTTGTTCTAGAATATAATCATGAATTCCACTTTTGCCTAATGGTTTTTAGTTAGGTGAAATATACAAAAATATCAGGTATGGCAGACTACCTAACAGAGTCAAAAAAAGCCCTCTGGGTTGGAAGTGTTAATACATAGTATATTGTGATTTTATTGGGTTGCTTGTGGCAACTTTATTTCCCTTGGATGATTAATAAACTGCCTTTCTTCTCTCTTTGTCTCTCTGTCTTATCTATCTAGGTACGGAGCCATAAAGAGGACACCCTGCGTTGTTCATACGCTGCAACTTGTTGTGAACATGACCCAGAAGGAACAAGGTGTGAAAAGACTCTTGGATAAAGTAAGAGGACTTGTGAGGCTCTTCCGCAAGTCATCTGTAGCAACCGAGCGACTGCTCCAGCTGTGTGGACTGATTCTGGTGAAAGACTGCGTCACTAGATGGTCCAGCTCTTACCAGATGGTAACCCGTCTTCTTGAGGTGAAAGATTCCATTATCCTGGTTGCTGATGGGATGGACTGGGACTGTCTCCTGCCCAGTGAGTGGCAGAAGCTGGCTGCTCTTAGAGACCTGCTCCTCCCCTTTGCAGAGCACACCAAGATGCTGCAGAGCGACACCATGTCCCTATCCCTGGTGGTGCCTGCCCTCTTGGACCTGAGTGCTCACCTGTCCCAATTCCCCCAGGACACTGGCTACAAGGACCTAGCTGGCCTGGCTCAAAAGATGAAGGCAAACATTGAGCTGCGCTTCAGCTGCTTCCTCGATCCAATGGATCCCAAGTTCTCGCCCCTCGCCACTGCTGCATGCTTCTTGGATCCAACTGTTTCACCTGAAACCCTCATAGAGAATGAGGACAGGCAAATCCAAGAGCTTCAGAGAAGAGCCGAAGATTACATTTCTCAAGCAATAATACAGCAGCAGCAGGAGGAGGATGATGATGATGATGATGCTAATGAGGGGGAAGAAGAAGAGATAAAGGAGGCAGCCGAGTCAGCCCCACCTTCAAAGCGTCCGAGATTCCGGTTCTTCTCGAAAGCAAGGACAAGCCGTCCATTAAGACCAAAGCCCTCTGTCAGGCAAGAGATTCAGAAGTTCAAGGAGCAGCTTTCTCAGCCCATACATGAAGAGAGCGCAATTGACTTTTGGGCCGCACAGGGTTCTTCTGTGTACCAGACCCTAAAACCATTGGCCTTTGACCTTTTGGCAATGCCAGCATCCCAAGCATTTGCAGAGAGGGTTTTTAGCATAACCGGTGACCTAACTCGTGGTCGGCGAAATAGAGCAAGGCTCATTTTGGAGAGAAGTGCCTTTCTCAAACTGAATAGAGATAGGTAGACTATTCTGCTGACTTGAGGTGGGGGTTCATGTTGCTGTTATGACTGCCCTTTTTAATTGTTAAAGTGTGTGTTTTTTTGTGTGTGGTTGTTATACTGTTTCTGTTAAACCACTTATTTCTTGTACACACATCCATGCACACATATACAAACAATAAGCCTACACGAACACACACACACACAACTTGTTTTTTGTACGCACGCACTCACACACAAACACTGTTCATGTGTGCACAATTTGTAAAAAGTTAAGAGATATGTGTGATGTGTCTTGTAAATATGTGTGACGTTTTATTTGTCAAAAAATAAATAGACTGACTGGAGACAAAGTTTTGTTTCTTTTTGTTGGAAACTGAGATGCAGACAGAGATTTGCCCATTTATGTGTCAGATAACTCATTCCTTCCTCCTACATATGACGCACCTATACTGGGAAGGAAATCTAAGGATAACTTAAGTACTGTAAGTTAGAGTATTATGAAGTTGTAGACACAACACAGGGGGTCCCTGGGCCTGAGAAGGTAAGAAAAGGAGTTTAATATGTCTATTAAATGTGACTAAAACTAGACTAAAATGTAATTTGTTTTTGTCGACTAAAACTAGACTAAAATGAAATTTGTTTTCGTCGACGAAAACTAGACTAAAACTAAGAAGGATTAAAATGACTAAATGTGACTAAAACTAAAATGCATTTTCGTCTAAAGACTAAGACTAAGACTAAATCAAAAATACCTGCCAAAATTAACACTGTGCCAGTGCAAAGCTCTCTATTTTAGCTCCATTCTAACATATTTGAATGAATTGCCAAATTACCAAAGTACTAAGCATGAAAAGCTTAATAGAGTAAACTACATTAACAGGTTAATAATTATTAGCAAACCATGTTCTAAAGTGGCAGTACAAACAGTGACATTCATTTGTGAAGATATATTCAACACACTTTGTACACACTTACCTCACAATGGCCTTGTGCTTCCTGTGTTCTCCTCTCTCTGACGCATAGTACAAATCTGAAGGGCACGATGTCCTCTCAGGCTGAGACAGAGCTTCTCATGCCCATCAATCTGGAGCTCCAGGTCAAACGCAACCTTTCCTCAACCTGGTTTTCTAAAATACCTGGACTGGAGGTGCAAGGAGTCCTCAAGGCAATGAATGTGAGTTGTTTTTGCCAATATCTTTCACATTTGAATTGTGAAACGGCCACTGTTCTATTTGTAAAGAAAGATATTGGCAAATGTACATATGTAATCCATTGCTATGCTTAAAATATTAGTTAGTATTAGTGATCATTAGCCAGCTTTCCTGTACAAATTCAGCTTTTTGGCCATCAGACTAGATGATATGTTGGGCGTAAACCAAATACTGCCCCTCATCAGAGAGACACCAACCCCATTGTGAAGCATGGTGATGTCATCATTCTCGGGGGATGTTTGTCTGTAGCGGGACCTGAAAAGCTTGTTAAGGGTGTAATTAACTCAGTTACATAAAGGTTCATCCTGGAGGAAAACCTGATGAAGTGTGCAAAGGAACTGCATCTCACGAGAAGATTTGTATTCCAGCAGGACAATGACCCTAGCATATAGCCAAAAGAAACACACAAATGGTGTAAAACAGCAACATTTCGGAGTTGTCCAGATCTTAGTCCAATATAATATTCGTAAGCCATACTGGAACTAAAAGGCTGGACTTGAAAAGGGCTGTTCACTGGCGATCCCCATGCAACCTGCCAGAGCTTGAGCAGTTTTACTCAATCAAATCAAATCAAATCAAGCTTTATTTATACGGCGCATGCAAAGAAGAATAATGTCCAAATGTGCAAAGCGGACAGATATCTCTCCACAAGGACTCAATATAGCAATAGTACCCAGGAGTCTTTTTTGGTGTTGTGTTTTGTGTATCTTTTGCAGATCTGTCTGGGGGAAGAAGACTTCAGTCTCCTCACAAAGATCATGATGGAGAGGAAACAAGCAGATGCTGTGATGTGAATACACCATACACAGGTACTGGGGCTCAAGTGACTTAATCAGCTACCACAGGTACTGGGGCTCTAAACCAGCTACCACAGGTACTGGAGCGCTATAGATACTGAACACTCCACATCCTCCATTCTTGATGATTCCAATGGTACCTGTAATCTGTCTTTATTCCCTTCAGAGTGTCATCAGAATGAAGAGAAGACATGTTCTTTACCTGAAGAGCTGACCGTCTCGCCATCATCAGAAGCAGGAGTTCCCCAGTTAATCTCTAATGGAGACCTTGGGGAAAACACAGTTAACATTCTGCTCAACTTTGAAATCAAGGAGGTGTGTAGACAATCACACATACTAGACTTTTTAAAATAGGAACTTAAAATCTTACTTAAAATGAAAAGTGAAAGTTTACACTGTTCTACGAGAGACGTCTCCCTCTAGAGGAGCGGCGATCATGCCCGGACGTGACAACGCGTCTCAAATGTTTGGAAACCTCTGCATTACACCACTGACAAGGGCCTGTCATAATAGCCTGCACATGGGCCTGTGGTAGCTACGTTACGCCACTGTATAGCCCAAACCTGAATGTTTTGCTATACCAAATTGGAGGAAAACGTAAAATTCAGAAAAAGTTTTTCCTATATTTTAAAAATACAAAATACATGTATTGTATTTTGATACATTTTCTGGCAACAGTATTTTGTATTTCATTTTGATACATTTATTTGAGGGGTATTTTGTATTTTGTATCAAAATACATTTTGATGTATTTTTGCCCATCTCTGTATCCGCGTGGAGCAGAGTTCAGTAAGGTGACAGCCACAGGGATGAAGCTGTTCTTGAACCTGCTCGTACGGGAACGGAGGACCCTGTAGCGCCTCCCAGAGGGGAGGAGAGCAAACAGTCTGTGGCTGGGGTGTGAGCTGTCCTTGGCGATGCTGTGCGCCCTCCGCAGACATCTCTTGCTCTGGACAGCCTCAATGGTGGGAAGAGTGGAACCGGTGATGCGTTGGGCAGTTTTCACCACCCTCTGCAGTCTTTTACGGTCGGCGAAAGAGCAGCTGCTATACCATGTTGAGATGCAGTTTGTGAGAATGCTCTCAATGGTACAGCGGTAGAAAAATTCTCCAGAATCTGAGGAGACAGCTGGACCTCTTTCAGTCTCCTCAGGAAAAAGAGACGCTGGTGAGCCTTCTTAACTATCGATGAGGTGTTAAGGGTCCAAGAGAGGTCCTCAGAGATGTGGACACCCAGGAACTTGAAGCTGGCAACACGCTCAACCTCCATCCCGTTGATATGGATGGGGGTGTGTGCGCCATCTTTCTTCCTGAAGTCCACAATAAGCTCTTTGGTCTTCATGGTGTTGAGGGCCAGGTTGTTTTCAGCGCACCACAGCGCCAGGTGCTGGACCTCTTCTCTGTAGGCCGACTCATCGTTGTCGCTGATGAGGCCAATCACCGTTGTATCGTCTGCAAACTTGACAATGGTGTTAGAACCATGTACAGGTGTGCAGTCGTGGGTGAAGAGGGAGTAGAGAAGAGGACTTAGCACCCATCCCTGTGGCATGCCTGTGTTCAGGGTGAGGGTTGAGGAGGTGTGGTTCTCTAACCTACCAGACTGGGGTCTGTTAGTTAGAAAGTCCAGTAACCAGTTACAGAGGGAAGGGTTGATACCCAGGTGACTGAGTTTCATGATCAGTTTGGAGGGGATGACAGTGTTGAAGGCTGAACTGAAGTCAATGAACAGCATCCTCACATAGCTGTTGTTATTGTCCAGGTGAGAGAGGGCGGAGTGTAATGCCGCTGAGATGGCATCCTCCGTACTCCTATTCTTACGGTCATTTTTTACCAGTTTAATAATTTTTCTCTAAACGCCTTTTGAATGAAAAACGGCTGGCCATACCTCTGAACAAGCTTGTTCCAGGCGTCACATTAAGTTTCGCTGTCACTTCGATAGAATGTCCCTTTTAGGCATTTGTGAGCTGAGCCACCTACGTATCTTTTGAGGTAGTGCAGCTTATTGGCAGTGGGAATGTTCTTTCTGTCTATAAGTGATACGAATGAAGCCTACTACTCAACAAAGTCAATTGGGCTGCCATTAAACGTCGGGGGCTCTGGCATTGGAAGTCTGTTAATAGAAATGCTGTCCTGAACAGCCTGTGCTAGGCAGGATACATCAATGGGAGGAGATGGAGTGACAGCCGTGTGAGGGTGCGCTGTGGCAGGGGGGAAGGAGCTGAGTGGCATAGGTCATGAAATGACTTAAAAGACTGAGCATCAGATTCCTCTTTAACTTCTTTATTGTATGCTTGGGCAGCCTTTAAGTCCTTTTCAACTTGCAATCGTTCTAATTCAGCCTTCTGTTTTTCGAATTTCCTCCTGTGCTCTTCCTCTTCCCTCCTGTGTGCTTCCTCTAAAGCTCGGATTTTTTCCTTCTGTCTCTTTTCCTCCGCTAACATCTTATATTCAGCCTCCTTAGCTGCTAACTCAGCCGCTGCTTCTGCTCGCTTGGCTGCAACACTTGAGTGCGTGGAACGATGACTGCCAGTCTGTACTGAAGCAGAGGAGCCATAAATGGACCGGGCATAGTGAGGCTGAAGAAGCTCACGCAAACGCCGTCCTTCATGTTCTGCATCATTATCTCCATTTACGCCAGTCAGTCTCTCGTTCAAGATTTTAACAATGTCACATGTTACTGCTGCAAAAGCATCAACCTTGCGCCTGAGCTCAGTATCGGGCGTGCCGTGCCCTCCCAGTTCATCATACAATTTCATGATATCCGTTTTCCGTATTTCTAAATTGTTTGCAAGAGATGCCAGGCGCTTTTCTGCTAGCTCAGATTTAAGTTCTTGACGTGTTTGATGAGCGTGGGCTTTCCACTGTTCATAAAGGCTAACAAGTCTCTTTTCCCGTTTGCTCTGTTCTTCTTCATGGTATGCTAGCATCTTTTCAGAGTGAACTCACGCCCTTTCAGGACGTCTAGCTACATCTGTATCATCATCTTCGCTTAACAGTTCAGCAAGAAGTTCTGTGTGTTTTGCAGTGCCTCTTTTAATTCTTGTCTAAAAGCACCTTGTTCTGTTTCCTTTTCTAACATTTCCGTTTGTTCCTTAATTACCTTTTGAAGGATTTCAATATGCTGCTCTTTATTCTTGCCGCACAAAGTAGCACTGATGGCCTGATTTACTAACATGCGACCGCTGCGTAATCTGCGTTCGCACATTAACGCACGGTGTTTTTGCACATTTTCCGTGGTATTTATTTAGGAAGAGAAAATGAAGGTTCAGCGAAGTGGAGATAGATATATTGGTTCACGTTCGCTCAATCACTGAACCTGATTCAATGTGTGCGCTGCTATATTGTTGTTCTGCCCGCCTTCACCTACAGCGAGATGTTTAAAAGAACACGATTGTAAAGAATATGCTATTGGTGGCATTAATGCATAAACTGTCTATTATAACAATATAGATGTGTACATGGCGAGATAACTAATTTCTACAAGGGACATGGGTTCACTACAATATATATGGACGTGGGTGCAATCAATGGTTCATAATACGTTCGGAAAGTTTGCGATTTCAAAAAAAGTCCTGTTTGATGTCTCTAATTTCAGCTGTGGCAGTGGGGAAATGTATTGACCAGTGCGCCGTAGCAATGCGTCCAATACCTGTGTGAATATTTGGCTGAGTGAAGGCTGAGATATACCAACTGCTGATGCTATAACTGTTTGAAATGATCCGATGCCAATATTTGCAATGTTGTCTGGAGTTTAACATGAATGTGATATCCGGTTGGAGGGTTCGATGTCGTCTCTGATCTGGTTCAGTAATTGAAGTATTGCGTGGCTGGTTAACCTGTACCATCTTATGATTTGTGGATTGCTTAACTGAAAAAGTGTTATACGAGTTGAAAAAAATATTTCTGTGTCTATATCTTCGCCTTGCTCTTATAACTTTCGCCATATCAACGTTTTCAGACTCAATGGAAATGCGCTTCCTGGTTAAGACGTGCTTTTATGAGGCGGAGAATTATCCCGCATATTAGAGACGTGCGCTGGTCAGGCAGTTTAGTAAATACCACGCAATACATCATTAGGCACACTTATCTTCTCTCCTCCCAAATATTTGCGCATGTTTCCACCCACCTTTTCGTGTCCTCCCCGTCCACACCCACAAAGCGTTAATAGCTGCGCCCCCTTAGTAAATACCGTTTTATGTTTACAACCGCTATTTTACGCCTGAAATGGGCGCAATCCTGTTAGTAAATCAGGCCCTGAATCCCTCCATTTTCGTTAGCCTTTGTCCGTCTTCTTGCTACCTTTACCACCACACCGTCTTCAATTCACCGCTGCTCTTATCCTTATCGTTCGTAAAAGTGTTCCTTGCCTTCCGTGTAAGTTGTCACTTTCGTACGATGTAGCCCTCAATCCAGCAGGTTAGCTGAAGAGGTGAAGCTCTTACTGTTACGGATCCCCGTATATAAAGTGGCGTGAAACTTACTGCTGGTGAAATTACTCTTTTATTTTCTTCTTTCTTCCTTATACATTCAATAAACTAGCAAACTATCACCACCGTAAGAGCTATGGCCTCATACGGGTCCATTAAATCATTAAACTTTTAACAATGTATGCATGTGCATCCGTCCGTAACTAAATCTCTAGCCGTACTGAGAAGGTCACATTCAACATATAGACAAATCTGCGATTCCCTTTTTTACCTTGTCACTTAAAAGTCCTAATTGTCTATAAGAGAGAAACTGTCATAAAACATTGATATATTCTTCAAACATTACATTATCATTTAGGCAGATATCAAACATCAATAAGGCAAATCTAAAACAGGCAATCAACCCAAAATAATAGTCCTTCTATGGGGTTATTTACACCATTTACAGAGTGTTTGTGTGTCTGTGTATGACTATTCATAGATCCCATGTGATGTCACTGTGTCTAAGCGCCGCCATCTTTGTGACCGAAAGTCTAGCGTAGCGCCATTCACAACATAGACACAGTCGGTCCAAACCCACAGAAAGTTAAAAATGCCCGGCATATGTTGTGCTGATGGATGCGACACCAGTCGCAAAAATAACCCAAATAAACAATATAAGTGTATAGCAAAAGATTTAGATCGGCGGAATAAATGGTTAGCTGCAAATTAGAAGAGACAAGTAGCAACAGCTAACTCCCGATTGTACAATCAACACTTTGTATTTTCCTGCACCACTATCCATGGAGATGTTGATTTTGTGTTCAGACCCTGGGAGTGACTGACATGTTAAGTGAAATGCAGCACGTTACTACAATCGTGAACAATTGCTGTGCCTTATCAGAGCTAAACTTTCCTGACTAAGCTATTGTGCTAATAGTTAGCATGCTGCTAGCGAACTTTACGAAAGACTTTAGCTACACCTAGCTAGCCCACATTGGCACTCTGAACCACCACTAAAATAAATCGGTTGATAACCGCTGTTTGAGTAACGTACATGTCCTGTGATGACATACATGTGTTTTGTCTCCAGATGCCATTTATTGCCACAATCGCTGTGCCTTATCAGAGCTAAACTCTCCTGACTAAGCTAGAGCGCTAATAGTTAGCGAACTGCTAACGAACTTTACTAAAGGCTGTAGCTACACCCACATTTGGCACTCTTAACCACCACTAAAATAAATCGGTTGATAATCGCTGTTTGAGTAACTTAGATGTCCTGTATTGACATACATGTGTTTTGCCTCCAGATGCCATTTATTGGTGTCGTTCATCCATCCTGCAACTGCATATTGATATGCATCTGTACTCTTGAAAGCCTTCAGGCTATCTCCGGTGTATGGGGATGGCTTGTGTACAAGATAAATGTATAAGTCGGGAAAAGACAGTTGTGGCAGACGTTTTGCAGACTTTAAGGGGCAAAATAAAGTTGACGGTAGTCAATATGGATCGCAGCCAATAATCGATGTTTTTTTTCTTCTAAATATTGCCGTCTTTCTGCCTAATTCAGATGTGCTATGTCCTTAGTCATGACTGTTCGCTAGCTAACTATGAAAGCTAACTTCCTAAACACTGGAATTAGACAATACTACTTTTAAAAAGTTTAAATTTGAAGAGCCTATCAATAGAAAACAATACCGTTAATATATATAACCGTTATTATTATTATTATTATATGATTACTATATATTATTATGTATGGCTTACAAGCTACTATTGGGTACAACAACCGTATAATACAATGGGAATACTGGTTGAGTCGGTCACAAAGATGGCGGCAGGCTTCACGGAAGTGACGTCTTTGGGACCCATGCATATGTATAATCATCATTAAACTAGACTGACTTTGTCCATTTTATTGCAAGGAGTGCAGAGTTATCACTGTATTTAAATGTGTATGTTAGCTAGGAAGGCTGGGCAATATGGAAAAATACAGCTCTGGAAAAAAATGTAAAGACCACTTCAAAATTATCAGTTTCTCTGGTCTTACAATTTATTGCTATGTGTTTGAGTAAATTGAGGAAGAAAACTTGAAAGGAATTTCTTCTGAACTCCACTCCCGGTGGATTTAGAAAAAACATTTGGCATTCATGAAAGTTTTCTTATCTGGGATTTGTTCTGAACTTCAGAAGACTTTCAGAAGGCAAAATAGCAGTCGTAAATCGGCCAGAATTTTCTCAAATGCGATTCCTTAAAAAAATCACAAGATGGCCCCATGGGTTCATGTAAGTAAATAAATAAATAAGCACTAAACTTATTTGTGTTGATATAGCTACTATAGTGGAATAGAATGGACACATCTACATCCTGCAACAGTACCTCTGCACCGGTGAAGTTAGATCTGTGTTTACTTGAACCGTGCTCGCTTTCCGCTTTGACATGACTCGTTTATGAGTTGCTTTCGTGTGGATTCGGTCTATTCCGACTGCATGCGTCACTTTGGTTGCATGCCCTTATAAGGAGTTGGCGGGGCGTGTTTGCAAATCCAGGTGCATGCACTTTCAATTTAAGAAAACTCTTCCAGCGGAGCATAGCTTAGAAAACTTGTGCTGCTTTGGTACACATTTTCAAGCGTTCATGAAATTTGGTGGAGGTCTTTTTCTTACGTTGTTTTTCCGAAGTCCGTAAGAAACATTTCAGAAGAAACTTCAGAAAATGTTCAAGAATGAGGCCCAATATTTGTATTTGAAATTTGGGAGAAATGTCAGTAGTTTGCACAATAAAACATACCGATACATAGTAAAACCAGAGATACTGATACTTTTAAAGTGGTCTCTTAATCTTTTCCAGAGCTGTCTTTGATGCACCAGTCTGCTGCACCTCAGATTACAGGATTCCAGAATTACAGTTAGATCTCTGGCGTCCTTCCCCTGGTTTACCCATGGGCATATACTATATACATACACATCACCATGAATCAGGACAATCTTGTTTTGCACTTAGATCCTTAGATGTTCTTCACACTGAAGTCTAATGGGGAAACATCTGGATCCTCTCCTCTCTCGTCCTGAAGAATCATTTGCTGAAGTATCTGGTCCAAAAGTTGCCATCGTTGTAAAATCCCTGGACAGTGTTTTAAATGGACACTTTAAATGGAAAAGCTTATTTTGATCATTTTAAACATCCCTTCCACATCCTGTTTAACAAAGGAAATGATTAAAAACAGATAAGCAGGGAAAATGTTCCTCAGCTCAGATGTAGCTGGACATAGTGAGGGACAAGAAGGGATGGTGAAAGAGGATGGAGTTTTGTATTCATCCCAAAAAAAGCCAAAGAACTAGTCTGGGAAGTCCCGCCCCTCTTCTTCCGGCCAATTTGATTTTGCCTCTGAAGTGGGTCTGGCAAACTTTGGATAGCAGTTCATTTCAAGATTTCCAGGATCCTTGGAGCCAATCACAAACTGGCTTTTGGCTACCTGGTGCGCCATTGGCGGATTTAAACTAACCACGGCTACGTAACAAAATCTACTGCACGGAGAGTTTTTAAACATTGGACATGGTGGCCGCTGAAGCACCGCAAAACTTCGATAAGGCAAGTTTTCTTTGAAAACAGAACAGAAACTTGCCCTGGAACAATTCATACAGAAAAAATATGTGTTTGCTTTAATACCGATCGTTGTATCGTTGTATAGTATCGTTGGTCTGATTGGTTAAAGGCGTGTCCAATTACGTGACTGAAGTGGACCGCTGTTGAGTAGTTTGCCAGACCAACTGAGCAAATGAAATGCAGTGAAGGGGTGGGGAATTCCCAGACAACCAAAAAACAGTAAAAGTAAGGAAATTTACAAGCCTGCATTGTAACCCTTTTGAAATACGTTTGGTCTGACCTAATGTAAATGTACTACGTATTATCATACAGGTCCTCAGAATTAAACCCTCACTTCAATTTCCTAATGTATTCTTTTATCTTTATGTTTTATTCCAATGACTTAAAAGCACCTTTAACAATTCTATTTCAAACTATATAACGACAATAATCTCAAATTCTCTCGAATTTACTATACTCACAATGCAGTCTTTTATCTGCTTTCTTCACTAGTCACGAAATTACCTTTAAAAGAATATTCAATGACAATTTCTCATTTCAATGACAATTTCTCATTTATGATTCATTGACAATTCATAACTGAACAACTGCGTGTGGTGTTTATATGTCTGTTGCTTAAGGAAATGTGTCAATATTATCTCCCAGCACCCTTGTGTTTTGTACTTTATGTGTTGAATGTATTTAACCTATTTTCAGTTTAAATGCTTAATAATAGCCTACAACTCACAATATTTCACAGAATCGTCATTCTTTGAAAATACACGTATCACTTCCACAATTTAACACACTATTCAACGACGAGATCTCACATTTGTCAACACCTTTCTTTAACATTTAACACCTTTCTTTAACATTTAACACCTTTCTTTGATTATCACGTTATTCAACAGAGATCCTCTCCTATCCGTTTTTACTATAGGCTACCATCCACTCGTAACTCAGGCCCACACACATTCTCACAATGCAAGGAGCTCCTCTCAAACCTGCAATCATTCTTTCTCGCAGAGAGCTCTTCTCCAATCTGCACATACACAACCTTTATTCTAAAGAAATATAATTATACCAACGTTTTTACTACCGTATATGCCTGTAGCGTTTGTACTCCTACTGCACATGCGTAACTCTATTGAGCATGCTGGGAAGTGGAGTCCTAAACACTATCAGCGCATAACACCATACCTTTTAATCGAAAGCACGGTGAACTCTCATCCGTAAACTTTCACTTTAGACACGATATACACAATACGTACATACCAAGACATTAGTTCAAACATACACTTCTACAAACTTCACCAAGACATTAGTATACAAACATACACTTCTACAAACTTAAAACATATTACTACCAGGCCATTCCAATGTTCCTCAACCTTAAGTCTCCTTAATTTAGAATTCTTTAATTGAGGACTAGGCTACGTCAGGATAGTCGTAATCGCTTCTGACTTCACTCAGCTGCATATATTTTAGCAAAAGTATGCCATTTCTTACCTAATTAAAGCGCGCTTGCAGCTGAACGAAAGCCAGGCGGCGAAACCACGTCTCCTGATGCTTTCTTTGTCCTTATTCAGTACCCTTCGTGTCATCAAATATATTGTAGAGAATTAAACTAGACTTAGCCTATTGCGTAGTCTTTCTAGTCGAAAAGCAGGAGTCAGGAGTCAAAGTTGAGGAGAACTGGAGCTGGTGTTTTTATTGCCACGCACACGAGACAGAAGACGAACAGGAGACAGGACTCCGGAATCCACAATCTAACTAGACAAAGACTGCATGCCTATTTTATAGTCAACAGGTATCCTGAAATATACGTGACTTGGCCTACTCCTCATATGACATTTCCCCAAGTTACCTCCAAATAAGAGAGATTCTGCAAATAGGTGGTGACGGCCTGTCTAAAGAGATGTCACAGCTGGTCCCTGGTAAGACTGTGAGCCTAGAATAAATACACTCTGCTTCACCTTCTAAGGCACACACTATCCGAGGTTATCTATATGAAAAAGGAAATGCTGGGGTTTAACTTATACGGATAATTTCAGGCCTACACCAACCATCCTGTCTGGACTCTACAACATATAGCATAATGGAGTTTATGTAATCAGATGTTTAAATGATATTTCTCTCCACTTTTACTACTACTTATTATTAGGGAATGCCTCCCAATAGCTATCACTATCAGACCACAATATAACCATAGTCTATGGGTCTCTGGATCCCGCTGTCTACCGGAGAACCCCCATATACAGTACCTTGCGTAAGTATTCACCCCCTTGGATGTTTTACCCTTTTATGGCTTTTATAAATCAGTCATGGTCAATATAAGTTGGCTTTTTGGACAAAAAAATTCACAAAATAGCTCTCTTTAATGTCAAAGTGAAAATATATTTCTACACAGTTATGTAAATCGAATAAAAATATGTAATGAAAATAAGTGCTTGCATAAGTATTCACCCCCTTTATCACCCCCTTTATATAGACTGACCTAATTCAACAGAGGTCCAGCCAATTGGTGCTAGAAGTCTCACAATTTGTGTAATGGGGGTCAGTGTGCAGTGAATGTGTCTCAAGTGATTGTAGTATAACGACACCTGTGTCTGGAAGGTCCATTCACTGGTCAGTATTCAGTAATCAGTATTACTGGCTATTGTTAAACCATTAAGACCCAAGATCACTCTAAGCAACTCAGAGAAAAGGTTGTTGAAAAGTATAGGTCAGGGGAAGGATACAAAAAAATGTCCAAGGCACTAAACATCCCCTGGAATTCTGTTAAATCCATCATCAAGAAATGGATGGATTGTGGCACATGTGTAAATCTGCCTAGATCAGGCCGTCCTCACAAACTGAGGGGCCGTTCAAGAAGGAGACTAGTAAGATAGGCCACCAATAGACCTATGACTACTCTGAAGAAGTTTCAAGCTTCAGCAGTTGAGATTGGAGAAACTCTGCATACCACCACTGTTGCCTTGGTTCTTCACCAATCTAAGCTTTATGGAAGAGAGCCACTGTTGAAAAAAAGGATCGACTACAGTTCGCCAAAAGGCATGTGGAAGTCTCCATGGTCAAGTGGAAGAAGGTTCTGTGGTTTGATGAGACCAAAGTGGAGCATTTTTTCAACAGTGGCTCTCTTCAATGAAGCTTTGATTGGTGAAGAACCAAGGCAACAGTGGTGGTATGCAGAGTCTCTCCCATACCAGCTGCTGAAGCTTGAAACTTCTTCAGAGTAGTCATAGGTGTCTTGGTGGCCTCTCTTACTAGTTTCCTTCTTGCATGGTCAATCAGTTTGTAAGGACGGCCTGATCTAGGCAGATTTACACATGTGCCATATTCCTTCCATTTCTTGATGATGGATTGAACAGAATTTCAGGGGATGTTAAGTGCCTTGGACATTTTTTTGTATCCTTCCCCTGACCTATACTTTTCAATAACCTTTTCTCTGAGTTTCTTAGGGTGATCTGTGGTCTTCATGTTGTAACAGTAGCCAGGAATACTGATTACTACTGACCAGTGAATAGACCTTCCAGACACAGGTGTCGTTATACTGCAATCACTTGAGACACATTTACTGCACACTGATCCCCATATCACTAATTGTGAGACTTCTAGCACCAATTGGCTGGACCTCTGTTGAATTAGGTCAGTCTATATAAAGGGGGTGATAAAGGGGGTGAATACTTATGCAATCACTTATTTTCATTACATATTTGTATTTAATTTACATAACTGTGTAGAAATATGTTTTCACTTTGACATTAAAGAGAGCTATTTTGTGATTTTTTTTGTCCAAAAAGCCAACTTATATTGACCATGACTGATTTATAAAAGCCATAAAAGGGTAAAACATCCAAGGGGGTGAATACTTACGCAAGGTACTGTATGCGTTGCATGCGTTGCATAGACTTGTTAGTCAGAGGTGTTCGATGCTAGGTGTCTGTGGAGTGCCAGAGGAAGTTGCCAGCTTCAGGTGGCTTAACAACGCGATCGTGACCGGGGTGATAAAAGCATGAAATTTGGCACACAGTTAGCTTTTACCCTACCAAATTATATTAGAAGGGGTGCCCAAGTGAAACTGCTCGTTTTTTCGTTTTAAGGAGATTTTTAGTTTTGACCGATATCAAGATGCGTTACCTGTGGTACGATTTTCAAAACAGTTTTTTTGCCTAGAAATGCTCACCAAATAAGTAATAAAACTGTTATTCATGCATGTTTGTGTTTTCTAGTTTGTTTTTTATGTGTATTGGTTTGAAAAAAGTAGCTAAATTAAAATAACCAGTCAAAAAGACCATGCGCGAGCTCATCCTAGTTTGTGGAATGACGTCATTTGGTACAATTTTCAAAACAGTTATGTTACCACCATTTAAAAAAAAAAGTTGCATTTGGTCTTGTATATGTATACTAGGCTACACCATGATATTAGAAGGGGTGCCCAAGTGGAACTGCTTGTTTTTCCGTTTTAAGGAGGTATTTCAAGAAATCAAGATAGGCGGTAGGCTACGATTGTCAGTGGCGCCTGCAGCCGTAGGTGTGAACCTTCTGCTACGCGAGAAGAAGAAAAAAAGAGAGACCCCCCGTTCCAAAGGTCTTAAAATGCCTCCTTCCTTCCTTCCTATCAAGAGAGCAAGGAGTGTCCCATTGGTCTTAAACCTTCAGTTCCGCTTTAGTCAGAGACCTTGAAATACGTCACATAACGGTCGTTTTTCAAGAGAGGGTCTGAGCTTCCTTGATGCCCTAATGGCGGCATTTATTACCCATAACTCTGTGCGCCATTCCCAACCGGAGCTTTTCGTTTTATTTCGAAAACAATGGCGGACATAATGGTTACGGTGGCTATGATAGCAGAGTCAGAAGACCACAAGGCTACAGACCGTAAATGTAAATATCAGCAGTAATTAAACAACTGTACTGATATTAAATGTACTAATAACATGCCATTCTCAAATTAAAGCCAGTGACATGAGTATTTTGGTGGTTATTCACGATGTATACCGACAGTTAGCATACCTAGCTAGCCTAGCTTGGTAGCATTACCATTGGTTCTGAATGGCAGTTATGCTAAGCAGCTGGCTATCCCCCCACCTGGGACTGTAGTTAGACCGACGAAGAGGCACTAAATCGGGACACTTTTCGCTTGGCGAGCGGGGGCAGATGGCAGGCTCAAGGTGCTCGTTACTAAGGGCCGGGAATACAAACCACCCGGGAATAGCCCGTTGGTGCACTTTTAATCGGACACTTTTCACTTGACTAGCGGGGGCAATTATGCTGTGATTGATTAACAAAGAATTGTCTGAATTCGTTAGGGAGGTACACGTTAGCTATGTCGATGTCAGTAGCTTATTATGATTGCTCGCTTGCTAACAACGTGCTTGCTAACACACAGCATGATGACACCACATACTGCAGTCTGACAGAGCGCGCAAGTGCGGGCAGATACGTACACACAGCGTGATGACGCCACATCCTCTCTGATTAGAGTGTCCCGAATGTTGAAAATTAACGGTCTTTTGATCTCTCGTCTCTGACTGGACATCGAGGAGTCGAGGAGTCGAGAGGGCTCTCTTAGAATCTGAACAGGGGGAGAGTCTTTTCGTCAGCCTTTTCTAACTATAGGCCACTAGACGAAGTTATCTACTTCCGGCCGTCCGCTGCTGTGGTAAATACAGACGAGCTTATTATGGCGACAGCCAGTGTTTACAGGAGCTACCATGAATGACTATTTCCGATGTACATACTAATGCCAAACGGACGTCCAGAGCCCCGAGTACTCTGTTAGAAAAGGTTTAAGTTTTACGCCTCCTCATTTATTCATAATTATGAAGGTATGTAGCTGCTATGTAGCTTTCGCTAATGGCACCCGTTAGCGTTAGCTAACTATCAGCAGTTGTGGACTTGTATGCGATCTGTAGTTTAGCCTTTTATTTTTGATCACAGACGGTTAACACAATCAAATGGCGACTGCATTTTAGCCGTGGCTTTATAGTACTAACAGTATAATGAATGCGATGTCCTGTTTATGCTTGTCTAATGTGTCAACGTGTTATGCTTGTCTAATGTGTCGACAGTGCTAGGTCTACTGTCTGCTGTTCTGAGGTGTTTCAGATTTCTAAAACATTGCTTTGTATTATGACAAATGTGATGAATAAATGAATGAGTGAATAAATGGATGGATGATGTATCTTCTTTTCCACCAGTGTCGAACAAAGACAGGTTGACGGTACTGTGAGCTTGTCACAGGTCCATGCAGAAGAATGAAAAAACCCACAGCTTTAGAGTAGGCTAATGTTCAGGGATGGGTTTGGGTATTGTTATACTGTGTAAAATATTTGTATTGTAGTAGACTTGTAGGAAGTCTTAATTCAGTGGTATCTGTTCTGCCAACTGTCCAATTGTCTCTTTGTGTATTCTACACAGATAGTGCTTTGTGATTTAGAACCTGTGGTCATGAACTCCAGTCAGTGTTCATGCAAAACTGGCAAAGTGTAATCACACTGCTGCACTGCTCTTTCAGACAGCACTTACTACTTTTTCCACACATTGCAGTTGCAATTGAAGCTAGCAGACTGTGCATATAACATACACCTCATCCCACTTTAGGGAGGTGTGCTTTGTGAGAGGAGGCGGTTCAGCACAGTCTCTGGCTGAACGCATCCTTAAAGGAACGAGTTAGACAGTTGACATGAAATGAGGTGCACACACACATAACTGTCCATTTCTAAATTAAATGAAATTAACTATTACCTTGCAATGACATTCATTTCCTAATAACAATAATCTATCATTATGATCACCATATTGCGGTCATTCAACTCAAATTTAGAAACATCGTTTACTCAAACGGGCAGATATGGAGTTTACAGCAGCCCAAGAGTACAGCAAAATCAGGAACGTAAACTACATGCCCTGTGGCCTAGTTGTTCATCCTGACGACCCTTGGCTTGGCACCTCACCAGATGACCTTGTATTCGACCCCCTGGCACAGCCACCTTTTGGCCTAGTATAGGTCAAGTGCCCCAATGTCACCAGCTATGTTGACTGCAAGTACCTTAATATGAAGGAAGGCATACGGCTCTTAAGGAAGGTCACATCTATAACTGGCAGGTGCAGGGGTTACTTATGCTAACAGGAATTACTTTGTAATTTGTGCCCAAGAAGACATGCTAGCTCAACGAATCATAGTTGACCCAGAGGTTTATTTGACAAAACTAAAATCATTTTTTGCAAACATGTTTCAATTATACTTTATGTACTCATGTATTTACAATAGGTACAATGGTTTTGTTTACAATATGCACAATAGATAATTCATTTGGCCCAAGCCTTGACCAGTGGCTTGTTCTGGTAATTTGACAGAAGGTAGGCTACTGCATAAAGTTGGTTGAAACTACCAGCAATAGTCAGAGGGATGATGGAATCAAACAATTTATTCTTTTTAATGTGCCGTATCACTCTCCACGTGTACTCTCAGCCGGGCAATTTCTTGAGTAGCTTAACCCTTTGGTGCCTGTGTTGAACATCCCGTTTTTTGCTGCTTGACGTCCACCTTTCACAAAAAGGTCTAATTCTCAAGCCTACTACACACCATCAATTAAATAAACATATCATTTTAATTAGAAGAATCAGCTCTATTAAATTAGGTAAAATATATCTGGTAATTTTGATGAAGTAATGAGTAGTGTTTGAAAATCCTCTCCAAATATTTGTCATAAAATCGGGGAAAAAAATCACTTATCTGACTTTAAAATACATTTTCAGAATATTTGTCTTCAAGATAGATAAAAATGTAGAGTGAAAAAATGAAAAAAAATTAGTCTTTTTCGTTGAGTTTAGACTATTGTACCCTTTTAAAAAAATCATGGTTTTGGTGATCGACCTTTCCTGCCTTTTGAAGCAGGACTTGAAGGCACAATTTATTTGACGAGTTTAGCTTGGGACAATTTAACTCAACGATTGTTTATCTTAGCGCACGTCGCCAGACCGGCTTTGCCTGTTCTCATTTAGCGAGCTACAGCCGCAGAAAAAATTAAGAGACCACTTAAAAATTATCAGTTTCTCTGGTCTTACTATTTATTGGTATGAGTAAAAGTAAATTTACCATTTTAGTTTTATTCTATAAATTACTGACAACATTTCTACCAAATTTCAAATAAAAATATTGTCATTTAGAGCATTTATTTGCAGAAAAATGACAATTGGTAAAAATAGCAAAATAAATGGAATGTTTTCAGATCCCGAATAATGCAAAGAAAACAAGTTCATATAGATTCTTAAACTACACAATACTAATGCTTTAACTTAGGAAGAGATCAGAAATCAATAACTGGAAATACCGCATCTTTTTTGTTATTTTGACCAATTGTCATTTTTCTGCAAATAATGCTCTAAATGATAGTATTTTTATTTGAAAATCAGTAGAAATGTTGTCAGCAGTTTATAGAATGAAACAAACTCAAACACATACCAATAAATTGTAAAAAAAGAATAACTGATAATTTTTTAAAAGTGGTCTCTTAATTTTTTCTGCGGCTGTATATTATCTCATGTCGTGAGCTCAATGAATTATCTTAGTTTCAGTTGCACGCCCAGGGCCCTGTTCGGCGTACAACTGAAGCTAAGATATTTAATTTAGCTCGTGACATGAGATAATCTAGCTTGCTAAATGAGAACAGGCCAAGCCGGTCTGGCGACGGGCGTTAATTTATTTTAACCTCAAGTTAATTTGTCCCAGGCTAAAATCATCAGCTAAATTGCGCGTGCACATCCTGCTTCAAAAGGCAGGAAAGGTCGATCACCAAAACCATGATTTTTTTTAACAGTACATTAGTCTAAACTCAAAGAAAAAGACTCATTTTTATAGGCTGTCTAAGACGTGATATCTTTTCCTTGGTCAAATATGTGACTTTGGTGTCACGGTTAGAGCTCATGGTTTGCATGCAACAGATTGCTGGTTTGATCCCCCTCGCCTCCTCCTTACTATTTGTAGTTTTACATCTCCTTGTAAATCGCTTTGAATAAAACCATCTGCTAAATGACTAAATGTAAATGTATTAATAAGAAATTCAATAAATTGAAGCAATGAAAATATATTGAGTGTATTTCTCTCTTCTTATCATGCATCCACCTTAATCATTTTCTACAAAAATGATTTGCTATGGTGTAGTAGACAGAGTACTTCATTCACTACTGCACAAAAACGTTTGCAAAATTAGACGTTTGCAATGATGTAAGTTGCATTTGTTGATGACGTATGGTTAATAACATCGTCATTGTAGAAGGGACATGATCAAATAATTTTTTTTTAGGTAGGTAAAACAACTTTCGCCGATATCTCCGTAAGGGAGATGGGTTATGTGCTCAAATTTCCTGGGATCAAAGACGTTATGCATCCACTCGCAAAAAAGCGCAAGACATTCAATGTTCGTTTGTGGTGTTTGCAATGAATGACTCAAGAAGGTCTTGCAAATTAATTATTCCTTGTCGGCTGAATCGGTAGCGCTCAGGAACTGCAGGATTCCTCCTTTTGCCGGGGGGTGTGGCAAACTAAATCCAGGTACTCTTATTTTAGCCTGCCCTGGAGCAGGTTAGTGCTAAGAGATATGTTACTATGGTAATTACCAGAAATTGCTTCGCCGAACCCGATAAAGGGGCGTTGTCTTTTTTTAGCCTGGAATCTAGCTCGCTTAACCGCTTAGCGAGCGTCGCCGAACAGTACCCTGGTGTACAAACCAACACACATATGCATTTGCTCTGAAAAGTCCATTGGTTTTTACAGGCTCTTTAAGGAGTCATGAGGTTCCATTATTATGGTGAAGGGGTGAAAGAAGGGGTGCTTCTAATTACAACTATAGATTAGCTCTTGACCACAGATAGTATCATAGGTATTTGTTAAACTTCTATCGCCTTATTATAAATCCTGCTTTGATTCAGCCTCATTTACTTGGGTGTACATAATACAGATGGCATTGAACTAAACAATTTTTATTGTAAAATATCCAAATATTTAGACTATGATGATGTAAACATTCCATGATTTTGGAACCTTTCAATTATAATTTGTGTATAATTGGTCATCTGCCTTAATCTGGAACACAAAACTACAGGGTTGGAATACTTGAGCAAGTATTATTTAATCACCTGGCTTTGGAAATAACATACTAGAGCATAATACAATTCCAATACGATTATGAAATTGGTGATGACATTCTGGGGGGTTCAATACTTTTGCAAGCCACTGTAAATGCTGAAGCATTTGCTAAGCCAGTGAGGTAATTTACAGTTGCATAGTGCCCTTCGCAATATTAAACTTCTAATAAACACTCAAATAAGTCACTCAAATGAACAAAAATTACACTTTTACAAAAGCTTTATGTATTCAAAGAACATTTCAAAGAGTCAATGCTTTTGACCATAACTGTTCAACTTGTTCAACAAAAAACTAAAGTTTCAAATCAGATTGAAATGGAGATGAAAATTCTACCATACACATGATCATTGACAAGAAGAAATTAAAAGGAAGATCAATACAATGCATTCACACTACATTCAGCAACCATCCATATCATGTTATCATACATAGTTATACAAACAGCATAAATCCTGACGGAAACGGTTCTATTGCAAACTTCCATACTGCAGACGCTCTTTAGGTCCTCAATCATCTTTACAGGGATCGGATCTTCTTCTTTTCAAAGAAAAGTACGTGCTTATTGACTGTAGGAGAAAATGAGAGTTTTGGTCAGCATGTAGGATAAAATATCACAAAACATCACACTGCACATTCCAATTTTGGTTTCAATGCACTGATATACTTAATTTAGAGTCGCTATTGGTGAAACGACAAAGCATCTTGAACCCCTTCATGGCCTCAGAGTCATGTTATAAGCGAAGTCTTCTAATTCCTATAACTAAAGCTATAGGTTTCTGCCATTTGTCTTAGTATGTTAACATCACCAACCAACCCATTCAGTGCCAGAACAGAATTGAACGTCACACTTTGAAGCATCAAATCATTACCCTAGGTATTGTGTGTTAGTTTGTTTCTCTGGTCCAATGTCAACAATGTGGCTTTAAACACACTCCAAAATTGAGGTACCAAAACATGGGGATGTGGGAGGTATTCCATTGCGTACAAGGGCACCTCAAGGGACATGAAATATCAGCATAGCAAATGTCTTCAATGTGGAATATTAGCCTATGCTGTATTATGATTAATGCTCACCAATGGGGTCATGTTTGCGCAAGACCATTCTTTCCCGCAGTCGACCTCTTTTAGCATTGATAGAGAAACCTGTCCCAGCGGCACTCATCATCTGCACCAGAATGGTCCTGAAAGAGTAAAAACCAGTTCATCTCATCTCATTTAACTCTAAAGCTTCCAAACCATTGGTAAACCTACTGGTAACATTAACAAACATTAGCATACTGTAAGTTTTAATAGATTAGTTCATTGTGCTTGGTTTAAGGGGGTCCAGGCTCTGTAAAGCACCTTGAGACAATTTTATTGTTTTGGCGCTATATAAATAAAATTGAATTGAATTGAACTTACTTTGATTTGCTTTTAGCCACTGTAAAGTTAGAGGAGAAAAAAAATGTTACATTGTACAAATGACAAAACACAATTACACTGTAAAATGTGACGCTGACAAATGCATGTTGATTCCTGCAGTTGAAATGTGTCCACCATCAAGATTTTGAGTCTATACATGTCAAAACTATGGCTGTAAAAGTTAATGAGAATCTGTTTTAAGGCCACAATTGTTTTTACACTGTTGATGCATGTTCTGATAACCTGTTGCTAGTTCAAAAATCCCCTCGCATTAAGTCAGATGATAACTAGCAAGCAACTATGGATAGAGAAAAGGGTATTTTGAATGACAAAGCCCTGTCAGATGGGTCTATTGACACCAATATTATTTGAAGTTAATGTCCAATTTAGCCCCCACTGGAGTACAACTTGGTAAAAACTATTGCCTAGCTAAGCTATATTTGCCCGAAGGTTCTTGATGTGTACTTTGTGTATCCCATGGTGCATGCAGTCACGTCACAGCAACCACTTTTTTCCACCACTGACAGGCTCAGATACACATACGCGTTTTTGTAAAAACGGGACGTGAGCAAATGCATTGATTCCTATGGTACGGCGCGTTTAAAGCGTGCGCCCCTTCTCCACCACGCGTTGCGTCTTTGAACCGTTTTTTAGGTGCGCTTAAAAGTTGAACTATTCTCAACTTTCCAGCGCAAGGCAGGGAAGCGCACCGCTTCTGTTTTGGCCGCCGCACTTTGCCAAGGCGTTACTGAAGCGTTTCTGCCTGAAAAAAGACGCGTATGTGTATCTGAGCCCTAATTTAATCCTCCTTCCCGTCCTGCCGCAACTTGAACCACTCATGTAGTAGACCAGGGGTCTTTAATGTTTTTCAGGCCAGGGACCCCCAAACTGATGGCGAGATGAGCAGGGACCCCCTACTATATCAATTGCCTAAAATTTTGTTTATAATATACTGGGCCTAGTGCCAAATAAACATAGCTACCCTGTTATTGTGTATTCAATACTAAGCTATTCAAATAATACAAAGGTTAATATATTCATTAACATTTGTATGTTTTAACATTGAATTTAACCTAACATTTTTGAACAACGAATTTAACTTAACATTTTTTAACATTGAATTTAATTCAACATTTAACAACATGAAAGGTACAGGGTGGCCGGGCCACTGCTATTTATTAACATACATCTTGCAAACAACTCTGAGCTAACAATATATAACAACTTATTTTTCAGTTACAATTAACGTTTTTTGACCTTGTACAGTGTCTATTTCTCTTTATTACAGTGCATGAAATGCCCTGTATTGTTATTCCTAGGCTTCTTCTTCTTCTTCTTATTCTTGTTACCTTTTTCTGCGATTAATTCAGCCCGAACCGCTTAACGTAGAAACTTCATTCAAACTTTGTCGCGTAGGTCTTGTAAAGGACACTTATGCTATGTATTTTTCACTTTTCTAAACTTTATACTTTTTAAAATATTAAATAAAAACGAATCGAAATTTTCCCATTGACTTACATTGGGCCATTATGACATCATAATAGGGTCTTTAAACTGGCTTGCACCTGTGCTTCACTGACAGCTGCGCCAAATCAAAGGAACCTCTTCTCTGTCTCTCTTCTTCACTCCATTTTTATCTCCTTTTTTCAATATTTTCACCCTCTTTTTCTCTTTCACTCTTCTTTCCTTCTTCCACTCATCTTTCCTTCTTCCACTCTTCTTTACTTCTTTCACTTTTCTTTCCTTTCTTCACTCTCCTTTCTTCTTTCCTTCTTTCACTCTTCTTTCCTTCTTCAACTATTATTTCCTTCTTTCACTCTTCTTTCCTTTCTTCACTCTTCTTTCTTTTCTTCTTCCACTCTTCTTTCCTTTCTTCACTCTTCTTTCTTTTCTTCTTTCCTTCTTTCACTCTACTTTCCTTCATCCTCTCTTCTCTCCTTTCTTCCACTCTTCTTTCCTTCTTTCACTCTTCTTTCTTTTCTTCTTCCTTTCCTAACTTTTGCATTTCATGCACTGGTATTTCCTTCAGGAAATGCATTTTCTAGTTTATTTTTTTAAAAATCTAAGTAAAAAAATGTCAAACTAACAATTTATAGGTACAAACAAGACCAGCTATGGAGTTTGGTCCGCCATCTTTTATTTCGTTACTTCGTGCTATTAAGACTTGAGCAGAAAGGCGATCTGATTGGCTAGTGCCTGTGCTGTCGTATTTGCATGAAAGGTGCTGTGAGTGAACCGGTGCCCAGCTTGAGAGAGCTCCTGTGGGTAGCTGAATGTGTCGATTGGACTGAAAGATAACGTCTTCTGGATCAATTTATACGTTCGCTACAATATTTTGGATTTATGTTAATGTAAATTTAAAGGGAATAAATACAATTCTGATTCGGAAGACATTTAAATTTGGGGGAAAAAAAATTGGTTGAATTTTTTTTTTTTTAGAAATATAAAAAATTATTGTCTTATCAACCAAAGATTTCGCGACCCCCCTGCAGTACCTCCGCGGACCCCCTGTTGAAGACCCCTGTAGACAATAATTGCTATTAATATATCAAAAAATTACCTTTTTTCTCCTATGCAAAACACATAAGTAAAAGCTGGTGTTGTTGTACAACTTCATTTCGACACAATGCTTCTTCACACATCTTTTCTTGCAGTTAAAAAGGATTTAAATCTTTCATAAAGCCACGCTCTCTGTTAGGCAAGTTCGACGCCAAATGAATTTGACTAGTGCAGTGCCCGTAGGAATTATGCATCATTCACGTCGCGCGGGTCCGCCCCTCTTTCTCTGAATTACTACACACTACCCATAGTGCCTACGGCAAACGATAAAATACAAATATCTCGCGAACTATGAATTCAGAAATCTTCAAAATCAAGGAAGCACAGGTTCATGACATGCGTAAACTACATGCGAAATCTCATAACTAACGTCAGGGAGATACGCCCTAGACAGACTGACTGACAGACACACAGAGATTTCTGGATTTATAGATAGATGCTATATTGGTCTTTCCTAGGGCACTAAATTGGTCAGGGCTAGTTCGGTTTGTTACACATTTGTTATAGGTGCAATACAACGTGACATTTACATGGTTGTTAGTCAGTATGACAATTAATGAAAACTGAGACAATTAACGTGTACGTCGATAAGTGTATAACGCTAACTCAAATCCCAACAAGGTGGATACATTTTTCAGATCTGGAATCAACAGCTAGCACATCATTTAACCGTTAGTCAAGGTGTTGGTCTTGTTTTTTCTATCAGTGGTAACATCATTGTTGAATAAGTGTTGAACACCAAAAACATGTCATGCATGTCATGCCACAGACTGTAAAAAGATATAAAACTTGTTCAAGGTGTTCTCAGCTAACACATTCGCTAATATGAGCTAACTATCTGGTTGACAAAGTCCTTTCAACTAAGGGGGCTTTACCTAGCATTGCATGTCTTGAAAGCTTCAGGTATCCACATGTTTACAAATTCACATGCAACATATCAATTTATGAATTAAAGCCGGTGAACTCACAGTTAACAGTTGTCAGAAACATTGTCATTCATTGCTTGGAGACAGCCAACATTAGCGCTTAGGTCAGAGTGAGTACACCGTTCCACGAGCAACCAATGTCAAATTATATGCCTCAGCTTCCGGCTACACCAAAAAATAAAAAATAATACACCAAAATAAAAGCCATCATTCCGTTTTAGAACTGAAGAAAGATCCGATAGGTTGATTGCATAACTATGAAGAAAACAGACAGACTAACTCAGGGAAAACAGGGAACAATCACAAAATAAACAAGCAAAAGTGCATTGTGTGAAATTAAAAGAAACATCTTTAATGAAACAAAAGATTGTGTCTCAATAAAATTGGTTGCGGGATATGTCCAGAACATCCTTAATATAAATACAAATACAAATTAATTGACTGTCACTATAAGGATTGCTAATATACGTCATGAAACGCATAGAATTGTGGGTACGTTTGGCCAGGTCGCAGCTTGCTGCTTGAAAACAATTGAAGTCCAAGCAGCAAGTAGCGAACTGGTCTAGTACGTATTGAACATACAGTAGCTGTAAGCGGTCATTTAGCGGCTTCAAGCACTTCAAAATCACACCAAATGCAGCGAGAGAAATTAAACATTGTCGGGCCATACAGACTAAAATTAAATAAAGACGCAAAGACAAGGTATATCGAAAAACTCAAAGGAGTCAATCCCTATGAGCACAGCGACTGGTCCGGGGACATCAACCTGTTGCCCAATTTCCAGCATCCATATATCTATGAGAGTACATGTCTATGCTCGCGCCGACTTGTTTGTGCCGCGGATTCCCAAAATGCGTTGCGTTCATGACGTCACATTAGCAATCTCTATACTTTAAACAGGCAAAAATGCACTATTATCAATGGGAAGTCATTGTGACACACACATGTAATTAAATCTAAGTAACCATCATGTTTGTCAGAATATTTTTCATCTGGGGTTGTCGAAGCCTGTTTTTCTACTGACATTCATAGTTTGAAAACAGACTTTATCTTACATTCATTATAACATGTCAGTAAGTTTGAAGCTGATTTAATTTACTAGCGTATGCACAAATATTTTAAATGTAATGCACTGGATGTCCATTATTGCCAGCTAGCATACCTTGGTCCATTTTTGTAGTATGGACCACTAAAATGTCTGGCTATGCCTACATTTAGTAAGTGATGTATTAGATTTAAGATTTTTCCTTTTTTTTCACTCTGAACTTATGCGCCTGTTTAAGATAAAAAAAAATGATGACTTGTTCCTTAGTGGCTAAACAATAGGTTAAAGACCTAATGGTCGAATGGTTTAAACACACAAGCTTATAACATGGATTTTGTTACCATAGAGGGTGTCCCTCCATCCAGGTGCACCTCTAATGAAGAAGTGCCCCTCCAGTTGAAACAATGTGATGCCCCTGTTATCCCTACATGTATGAGAATGTGATGTCCCTGTTATCCCTACATGTATGAGAATGTGATGCCCCCGTTATCCCTACTTGTATGAGAATGTGATGCCCCTGTTATTCCTACATGTATGAGAATGTGATGCCCCTGTTATCCCTACATGTATGACAATGTGGGGAAGTTTCCTCATGACCTGGCTGTGGCTCCATGCCTTATTTTTTCTTTATTTTTGAACCTGTGCAAATGCAAGCCGTTGTTGAAAGGAACTGCAACCGGCCCAGCACCGGCACCAGCACGGCCATGGTGGCAGAGAAGGATAAGAGGTGCAGCTGCTGATTCAGTCGTCACTTCAGGGGAGATTGCACCCTTCTGGGGAAAAGAACTGTACGTACGCTGTTCAAACACAGATGTCCTGTTTAGGGATAGACTTTATTAAAGCTATGTTTTGTATGAGCATTTTTACTGGAACAGAAACCCTAGGGTTAAGGCAAGGGACATGCCACAATATCAATGCATGGGCTGAAAAGGTTACTTGTAAACAGGTGATTTAGGAATGAAAGATAGGTGGAAAGACTGGCAGATCAAAGAAGAAATCAGGCAACAAAGAACAAAAAAAGGAAAGCAATGGCTGACTTTCATTTATTTATCAAAAGAGACACTGCATTAACCCTCAAAGATGTATTACATGTTAGAGGCAGTTGTGGAGATTTACAATGGGACATACGGATACCTTCCCTGCTTTTCTCTGACCAAGTCAAAACACATTAGCACAGACACAGGACAAGGAGTTAGACAAAATAACTTTAAAAAAAAACAGTGGCAGTCAGAGGCCTCTTTCCACACATTCCTATATTCTGTCAAACAACTAGGAAGACCTTTACCACCATGAAAATTAAATGAATACAGTGGTTTGACAAAATACAGAGAACAGTTATACAGAGGCTTTGAGTGAACTGCATCCAGAAAGGTGAACCTTCTCTCTTGGTGTAAGAGAGGCTTACAGAGAAACACAGAGCAGGAGGAGGAAGATGGACTAAAGCCTGGTAGGTTTGACTGAAGATAATTTGGTAACTCAGTATTTGACAATCTTCAGAGCCAATATCCTCAGTAGCCGTACTTATCATTGAGATGGGTCTTGCCATCCCCAGACTGATCTGTACACAGAAAACATAGAAGATAAGGAGAGAAAGTTATCTACCAGATTATTTGAATGTTGAGATTCACCAGGTCCTTACTGTAAGGCACAAACAAAGAGGCAAAGTAAACTATGTCTAGTCAATTTTATGTATCTATAACGTTGTATAGAGCTTACATACAGTATTGTGTAAAAACTTTAGGCATTTGTGAAGAAAATTTTGTAATGTAAAGACGCTTTCAAAAATAATGGCAGATAGTTTTCAATTTTCAAATAACAACATGCAGTAAACAAAAACACAAACAAAATCAAATCAATATTAAGTGCAACCTTCCTTTATCTTCAAAACCATCAATTTGCCTATAGTTACACTTGTAGTTTTTTTGTAGGTACTTGGCAAGAATCGCAGAAAATAAGTATTTGAACCCCTACCAAACAGAATTCTGGCTCCCACAGACCAGTTATGGGCCCATGAGGCACATAGATTAGTCCTCATTAGGCCTAACAAGGTACACCTGATCTCAACTGGTGACACGTGTATAAAAGAAACCTGTCCAAAGAATCATACTTCACACCTTCAACCTCACCACCATGGGCAAGACCAAACAGTTGTCCAAGGATGTCCGAGATAAGATTGGGCTGGAATGGGATACAAAACCATCGGCAAGCAGCTTGGTGAGAAGCAGACAATTGTTGGTGTGATTATTCGCAAATGGAAGCAACACCAAACAACTGTCAATCGCTCTCGGTCTGGGGCTCCATGCAAGATATCCCCTTGTGCGGTATCGGTGAGCATCCGAAAGATGTAGAATAATCCCAGAACTACACAGGGGGAGCTTGTGAATGATCTCAAGGCAGCTGGGACCACAGTCACCAAGAAAACCATTAGCAACACACTACGCCGCGATGGTTTGAAATTATGCAGCACTCGCAAGGTCCCCCTGCTCAAGAAAGCACATGAACAGGGCCGTCTGAAGTTTGCCAATGGACACTTGAATGATTCTAAGGAGGATTGGGAGAACATGATGTGGTCAGATGAGACCAAAATCAAGCTCTTTGGCATCAACTCGACTCGTTGCATTTGGAGTGGAAAGAATGCTGAATATGACCACAAGAACACCATCCCCAACGTCAAGCATGGAGGTGGAAACATAATGCTTTGGGGCTGTTTCTCTGCCAAGGGTACAGGACGACTCAACCGCATCGAGGGGACTATAGATGGGGCCATGTACCATGGAATCTTGGGCGAGAACCTCTTTCCCTCAGCCAGGACAATGAAAAGTGGCTCTCTTCCATAAAGCTTTGATTGGTAAAGAACCCAGGCAACAGTGGTTGTATGCAGTTTCTCCCATCTCAACTGCTGAAGCTTGAAACTCCTTCAGAGTAGTCAGAGGTCTATTGGTGGCCTCTCTTACTAGTCTCCTTCTTGCACGGTCACTCAGTTTATGAGGACGGCCTGATCTAAGCAGATTTACACATGTGCCACAATCCATTCATTTCTTGATGATGGATTTAACAGAATTCCAGGGGCTGTTTAGTGCCTTGGACATTTTTTTGTATCCTTCCCCTGACTTATACTTTTCAACAACCTTTTCTCTGAGTTGCTTAGAGTGATCTTGGGTCTTAATGGTTTAACAATAGCCAGGAATACTGATTACTGAATACTGATCAGTGAATGGACCTTCCAGACACAGGTGTCGTTATACTACAATCACTTGAGACACATTCACTGCACACTGATCCCATTTCACTAATTGTGAGACTTCTAGCACCAATTGGCTGGTCCTCTGTTGAATTAGGTCAGTCTATATAAAGGGGGTGAATACTTATGCAATCACTTATTTTCATTACATATTTTTATTTAATTTACATAACTGTGTAGAAATCTGTTTTCACTTTGACATTAAAGAGGGCTTTTTTTGTGATTGTTTTGGTCCAAAAAGCTAATTTATATTGACCATGACTGATTTTTAAAAGCAATAAAAGGGTAAAACATCCAAGGGGGTGAATACTTATGCAAGGTACTGTATATAGGTGTGGCCATAAGGCCATGAACACACTCTGCCTGCAAACTTTCCTGGAAGCACATCTCCTTGTTTCATTCAACTGAATATATCAACATTGAAGTAAGTAAATTCCATGAAATATTTTTTGGGATGATTGTTAGAATATGTACTTCATGTAAATACTAAGTTATTGTGGAATTAATGCATCACATTAGATTTTCAGCTTGTTATGTCATTGTTGTAATTTTACAACGTTGGGTTAAAATGGTAGCTAAAATAGCATGTGCACCTTGCACACTACATGGAGACATTCCACTTCTCGAATGTTCAGATACAGGATAAATACTTACAGAAATATAATGTATTTGATGATTCACACTTTACAAATGGGTTATTTGTTATAATTTTAAGTTTAGACCAGATTGGAATTAATCTAAATGGGTTACCCAATGGTAACCCAATGTTATTTTTATGTTAGCAGTGAGATGTAGTCAACAGTTTTTTTTTATCTGGACTTTGTTTGTTTACCCAAATATCTCCTTGTTACACAAGGGACAGGTGTGAATGTTTTGGAATGGGGGGGGGGGGGGGGTTGTATTCTCCTTTTGTTAATGTAAGTAGAGAGCACATTAGGCTAGCCAGACAGTATTGTGTGCCATCAGTGGAATGTATTGCCTGAATAGGATTAATTTGCATTGGAATTAGTTATACTTGAACATTCTCTAACAATTATTTCCATTTCAGAATGACACCAGCAAGGAGAGCTTTCTTTATTGTCCACGATGTCATTGATGCTGTCCAAAATGGAGAGAGCAGGGACATGGTCGCATCTATACACACATCTATACGTAGGTCTCACCACTGCGGTCAAGTCAGCCGACACTCACGATTTCTTGGTCAAGCCAGCCGACACTCCAGACGACATTCGCGTTTAGTTTCTTTCTAATGCATCCGTATTCTAAAAATTACGGTAATTGCATGTACACAAAGTACTAGTCCAGTCTGACAGAAGTTTCTCTGCTTGCTTACTTCCTTGATTCTGATCATTTCCATGTTTGAGTTACTGTTAAAATGAATTAATACATTATTCCCAACTATGTATGGTACAGTTGAGTTCACCACCACCCTGACTTCACACACACTGAATATCAAACATGTTTTTACTGTACAAAATTGGAGAAATTATTCTCTGAACATCGTATTTACACCCTAAAAAGGCATTTTTCCCAACTTTGAGATACTGTAAAAATTAAATACTCTATTATTCCCGACTATGACTGGCACACTTGTGTTCAACACCACCCTGACTATACACACCACTGAATATCAGACATTTTAACTGTACAAAATTGGAGAAATTCATCTCTAAACATCGTATATTCCACATTGAGAAGATATATTTTCCATATTGGAATTACTGTAAAAATGAAAAACTCAATTATTCCCGACTATGACTGGTACACTTGTGTTCACCACCACCCTGACTACACACACACTGAATATCAGACATTTTTACTGTACAAAATTGGAGAAATTAATCTCTAAACATCGTATTTACACCCTAAAAAGGCATTTTTCCCAACTTTGAGAAACTGTAAAAATGAAATACTCAATTATTCCCGACTATGACTTGTACACTTGTGTTTACCACCACCAGACATTTTTACTGTACAAAATTGGAGAAATTTATCTCTAAAGATCCCATATTCCACATTGAGAAGATATATTTTCCATATTTGAGTTACTGTTAAAAGGCATTTTTCCCAACTTTGAGATACTGTAAATATGGAATACTCAATTATTCCCGACTATGACTGGTACGCTTGTGTTCACCACCACCCTGACAACACACACACTGAATATCAGACATTTTTACTGTACAATATTGGAGAAATTCATCTCTAAAGATTGTATATTCCACATTGAGAAGATACATTTTCCATATTTGAGTTACTGTAAAAATGAAAACCTCAATTATTCCCAACTATGACTGGTACACTTGACTACACAAACACTGAATATCAAAAACTTTTACTGTACAAAATTGGAGAAATTCAACTTTAAATATCGCATATTCCACATTGAGAAGATATATTTTCAATATTGGAGATACTGTCAAAATGAAAAACTCAATTATTCCCGACTATGACTTGTACATTTGTGTTCATCACCACCCAGACTAGACACACACTGAATATCAGACGTTTTTACTGTACAAAATTGGAGAAATTCATCTCTAAAGATCGCATATTCAACATTGAGAAGATATTTTCCATATTTGAGTTACTGTTAAAATGAAAAACTCAATTATTCCCGACTATGACTGGTACATGTGTGTTAACCACCACCCTGACTACACACACACTGAATATAAAAAAAAAAAAAATGGAAAATATATCTTCTCAATGTGGAATATGGGATTTTTAGAGATGAATTTCTCCAATTTTGTACAGTAAAAATGTGTGATATTCAGTGTTTGTATAGTCAGGGTGGTGGTGAACACAAGTGTACCAGTCATAGTCGGGAATAATTGAGTATTTTATTTTTACAGTATCTCAAAGTTGGGAAAAATGCCCTTTTAGGGTGTAAATACGATGTTTAGAGATGAATTTCTCCAATTTTGTACAGTAAAAATGTCTGATATTCAGTCTTTGTATAGTCAGGGTGGTGGTGAACACAAGTGTATCAGTCATAGTCGGGAATAATTGAGTATTTCATTTTTACAATATATCAAAGTTGGGAAAAATGCCTTTTTAGGGTATAAATACGATGTTTAGAGATGAATTTCTCCAATTTTGTACAGTAAAAATGTCTGATATTCAGTGTGTGTGAAGTCAGGGTGGTGGTGAACTCAACTGTACCATAGATAGTTGGGAATAATTTATTTATTTATTTTTTACAGTATCTCAAACATGAAAATGATCAAAAATCAAGGAACAAGGCAGCATATCTTCTGTCAGACTGGACTAGTACTTCGTGTACATGCAATTACCGTAATTTTTAGAATACGGGTGCATTAGAAAGAAAGGAAAAGCGAGTGTCGGCTGGAGTGTCGGCTGGCTAGACCAAGAAATCGCGAGTGTCGGCTGACTTGACCGCAGTGTCTCACCTATACGTAGGTCTATACCATGGGTCGGGAACCTATGGCTCGCGAGCCACCACTGGCTCTTTTGCTGACGGCCGGGGCTCTCGGACGAAATGGGTTGGAGAAAAATACGGAGAAAAATAATCAAGTGTAATCAAGGGATCAGCCTAGGCCTAGTAGAAGGCTTAAATAACAGTCAATACTAGTTATATTAAAATGACATGGCTTCGTGGCAAATACGTAGGTCTATCTGAGTTATTCAATTGAACTTTCCACCTCACTTGACTCCGTAAACATAGCCTGCAAAATATTGTTACATTAACGGCTGTTTGCCATGCCAATATCTAACAAAATCACAGATTTCCCTACATTTCCGTCAACGAGAAAACTTCCATTGTTAAAGTTGATAGGCTAGAGAAAAATATCGAAAAGGAAAAAAACGTATTGTGCATCCCTGGTCTTTCTATCAGCGATTTCGAAATAGAGGTTGCCGACCTGACCTCGTCTGGCATCTGGGTGGGCAAGTTCAAATCACTGAACGATCAGCTGGAAGGAATCGCACGTCAGCGAGCACAGCTTGCTAGCGAACACAAGTGGACTGACATGGGAAAGCTTCCATCTCAAGACGAACTGCTTCTAAAAACTTGGAATGAACTGCCCATTACATATCGCACATTGCAATATGTTAGTATTGCTGTGTCACCCATGTTCGGTTCCACTTATGCATGCGAGAAATCTTTCTCTCAAAATATAAAGACGAAGCTGCGCTCGCGTTTGAACGACGAAAGCCTCAATGCTTGCATGAAGCTTCACCTTACTGAATATGAGCCAGACTACAAGGCCATCAGCAAGTCTATGCAGCACCAGAAGTCGCATTAATCTCTGGTAGGCCTAATGTTCAATTTCGAGTGTTACGCTGTAACGTTGTTAACTTCTGTCATTTTCCATTGCCATGTACATTTCAAGTTACTAGTACAATAACTTTTAAAACTAGTAGAAAATGTATTTAAAAAAACTCTGTTGAATAAAAGTAACTGTTAGTTAAATATCCAAACTTTTTCTTGTAACTGTAACTGTTTTGTGGCTCTTCTGAGATAAAAAAATTAAAATATATGGTAAAAGTGGCTCTCCAGGCAAAAAAGGTTCCCGACCCTGGTCTATACCAACACACACACCTGTTTTGCAGAAGTAAGTCTCATATATACCCACACACACCTGTTCTGCAGACGTAAGTCTCATCTTTACACACACAAACACATGTTCTGCAGATGTAAGTCTCATCTATACACACACACACACACACACACCTGTTCTGCAGACGTAGGTCTCATCTATACACACACACACACACACACACACACACACACACACACACGTTCTGCAGATGTAGGTCTCATCTATACACACCAGAGCATGTGAGCGGAGCGGAGCGTGGAGCGGGTGGTGGAGCGGAGCGGAAGAAATAGGTTGGAGCGGGTTGGAGCGCAGAGCGGTTTTAAATTCAAAGGCCAGAGCGGGGATTTCACTCTGCTCCAGTCCGCTCCGATTTTAACTGCCTCTAGCGGCTTATATGTAGGTGGTTCACGTAGAATAGAATGGGTTTCAATGGGAGCATCCAAGCAACCTGATTGGATAAAACGCGTCACGTGAGACCCTTCCAACGCATCCAAGGTTTCCAAGGAAATGGAGGAGGGTGACAGAGTGCTGTTCAAGGTTGGTGCAGCCAAAAAAATAACCCTACCAACTCTTGTCAACATGTATTCATGATTATAACCATATACACGTATTGAACTAATTTGGGATGATTTCGTTTTTTATGAGTTATATCAGTGTCTGCATCAGAGGGAGCGGAGTTCTCCTGAAGTCAGTGGTTATCTTACATCTACCTATACCCAGTAAAAGTTACCTGTCCCAGCTAATTCTTTGTAACACCAGCGATTCATTTATTACATTTTACTCACTTTCCCTAATCATTTGTAATAAATACACCACTCTACATCGCAGTTTTCATCAGTGCCTGTTACCAACGATAGTTGTGCTAGTCTATCTTTATAACGTAGCTACGTTTCAGGCAGTGCTGTATGGAGTGGGCTAGATAGCTGTTTTTCATACCTGGTCGTAATTGATGACTCAAAGATGACTTGTTAACTGTCCTTGTACTGTTATCACATCTTCTAGTACCTTTTTACGATATTGGAATGAGTTTACGGGTATTTATCTAAGTGTACACTTTGTCAGTTGTAGCTTTGGGTAATCCTGCAGTTGTAGGCGATTAGCACACAAAACGTTCCTGCAAAGCGATGGGTCTGACGATAACTCAGATTTGTTTACAATTTTATTGGTACAGCAAGATAAACGTGACACTTTTCGGTCAAAAACTTGACAGTCATACTGGTTTAGGCCCATTATTATCAGCAGGTTAGGTGATATGACCGTCCGTTTGTCTGCATCATTTCGAGTAACTGAATGAGACTTGACACATGTATTGGTGACATCACTATATCAAACACCATATGTCCCAGGGCCCTGGCATAATTACATGAAGGGAAAATGTCAGAAAATAATTTCTCCTAAAAATTTGAGCGGAGCGTGGAGCGATTTCGCCGGAGCGGCAGGAAATTTAAGATGAGCGCGGAGCGGTTTTGAGCGGAGCGCCCTGGCACAACGTTGAGCTGCAGAGCGAATGAGCGGACATCCTCCTGAGCGGGGAGCGGGAATTGCGCTGCGCGGCGCTCCGCTCCGCTCACATGCTCTGATACACACACACACTCACAACCGATGCGAGGGACATGGTTGCACATTTCCCGGTGAAGACAACAAGAGGACACTGCAGACACTTGAATATTTCAATACGCTCTTCAGAAAGTGCAGGAACTGCTTTGGGACTACCATTGCAAGTAAACAACGGACACTAATTCTATCAAGTTTCCATTCTGTTTTGTATTACATTTTATCCAGTTTTTTATATTTTTTAAATAAATTATGATTCATAAAAATATGACTTGATTATTATTAATGAAATGTACTGTTGTAGTGCTATGTTAGCAATACACCCTCCAAATGAACCATTATTATTGGTATTGTATTCGTGTCTTACAACATCATCTGACTGAAAATAATTATGTTTTAGATATTATTTGTATGCTTGGGTCTTACAGGGTTAAGGGCAGTCATTGCAGGCTCCCTGGCAACCTTATAAGCATGAAGACTGGCCATGTGCAGTCTGTTCCTCACCGTCTGATCAGATATTTATCTGTGGTACCGTTGTGCAAATCTTGCCTGTAAATCTGGAAGAAAGCCTACGGTTCCTCAGTGAAGCAAGGATGAGGAACCGGTCTTCTTGGGGTGTTGTCTTCCTGGGACGGCCACTTCGTGGTCTGTCTTTGACTTCACCAGTCTCACAGAACTTGGTCCTAAGTTTGGAAATGGTACCAGAGCTGACACCAAAAAATGCTGACACTACTGCGTACTGGAACACCAGCTTCCAGTTGCCCTATTGCAAGGGCCTTATCCTGAATGTTTATGCTTGCATGTTTATGCTTGGAGCACACACACACACTCAACAAAGTGGCAGGACCCATGCACACAAGTGCTGTCAATTAGGTGCCACTCAGGTGCCAGTCACACACCTGTGACTGGCATATACCTGCCAGCACTTGAAGCTCAAAACAAGAGTGAATACCAACAGAAGAATATTGCAGGGGATTTTGGCACATTTTTTTAGGCCACTACCCACACATTAAGCTCTGTTGCTCATTCCACGAATCCTTACAAGTTGTACCTCGTTGTAAAGGTGACTAATCAGGCTTTCCAACGATATCAAATACAATACCAATTGGCATTATTGAAGGGGAGGAATAATCAGCCGAAAAAACGTTTTTCGAACTTTTTTTGAGGGGTTTAGATCACACATTTCTTGGCATGTGGCCAAACTTGCGAAATCTGCAGGGGTCAAATACTTATGGGGGCACATGAATAAACCAAAGGGGCCATGAGGCACCAAAATCATAGGGGCATTAGATGGCATACATAGACCCACCAGCAAATGGGCCAAAGTATAGCTGAAGAACGGTGTTGGATTTGGCATTCGGTCGTGGTGGTTGCGTGGTTGGTTAGCTCTGTCCTTCTCAAATAAGAACAATGCCAAGACTATTGTGAATCAAGACAGTAATCCTTACCCCTAGGACCTTTCCTTTGGATGTATTTTTTCTTTCTTTTTCACAAACAAAATATGAAGCCTTTATAATGTATCCCATGCACCGTCATAGTACAGTCACTGAGTAATAGATGCGGTTTCTGTTACCTGCTGGTGGTACCCAGACACAGTAGTCTGGGTCATCCTCAGGGTACTTAGCTGACAGGGTACTGGAGGGCTGTGATTAATAGAGAGTGCAGTAGAGAGAATACATACGTAGGTAAATATATAGAAAATGGCTATTATACTAAATGCTGCAGGCAGCAAAAAATATAGAGCCAATAAAACTGTAATGGAACAGTAATCAGTACACTACCAGCAACCACTCAAAAACTCATTTAATGCTAAATCAGTACAACGGTAACTTAAACAGGCAATGGTTAAATACATTCTGCCAGGAATTTGGTCAAGCAACAACTGTTAGGAGCACCTGGTACAATTGCCTAGAAGATGCTTACCCTGGAAGGGCCGATAACCTTCCCTTTACTCTTCTTTGGAATTTGTTTTGTTGGTGCCTCCAAATCTTCTTTTTTAGAGTCTGCAAAAGTGAAAAAGTCAAGGTAACAGGGTGCTCATCTCACTCTTTTAACAGAAACAAGGTTTCTAGTTAAAGTCACAGAGCTAGACTGTGTGCAAACACACACACACACACACACACACACACACACAACACTATTTGATAAGCCTTGCTAACTCGACAATCATTTTGTTGAGATGTGAGCAAATGCCAAGTACAGCATACATCCAAATTCAATTAGAACATATATTAAAAATTCTAAATTCTATCTTCAGCAGTTTTTGAGATATTGAAACGGAAAAAATGTCATGAAATTTGGAAAGCATCCCATAAAAAAATTGTAATTTTTGCCAAAACAGTTGACAAGCTATTGTCCAAAACGTGCTTTGAGCCGAGCCCACTTGCAGGAAGGGACACACCCACCTATACATTCATTTCCATGAAAATAATGGTTCTGCATGCAAATAGAACTTTAAAGATGCAGGTGTTCTGTAGCAATGTGTTACTTTCAAGTTACACTGAATTTCCTGGAAATAGATGCACAAAACACTTTGCCAATGACAGCAGTTTAGGGATAGCCCATTCAATTCAATGGAACTTTTTGCAACATTCTGAGAAGCCGTTTAAGAAGAAAATCAGTTAAAGGGCAAAATAAACTGACAAGTCACCCAGAAATGGGGTGAAGAAGGGAGAGAGGAGAGAGAGAGCATGGGGGACGGACTGAGAGATGGCTACATGTTGCTATTTGTCTTATGGCCCGACATTGACAGTTCATTGAAAGTTTAACACTTACCTGGATCAGGCCTGATTGTGTCTTCTGGGTAATGATGTTGTTCCTTCTCAACTGGGTCAGACATAGGCATGTCATTGGTCTTATTATTTCCCCTTAATATAGACACTGAAAAAGTAGTCAAGATGTTAGCTGAAGGATGATCACAGTAACCAAAATGACAGCAAGCTTGTTTTAACTGGGATTAGATTACAATTGTCCTGCTGATCCTGCTCCATGTCCTCTTCTTCTTCCTCCTCGGCCCCCGGAAGAGTCTCCTTCATGTTGAAGAGCTCCAGGGGTAGATTTGCTCGCTTTGGGGGCACTTTCTGATGAGACATAGAGCAAATAAGTGAGGGAGAGTCAGACAAATAGATACCAATGGACAGACTGATACGTAAGGTATTCACACAACTGAGGGAGCTTTACCCCGATGGTTCCAGTTTTCAGTCTGAACTTGCTCCCCCCCTTCATGGCCCCAAACATGGGGAAAGTTGTTTTTTTGGGCTTCTCTTGGTTAGATGAGCTTCCACTGGACCAGTAAAGTAAAAAAAGACATGAATGTACAACCTACTGTATATCATTTCACAACTATTTCACGCCTTTACCCCTTTCTTTGAAAAGATATTTGGATGTCAATGACAAGGATGGGGAACAATCCCTTATTTGTCTACAGGTGCTACAGTCAGATGTGATGGGTCATATACACAAAAAAATGTTGCAGTTCATAAGTAAGTCATCATCATCATAGGAATGCAAAAGCTCATTAAAGCCTACATCAATGAGGTCATACACAAATATGAATATCACCAAAAATGATTTAAAATTATTATTTAATACACCAATATTTTTTTGAATTAGACAACATCATTAACAATTTGTGATTTAACGGATTCCATTCCTATTTTTAATTCAAAATATCAAAACTATTATTAAATTGTATAAAGTTAAAACTTATAAAAGTGATGATGTTAAAAAAGTGAGTTTTTTTAAATGTACCAAGGCTGTCACTGGAACGGACAACTCAAGGTAGATCATTCCACCACTGAGATACCACAAACGGGTCTTGACTGCGCGAAAAGAAGAGAGAAGGCAAAGACAACTGACGCTCATTAAGCTGGTGCCGATTCAGTGGCTGTGCTTTAGGCCAGAGTGAGGGACTTTTCCTAGCAGCTACAGGGAGCCAGTTAAGGGTGACCAGGTGTCCTCTACATGTGTCCTCTTAGGCTGATCAAAGACCAAACATGAATCATTTGACAGTGGTTCTAAAATCTTATTTTTGTGTTAGTCAAATTCCTATAAAAATAGTTTTTAACTTCTGATGGAATATGTGCAAAGCATACACTGAACCACAGTGATGAACGGTTTTGGTCACTTGAGGTAATACTCTAAGTCAGTCTGGTCACCTTACTCTAAGTCAGTCTTGGGAATGATATAAGCATAAAAGCTTTGTTACTCCATTGATATGTACTAAAAAGCCATCTAACATTGATGACAAAATTACAAGTTCAGTGTGCAATGACCTTTGAAAAAAAAAAAAAGGTGTGTCAACATCTTTGCTCAGTACAATGGTCCCCCCACACCCCATCCTAAGACGAAGCCTCTTCAAAAGGAATGTCATGTAGACAAGAACATGACAAAAGAAACTAAAATAGCAGAAACAAAAACATATTTTTTTCACAACAGTTCATCTCAAGACCAAACACAGTACACAAGACTATATACCGGTTTGGTAAAAATTATTTTAACTCTCATAAGAAGAATTATTATTATTATTATAATTTTTTTTTTTGCAGACGCTAACAGAGCTACTGGTCATTTTCATTCGGCATTGCATATAGGAAATGCGGAATAGCTGCGAAAAGCGAATTATTCTGAGATGGCTCATGTTACCATGGAAACTTGCTTGGTTTAGCAGCTGCTGCATATCAGATATGGCTAACAGAAAAGTTGTCATTTTTCTCAATGATGGTCAATTATTAGTAGTTTAAGAAGCACTATTTCAGTATATCAAAAAGAATGGGCTGTGGGAGCATAAGAACAGTAAGCGTCTAGCACAGACATGGGCAAAGTACGGCCCATTGGGCTTTTTATTCTGGCCCACCAAATATAATATTATTATTAAATTAAATGTAACCTTTCGCCTGTAATGGCATGACAACAAGGTGGAGTACCGAGCTCTGGTACAGAGTTTTGTAGGTTTTGTAGCTCAACATCAAGAAGACCAAAGAGCTGGTGGTGGACTACCGGTGGAGCAGGAAGAGGGCCCCGACCCCTATCATCATCCGAGGGGAGGAGGTGGAGGCGGTGGACAATTACAAGTTCCTAGGTGTACATATTAATAACAAACTGGACTGGACTGACAACACAGAGGCCCTTTACAGGAAGGGGCAGAGCGCCTTGTTCTTCCTGAGGCAGGTCCTTTAAAGTTTGCAATGCTGCAGATGTTCTACCAGTCTGTAGTAGCCAGTGTCCTCTTTTTTGGCGTGGTGTGTTGGGGGGGTAACATCAACACCAGGGAGGCAAACAAATTAAACAAGCTGGTAAAGAAGGCTGGCTCCGTGGTGGGAGTTAAACTTGATAAACTGGAGGCAGTTGCGGAGGAGAGGACGAGGAGGAAGCTGGACGCTATCCTGAGGAACCCCTCCCATCCCCTCTATGAGGAGCTACTGCAGATGGGGAGCACGTTCAGCCACAGACTGATCCCTCCTCGGAACACCACAAAGCGCCTTGGCCAGTCCTTCGTGCCAGTAGCCATTAGACTTAGACTACAACCAAACCAATCAAACATAAGTTTTATATAATATTTATATAATTTGTCTATAATTAGCTACTTTGTCTATTTATTTTATCTATTTATTTATTTTATTTCTTATTCAAATTTGTATTATTATAATTGTTTTGATGATAATGTATATAGATAATTGATTACTATTCCCACTACCCTGCTGCTTTGGCAATTGAATTTCCCGCACGCGATTAATAAAAGTTTATCCTAGTTTATCCTATCCTAATGCCCCCATATTTCCCCGCTAAATGGCGCATGATCTCGCAATGCATGTGTGGGCCGTAGCGCCATTTTCAGGGTTTTTTACATTGCTGAGATAGATACGGTGCTCCCTTTGTCCTGTGAGCCCTTCTGTTAAATGAGCAGATCACGGAAACGAAAAGTGGACAATGAGTGCCGAGTGTTTAACACGGAGTGGACAACAAAATAACTTTTCACTGGATGCCAATCGAAGGCTGTATGCCTGATATGTCTCGGTTTTCAAGGAGTACAACATCAGCCGTCACTAAAGCTAGCTTTGTTTATCGTTTCCATGGTAACATGAGCCATCCCAGAAGAATTCGCTTTTCTGTCGGCAATTGACCGATCGCCAGGGCTCCGCCCCCTAGTTATTGTTGCTACGTCCGACACAATTCACGGAACTGTCCACCTAAAAGCCATGTCTGTACGGGTACGAGCGCTATAACTGTCAGTATGAGTGATGATTTTTGGAGTAACACCTCCGTGGTATCCTCCAGATCAAGCCAAAAGGGACTGCAATATGCAGTGGAAGGATGTATCCAAAATATTAAGATCAACAACGAAGTGGACACAACAATAATTGAAGCAAAGGCATACAGGTCTCAATAAAAAAAAAAAAAATCGAAACCCTACGACCTCTTCATTGAAATGCAACCAGCACAACCTTGTAGACTAGTCATGTTATTTCACCACTGGGTAAGATCTGTATATAATATTTCAAGCTAGCTAATAACCTCCAAAGATTATTCTTATTATTTATTCCGTCTCTGGCGAAAGACTCTGGAGGTATGTAGCTAGCTAGGATGGTGACTATCCATCAATGCAATGTTGATGTTACCGTCAGTAAAACATTTTGTAAATGTGCACACTGGCGATTGCGAACGCCAGCAGCATACATACAAAGTGTTCGTTAAAAGTTCTGTTCAATGTTGTATCAAGCATAAATACAAACTACAAAGTGTTCGTTAAAAGTTTTGTTCAATGCTGGCGTTTGCTATCAATAGCCCTGACAGCTATGCGTGCATTCATACAGACAGTAACATTTGACATTTAGACGGTCACATACATTAACATTTATATTTTTTAACATGAAGACTTTAGTTGGAGACTAGTTATGTTATTTTAGTGGTAATAATGCAAGTATTCATGAACCATAACTGTTTGGGGAATTTTTCTCAACTAGATAGTTAGCCATCATACCTAGCGATAGCTAGCTGGCAGCAAGCAGTTAATTTACTTTGGAGCAGACATATGTGCATTTTGCGATATATTGAGTTGGGTGTGGGGTGACCACACTGTTTAATCCACAGCTGGCACCTTTGAGCCTGTGTTTTGGGCTTTGGGGAAGCAGAAAAAAACGACGTATCCCTCTAATCTCTCAGGGTACCTCATGTCATACCTACAAGTCCCGTAGACACACTGTTTAACCATGCTGCTCAGACCTCAAAAGTTGTCGGACCTTCTTCTCTTAGCAGCGGTTGCTAAGGTATGATTGGACAAGGGCCGTTCTAGGGAGGAGTTTCGCGATCGGTCAATTTCTGATGCAGCATTATATGAAGGTAGGAAAACGGAGGGTAAAGAAAAATTGTGCACATGTAAAACGATATGTAAGGGATAATTCTCCAAAAATAATTCCCGACGGGGCGAACAACACCCCGACGTGACCGACGGACAATACATTATCCCGCTTATTATACGGTTACTTGCCAAAAACGATAGAAGACATTCCTCCAACATACCTCTTTTTAATGATTTAGTTGCCGTTTCATGTTTAGAAATAAATAGTTCTTCAAGCAAATAGAACTTTGAAGTTTCAGGTGTTGCATAGCAACCCATTACTTGCTGACTTCAAATAACTGTCTACTGTTGCGTTAAAATGACTGGACTTCTGGCGGAATGATATGAAAGAGGTGAATTAGAAGTTCAAAACCCGTTGCCAATGACAGCGGTCATTATCTTTTCGCAGCGGTATGTTAGCAGGAATTAATGTTAGGTATGACGTAGGGATGGCCCATTGAAATCAACGGTACTTTTTGGAACATTCTGAGACCGCCACTTTTCTGCACAGATGTAGGAGTACATTTAACTGTCAGGTGAATAATTGCAAGTTACATTTACAGCATTTTGTTTTCTGAGCGTAAATTGCCCTCGAGTAACGTCAGGCTAAATGAGGGCTAGCAACTATGTTGCTTAAAGAACGCTAGCTAGCGAGAGTTGTGTTGCTGCAGTTTGAAACGATTAGCAGCGTGAGCTGTTTCATATCATATTTTATTAACTTTTCATGGACATGCCGCTTTTGATTCTCTTTTGCACGCTCCGGCTGGTGTTATGCTAATTCTAATTTTATCAAGGCATTGTCAGACACGTAGGACGTTGTTTACAGTAGCAACTATGCTCCAATGCGGCCAGGTTATGTTCTCTTTCAGTTTTTCACTCGTGCTCATTGACTGCATCTCATGCATTTAGTTTGAGCTGCCTGTGAATGCTGAGGTCAAGGTCGAGCTCGAGCATTGCACAGACTCATAGTGAGGCGATCGTTGTTTCATCTGCTTGTGATTACATTGAAAGACTAGCCTAAGCTGCAGCATTTTATTTTCTTCTAGAATGCATCACTTTGTTGGATTTGTCAAGAGCAACGAAGTCGAAGTTGTGCCATCAAAATGGCTCAATGGGGACAAAAGTTTCTGGCCTCCATGCAAAACAATAGCTGCCCCGCAAGGCTGCGCAAAGACAAGATGAACCCACCTCTTTGTGGGCTCTGTACAAAATACGAGTGCTTTATTCTCATGGTATAGTAATTCTTTTACCCTGTTAGTTATTAATGTTTTCTTAATGAAATAGCAAGCATTAATCCTCCCATCTTAACCTAATCTGTAGCGTCTTGTATTTATGCTAACAGAATCATATGAACATGCCCTGGCCAAGTTGCCTGTGGCAACGTACAGTCTGATCTGCAAACAGAAGCAGAAGATGACAGTGTTCCTGAGTTCCTGAAGAGAAAGAATCGGTAATGAGCCATACAGCACAGTGAGATTCAAATCCATCTGTGTTTTTGCTTAATCAGATTTGCCCTATTTTGGGATTAATCACGGGTGGCAAAGGGTTGAACTTGTAATCAGTTTTAGAGTGATAATGTGGTGATATCTATTTTCTCTTATATTTTATTAGAACACTCCACGAGAACAGAATGTGCAAAACACATGTTTCTGGGGAGGCGATGGCTACACGTAAGTATTCTATAATGGTGGACTGTTAACAGTAATGTATGTATGAATGTTGCTTCTACCAATGTCTTTATCTTTTCTTTTTGCAGCTATTCTCAGGGAGATATTGATCCAGTTGAACTCCCTGAAGGAACAGCAGACGCTCATTCTGGTTCAGCTAAAAAGACTCTCAAGCACTCACCCACACACTGATGCACTGCCTACTATGGCAAATTTTAAACTTCCACTTTCCACCCAGGAAGACCTGTCTAGCCTGGGGGAGCTTTTAAGGAACCCAGAGGAAAGAAAGAAATTGGTGAGCAAAATATGATTTTCTAAATAGTGTGACCAGACCTAATTGTTGAATAATCACAAACTAATCATTCAGTCAGTAATGAGTAGTGAGATACATGCTTTTCTTTTAGACCACACACCTTGGAATTGTAGGAGGCCTTACTGTGAAGGAGACTGTGTGGCGTATTATGGCGCGAACGATGACAACAACATTTGCAAAGGCAGTGAACTGGAGCGGTGGGAATGAAAAAACAGCCTTCAAAAGCACGACATTGAAGTGTGTGGTAATAGGTAAGCTATAGCTACTAAGTTACTTTAATTATTGCAGACATGGGAGTGCATAATTCATCAGCATGAATCGCATGTAGCACTCTCTTTTGCTTCTTGTTTGTTTGTGCTCAGATGCCGTAAGAAGAGATGTTATGACTAAAGACGCTACGGACAAGGACATTGAGCGATTTATCACCCGCTGGCTCCAACTGGCCTCTGATCGGGATGGAGGTCGGAGGGATTTCTGAAATGGCACACTGCCATACTACATACTGTATAGATGCAACATAACCAGCACACATTCTCTTGATTCAAAACGACACTTCCCAGCAGTATGCCATTTCAGAAATAGCAATTGATGATACTGACTTTTTTTTTATGAGCAGGTGTGTGGATAAGCCAGCCCGTTTCAGTTTCCGTAGAAAGAAGAGCCTCTTCTGGGCCCTCTTTACCAGATTGGAGACGTTAGTTGCCCATGTTAGTTCCTTGGAATTTAACAGAGTCCACCCTCTCCACTTCTTCCCCGTTGATGGTAAGTGGGGTCTGCGTGGTCATCTTGGGCCTCCTAAAGTCCACAATGAGCTCATTTGTTTTTGCTGTGTTTAGGACCAGATTGTTGTCCACACAAAACTCTGCCATGTGTTCGATCTCCTGCCTATAATGGCACTCGTTGTTGTTACTAATGAGCCCCACCACAGTGGTGTCATCGGCGAACTTGATTATGGTGTTGGATGAGTGTATAGACACGCAGTCATGGGTGAAAAGTGTGTAGAGGGCTCAATGATGGTAAATTATTATTAGGTAAAGAAGCAATATTGTGAATTCCTATAGTGCATTGCCACGCCGTATTGAAATTACTGGAAAAACAAAAGTGTTTTTATTTTTGTATTAAATGACGTGTCGACTATAAAAATCCACGTCGACCATTTTTCACAATCTTGCAGAGGCTTGATTGATATTTTGAGTTACTAATAAAACTTTATTTGCACTTTCTCTTTACTTTTAAAAGCATATACACTTTTTATGTATTTATTATGATGATTACATTTGTATTAACTTGTTACTCATTTTAACATTTTGAATCATTATTTAAATTTATGGAAATAATCGTTAGATTAGTCGATTAATTGAGAAAATAGTCGATAGATTAATCGATTACCAAAATTATCGTTAGTTGCAGCCCTACTAATAAGTAGTTTTTGCTGCAGTAGCTTGCTGTTTGATTGTTGAACAGTTCTTAGTTTATAGACAGTAAGCTAAGCCTGGCTAAGCCCCATGTCACCTGTCTAATGTAAACCAATTCAGAAGTGAACATTCAAGATTCATGTCCTAATTCGGGAATATGCATAATTTGCAAAATTGTTTTCTCTGCTTGAGGTGAACTGTTTCAGATGAACTTTAATGATATATTTTCTTTATTCATAGACTGTTTCTGTTGAAAAAAAATGTCCCCCATTTATTTTATCAAGGCTAAAACAGGCCTTCCATGTTCCTGTTTTTACTGTCTCAAAGAGAATGTGTTTCATTCGTCTCTGGGTTTAATGTTTTGACATGAAGCTATGAAATACAATATAATCCAACTGTTACACATATCTTGACCGAAATGTTTAGATTAGTATGAAGTGGTGTTCACTAGTTTTTCTTATTTTGTCACTTGTGCTCCATTAGTCTTATGTTTTAGTGGTGGTGGATTTTACCTGGCATCTAAACAATCAGAATTCACTTTGGAGGGAATTGTTTTTAGATGTACATGTGAATGTAGTCTAACTTGATATGAAGGGTCAATTTAGAGCCTGTTTGTATGTATGTATATACTGTATATACTGTATATATATATATATATATATATATATATGCGTGTGTGTGAATATATGTGGAGGTATGGCAGCCAAAGCCACTCACCATGTCTGCAGAGAGGGAAGTTGAGTGGGCCGTGTAAGATCTACCAGTCTGTGCAGGCGTTGGGCCTCCTTGCGAAGCTCAGCCATATGAATATGCAGCTTCTTCCTTTCCACTCCATCCAGTTTGCTCTCACTACACACCACATTCATAAAGGCATCCAGGGAGTCATCGGATGAAGTCTTGGCACCACCTGCATCCACATTTACACAGAATAGAGAGAGCCAAGCTGTATTAACTAGAGTGCACAAATGTGATGAAATTAGCATTAGTAAGAACCTTGCTGCCATGATATATTATTATATAAAGTGTTATGATAAACCACTAAATCAAAAGAATATAATATTGCCCAGCTCACTTTTCCCTGAAGAGTGGAGTTTGATCTCTGTCTCTGTTATCCCTCTCTCCACCTCAGCCAACTTCAAGGTCTAAAACAGAAGCAGAGAAGTCAGCCCAAGACTTTGACAAAATCTTTTCAACACAGACATTAAATAACCTGTTAGACAATCGTTATTCACTTCAATTGCGTGACAATTACATTAAATTCTCACAACCCTAAATAAATGATATAATATTAAGGACACACTTATAAACATTCAGTTGTTTGTGGATGAACATGCATGAACTTTTAAATCGGACATGCGCTTTAGCATTATTGTGTGTAGCTCATTAACACAAACATAAGTTCATTTTCACACTAGAGACCCAATTTATTAACAGTTCAAATAACATGGCAAATATTCCATGTGGCATAATCCCAAATCAATGAGAGAAACTCAATCTGTGACAGCCACTGAAAAAAAACTAAATATCCTTAATATATCAGAGAAGAATAATATCATTAGAGCCTAATGTACAACACGGTTGTCTTGACATATTTTCCCAACATTTTTTAAAAAGTGTCAACAAATGTAATTTTAATCTTTTACGGCAAAATGGCACTAGGACTGATATGTTGTCGAGCCAAACCCAAAACAAAATGGACAGCAATACACCAATCAACATGCACCCAACTGGAGCCAGCAAAATGAACAAATTATTCACCGTACTAGTAGCTGTTAGAACACTCAACTGTGTTATTTAGAAGATATTGCTAAAGAGGCAAATTCATATTTTTTAAAAGGGGATTTGAAGGTGTTTGAAGTAATCATGGCAGTTGGCCAGCTTTTAGTGAAACTGAGAAGCTGGAAGGGAATAGTCTCTCAGTTCTATAACTACAGGTTGTACAACTGCAAACATGTGCCATTTCTATGAGTCAAAATGCAAAAAACTAATGGGACAGATTCAGCTTCAGAAGAAAAATGTTAAGAAGAGCTCACCAGTGTTTCATAGGAATCTGGCCGATCATCAACCTTTCCTAGCCTCTTCATGCGTTCTTTCCTCTTCTTTTCCACAGTGCCAGTCCGATCCAGGAAGGCGTCGTCATCGCTATCATAAAAGTCCTCATCCTCCCAGTTTTTCTTTTTTCTCTTGCGGGAAACTGAGTAAGGGAACACAAAAGCCTTAACCTCCAGCAGTCAGAGCAAGATTCAGGCACTTCTGTGGTTCTGACATGCTGGGAGTATTTTGTAAATGTAAGCAATTTTAAGCTGTTGATCCAAAGACAAATTTATCTTGTTTGAATTCAGCACACAATTAGGTACAATAATATTTAAATAGTATGCTTGTCATATGTATTTTTCTCTAAAATCACTTTGAAATTATAATCACCACAGTGAAGAAGTGTTTGGTCACTTGAGGTAATTCTCTATGGTCTTGAGTATGCTATAAGCATAGTAGCTGGTAATATGAAGAAATAATCGCCATCTAACATTTATGACCCAGTCATTGTAGTATCAGAAGGTATCAAGGGTGGGTGTTTAAGCTGAAATACCTGGATATTTGACAAATTTCAGGTTCTTTTCAAACAGTCATTTTATTTGTCAGTGTATTAATCAAATGGAAAACACCATCTCAACGCTATTATCAAGTTGGTGTGACAATGTGGTGCAAGGATTGGATTTGAGATCTCAGACAAAACTGATTTTGTAATTTTTAGCAACAGTAGCCTGTGAATTACTAAGAGAGGTCGATGGTGCCAGTTTTCTACAGAGTCAGTAATTTCTTTTAGAACTTAAAATCAGCCCTGTTTAGAGGGTCTACAATAGAAAACTAAATACTTCAAGTCCAGTTGCACATCCGTACTTAGGATACACACGTTGTACTGCCAGCTTAAAGCACCAGTAAGGAGTTCTGGTCTGTAACTAACAAGCTTACAATCTAAGAGACATACATAAACCTTCCAAATTCAACCAACAGCCAAGCTGGCACTGACAAATCTGGTCAGCAGGATCACTGGTGAGTTGTGGTGATTTAGCCGGCGCAGTGAAATTGACATTACCGCATCATGGTGTTCCGGCCCACACACAACTACATAGTGCGCAACCTGGATGTCTGGTGGAAACACCACATGTGTTTAGGGTCCTTAAAGCAGCACGACGGATCAATAGCTATTCGCTAACGGTATGCTAGCAGCTAAAACTAACGAAATCTCTTGAAAATGTGCTGACTTTGACAATATGACAAATTAGTTACTCAACGACTGTCCTTACACAGTCAAACATCAAGCAAGTGCAACACATGACAAAGCAAGACGGCAAAATAAGCTACTTACTAGTTTGGCAGAAAGTAAACAAGTCAGGCTGCCGGGCTGCGGCAGGCAAAACTACAGAACGCAGTTATATGCCTATGGACCCTGGTATGGCAATGGCACGGAGGCGATTCTCCATATTAAAAGTCATTGAAGCGCCCCATTTTTTTTTAAGCTGTTATTTTAAGGTTAAACTGCTTATCCTAACCCTAATCCTGAAGTATAATTGTTGCATAATGGGGCTTTAATATGAATTTGAAGATGAACCCAAAACTAGTTGCCTACATAAACATACCTCAAAAGTCACAAGTGTTTGCATAGTGCTGCTTTAAAAATTCATAATTTGCACATTAACTCAAATATAGGCAAAAGGTGTTTCATTCTTCAAAGTTTCAGAGAACCAAACAAAAAAACCTAGGAGTCTGACACTGATTGGTAAGTTAAACCAAAGCAAGCACGCTGGCTGTGAAAACTCACTTGCTTCTTGCCTGAGCAGACCTCGGGCTTCCAGGATACGGCAAGCCTCCAGGGAACACTGGATAGATGCCTCCTTCTTTTTTCCTGTGTGAGTAACCTCAGCAACCAGTTGCCTGCCATTAACGTCATCCACAGGCAGGCTGTGTGTGAGAGTAGGAAATAGAAAAATTAAGCAAACAAACAGTACTTAGCAGTAGAGGAGTGGTGGCTCAATTTATGTTTGATGAATAACATTGAAAAATCTACCCCATTGGAATACAAAAAAAAAAAACATTTGCCTCAAACTAGCAAGCTAACTAGCAGCCAGTCAAAGTTCTTTCACTGTTTCCATCTATAATTGAGAAAAATGCAGGTATAAGTTCTGAAAAAAAAAAAGACTTGAAGGATTTGTACTGTGAATTGTTACCTCATTCTTGGGGTGTAAATTAAACCAGCCTTTTTGTATTACTCATGTGTGTGTTTTGTAGGGCTGAACAATGAATTGCTTTTGCGATAAAATTGAGATATTATAAAGCGCAATTTTCTAAACGCAACTTGCGCGATTACAACGTGGTCTTAAAAAATAAGTAGAATTTGTGTTTTTCTTAATATGATAAGTTTTAAAAGTGCATGCCTTCTGTTTATACTCACAATGACTTTGTTTAAATTACTTAAATGCACAGTGGTAAAGCCACCGATTTGTTGTTCTTGTTTCTGTAAAGAGCAGTTAAAAAAATAAGTTAAATGTGGGAAAGAATATTTTACACTAAACATATCTAATATTGTGTTAGTCAAATATAAATAATTCATTACGTTTTGTTGAAAAAAAAGAGGATTACATAAAAATCGCATATTAGATCGCAATTGCAATATTGGGGGACAAAAACGCAATTAGATAATTTTCCCAAATCGTTGAGGCCTAGTTTTTCGTTATTGTTTTGTTATTGTGACTCATGTGTGTTTATCTTCTTTACATGACCATATACACTCAACAAAAGTTGGAACTTGGAGGGTTGCGTATTCATATTATTCTTTATTTTCATATTACATAAACATTGGGTTTTCAAATAAGGTCCACATAATTATGTCTCTCTTTATCCTAACAACATTTTGTCAACCCTAACCTTTTATTGTCAAGGTCAACAATTATTGTGCAAGGTTGATATTTGAGGTAAACAGAAATTCAAATTGACGGAATCTAATGTGACCAGGGCCCTGTTCTGCGTACAACTGAAGCTAAGATAATTAACTTAGCTCGCAACATGAGATAATATAGCTTGCTAAATGAGAACAGGCCAAGCCGGTCTGGCGACGTGCTCTAAGATAAAAAATCGGCAAGTTAAGTTGTCCCAGGCTAAACTCGTCAGCTAAATTGCGCGTCCTGCTTCAAAAGGCAGGAAAGGTCGATCACCAAAACCATGATTTTTTTTAACGGTACAATATTCTAAACTCAAAGAAAAAGACTCTTTTTTTCTCCGCTAAGGCAGGATATGACCATGAACGCTTTATGAAGAATTCAAGACCATAATCATGTCAAAATCCAAAACTTCCGCGGCTGCGACAGCAATATAAGAAACTGTCTATAGGCTGTCTAAGACGTGATATCTTTTCCGATGTCAAATATATGACTTTGGTGCAGCGGTTCGAACTCATGGATTGCATGCAACAGATCGCTGGTTCGACCCCCAGTCGCCTCCGTAGTAATTGTAGTTTTACATCTCCTTGTCAATCGCTTTGAATAAAACCGTCTGCGAAATAACTTAATGTAAATGTATTACCGTAATTCCCGGACTATTAAGCGCACCTGAATGTAAGCCGCACCCACTGAATTTTATTAAAACACTTATTTTGAACATAAATAAGCCGCACTTGTCTATAAGCCGCAGGTGCCTACCGGTACATTGAAAACAAATTAACTTTACACAGGCTTTAACGAAACTCGGCATGACAAGAACAGTTAGTAGGCATGCAACGTACTAATATTTTACAAATATGTAGCTTATTGTAAGTGCTAAAGTGAACAATCGAGGATAAGTTAACACGCTGAAAGTGATGTTGCTCAAGAGCAGGATGATGACGATTTGGTTAAAAAGGGGGCACCTCTGTTTGGAACTGGTTTGAGTTCAAAATATCCGATCTCGACCATAAAAGAATAAAAGACAGTTGTGTCGCCGCGTTGTTTTAGCCAAAGGTGTAAGCACAAGCAACGTAAAACCATCATTCAATTTGCAGCTCGAACATTGTCTATTGTTTATCATATTTCATATTATCATTTTCACACACATAGGTAGGGTACATACAGTTGGCAGCTGCTAGCTTGTGATACGAGATACTAGATCGTTTTATGGAACTGTAACTCTTCCATTGAAATCGTTTATGCTAAGGTTATCTAAAGTTCCCTTAGCTAGCACAGCAATTCGATAACCAGTAACAACCAGGAAACACAACTTAAGCTGCAAAGTTTAATTTTTCAAAATCATCTCACCATAGAAAAAGCAGTCTTGGGTTCTATGTGATTACAACCACTTGTGGAATGTTAAATGGCTTCACATAGATATAAACATACCTAAGAGAAATAATGGGAAATCGATAGAGCAAGGGCTCACTCTGATATCAATGTTAGCAATATTGTTCATGCTTTAGTCTCCGCTCTTCGTCTAAAGCCAAATCTATTCTTGAGGTTCCAACATTTTTCAAAAGCAAGTTGGTTTTAAATGTGATTTGTCGATCAAGTTATTTTCTGTCCCGTCGTTTGAAGCATACCTTTTAGCTCCGGCATTGATCTCCCATTATTTAACATTTCACGTTTCAGGCTCTCACACGCCCCCTTCATTTAGGCAGAGTTACTGTTTGTCTCCCCTCAGGCATTACGCTTGTGAAAGTGGGAAAAATACATAAATAAGCCGCGTCATTGTATAAGCCGCAAGGTTCAACGCGTGAGAAAAAAGTAGCGGCTTATAGTCCGGGAATTACGGTAATAAGAAATTCAATAAATTGAAGCAATGAAAATATATTGTGTGTATTTCTCTCTTCTTATCATGCATCCACCTTTTCTACAAAAATGATATGCTTTGAAGTAGACTGAGGTAGACTTTATTCACTACTGCACAAAAACTAGACACGTTTGCAAAACTATATGTTTGCAATGATGTAAGTTGCATTTGTTGATGACGTATGGTTAATAACATCGTGATTGTAGAAGGGACATAAAATCAAGATCTTAAACAACTTTCACCATCTCCATAAGGGAGATGGGTTACTGTCAGTATAACACATATAATTATGAGTGCTTTGTTCTCCGCATCGCCGACACAAAAACGTAGGCTACCACTCACAAAAAAGGGAAAATGGATCTTGCCGGATCGCAAAGAACTCTCTCCCTACGCTAATCAAACTATCTAATATGACTCCTTTTAGTCCTTGGTCAATGGGATCCCTCCTTTTGCCAGGGGTGTGGCAAGTTTAGCCAGCTAAACTTAGTATAGACTGCCCTGGAGCAGGTTAGTGCTAAGTGATATGTTACTATGGTAATTTATCAGAAGTTGCTTCGCCGAACCCGATAAAGGGGCATTCTCTTTTTTTAGCCTGGAATCTAGCTCGCTAAACCGCTTAGCGAGCGTCACTGAACAGTCCCCAGAAGACGTATTCAAGATTCTGAAGTTTATTTCAGCGTGGAGACACCCTCCAAGCATGATGCTCTGAGAATGGCCTACTTGACAGTAAGAAAGTGTTGGCATTGATGGTTGGTTCCATTTACCTCGGAAGACAGGAATGGGAATGACATCCCACCCGAGTTGACAACATTCCAGAAAACAAATGAAATACCTTTTGTTGTTGTTTGCAATTGTTATGAGGTTTTAGCAATACCTGTTTAGGACGCATTATACGGTATTCTGGACATACAGACACCACCAACATGTCCACAGATAGAAGTTGGACAGTACTGTTTGTATGCGTGAATGTGTCCAGTCCTTAAACACTCTACAATACTACACCTCTGTATTATATATTTCATGGGTTAATGAGTCCTTTGATGCGTCAAGAAGGTCAATATTTGATTCACCTTCTGTAGAACCCTTCATTGAACACAAGGCATTCACAAAGTCGAATGGAACAATGTGTTGACATGATGCTAATTTTCTAAGTAGAGCTTCCATTTTGCAATTTGCACTGTACACAGCTTTACCAAAAAAATTTATGAATCATCCTCTCTTGGTGCCTGTATTCTAATATTCCAATGTATTAAAGCATGTAGTTGCAGACCCAGATATAAAATGGTGACTGGTACATTTTCTAGAGACAAATTAACAAACTGAGACTTAAAAAGATGAGACTTATTCAACCACTTCCAACCATTAGCCTTCATGATAAAGCTTCTACTGATAATTGTCAACTGGCTGTAGTGCCTACTCTAAATGTGTTGATAATATTTATGTCCTCCACTAGTGAAGGGGTTTGGGGAACAACCAGAAGCTTATTCTAGGTTTCTCAAAAAAGAAGCATGAACAAAAATCAGGACAGGAAGGGGCTAAAGTAGGCTAACAGTGGAACAAATCTTGAGACACATTCACTGCACACTGTTTCACATTTCACTAATTGTGAGACTTCTAGCACCAATTGGCTGGACCTCTGTTGAATTAGGTCGGTCACTTTAAAAGGGGGTGAATACTTATGCTATCACTTATTTTACATTACATATTTTTATTTAATTGACAATACTGTGTAGATATCTGTTTTCACTGTCATTGAAGAGGGCTTTTTTGTGATTATTTTTGTCAAAAAAGCCAACTTATATTGTCCATGATTGATTTATAAAAACAATAAAAGGGAAAAACATCCAAGGGGGTGAATACTTGCAAGGCACTGTATGTCAGTTATTCGAGTTATGCAATTCGCTCTGTTTTGCAAATTGTTCAGTCTTGCCGTACCTTCTCAAAGCCGGCTCCTAGTGGCCAAGCACACCATGGTTCCTGCACACCGTTTAATTCATGATGCCAATCAGGTCTTGGGAGATTCAAGACTTTCCAGAGCGAGAAAGGCCCGTGCTTTTGAAGTCTTGAAACATTTTATTCACTCTGACCAACTTTAGACTACAAGTGTGGAGCCTAGTCTTACCTGATTCTGCAAAGCCACGAACCATGGGTCTTCTCCTCAAATTCAAATTCCAGCTCCTCCCCTGGGATAATGCAAAAAGAGAGGAGTAGGTTCAAGAACCCAGTCGGTCAGTGTTTCACAAAATGTCATTCATAAATGTACTGGTCACTTCCTACTGCTAGGAGATGGCATCTCAACTCCAGGCTATAAATATTGTTGTTGAAATTAACCTTTATGGAAATTTCTTTTTGCATTAACTTCATGTAATTGCCAATAAAAGCCTTTGACACTTATTAAATGTTTGTAATTATTAATAATAATAATACATTTTATTTGTATTGCACTTTACATCATACAAATCTCAAAGTGCTAATTATACTTCAGTCATCCATAGTAACATCTGACAAAAATGTCTAAAGACACTGAAGCAGCAAACTTTGTGAAAATGTAAATTTGTGTCATTCTCAAAACTTTTGGCCACGACTGTAGGTTAATTTGTTCAAATATAATCTTTAACTCTGCTTAGACACAAAAAGCTTGTTTCTCTACATTTAGCTAGCAGAATGTACTGCATCAAATGCCAAAAACCTAAAGTTTTATTTAACTGTACAGTATTGTCTACCTTCAAGCCATCTACAACGTATTTTAAAAGACAAGCTGCACTTGGGCTATTTAAAATCTGTCTGAAGGTCACATTTGGGTCCAGAGGTCTGTCCTTTGGACAAGCCAATAATATATCATTGAAAAAAAAAAAAAAAAGAGAACTACCTTCACGATCATAAAAGCCCTGAAGTGCTTTCTTGGGATCTTTGAGGTAGGCAGCCTCCTGGTCCTCTTGAAACTCTGTGGCAAATGGGTTCTCTTCATTTTCATCTTCTGGGGCTGCCTCATCTCCTGTGGACAGTCAATACAAAAAGCATTGAGTATATGAAAGGGGTCAAATAAACATTACAGTTACGGAAAAAAGGAAAACAGGCGTTTTCCTCAGGAAAAAACTGTTACAGATGTTGTAGTTCCAGTTGGAGAGCAAATTGAGGTTTTGAAACGTTGTCGTCAAAATCTCTAGGAGCAGAAGCGGTGCCCCAAAACGGGTGGAAGAAGAATAAATTAAACTTTAGAAGAGCAATAGTGTGCTTGAGCAACCACACTTATAATGATAATGATAGGAACAATAAAGCCTGGAACCTGATGCAAGTTCAGATGCTCATTTTAAGTTTTTTTCTTTTTTAAACATATGCTCAGCTGTCCATGTATGCAACAGGTATAAACTATGAAGATGTTCTGTTAATTAGGACCTAGAAATCTTACCCATTCCCCAAGAACACCCAGCATCCTCTGTGTTGCTCCTGCCTGAGCTGCGGACAACTTTTTCACCATCCTTCTCTTCTTCCTCCTCATCAGATCCATCACCCATCATTTTCTTCTGAAGTTCTTGCTGCTTCTTGGCTCTCTCTCTCAGTTGCGTGATGGTAAATTCGGACTCTGTTTCTTCGTCAGCTTCTGGACCCTGTTGGGGCACAAACACTTGCTGATTTATTTGTAAACACAACAAAATGCTATCGAGGTTCAAGTATTTATTTTTTGAGACAAGCTTTTCAACTTGGAGGTCAAAGATGTTACAACACTTTCTGTACACTCAACATGCACAATAAGGTAACAGATACACAAACGTGTTGAGGAGATGACCATGAAGCATTTATAGTAGAGCCAAAATATGAAATGGAATTCTAAAGTGCTGCGGCTGAAGATAAACTAGCGGAACAAGTGTAAATCTCCCAGTAGAAGATTAGCATGCATTATGTAAAACACGTTGAAGTTTATAACTGGTGTTTTTCTGGGGTACAATATTTGGAAACACATCAACATAGAGTTTTCCGGTAAAACTGCTGCAATCTGTTTGAAATCTAGTCTTATGTTTGATGACCCCTTACGATATTTATTGTATTCACATAAGGTGCAATTCTCCCATGCACAGAGGTACAAAAAACACCACACAGCTACGCACTTTTCAGACAGTTTTACATGACACAGTGACGTTGAATAAGCTGCAGTTAATACACAGTTTTGTTTTATAAATTTACATGAAATACTGTAATGCAGTTAATATGCGGTGTGGTTAATAGTCGAGAAAATAGGCAATATTGCAACAAATCCTTATTGTCATATACAGTAGTCCAATCTGCTTGAACATATGTAAGGGATAATGTATTGTCCGGAGGTCATTCTACAAAAATAATTCCCGACGGGGCGAACAACACCCCGACGCGCATGTAGAATGACAGACGGACAATACATTATCCCGCTTATTATACGGGTACTTGCCAAAAACGATAGAAGACATTCCTCCAACATACCGCTTTTTAATGATTTAGTTGCCGTTTCATGAGTCCCATTTAGAAATAAATAGTTCTTCAAGCAAATAGAACTTTGAAGTTTCAGGTGTTGCATAGCAACCCATTACTTGCTGACTTCAAATTACTGTCTACTGTTGCGTTAAAATGACTGGACTTCTGGCGGAATGATATGAAAGATGTGAATTAGAAGTACAAAACCTGTTGCCAATGACAGCGGTGATTATCTTTCGCAGAGGTCTGCTAGCAGGAAATAATGTGACCTATGACGTAGGGATGGCCCATTCAAATCAACGGTACTTTTTGGAACATTCTGAAGAGCCGTATAATAAACTGTGATAGTGCATGGTAATATGGAAAACGTGATATACATGTATGTTGGTGTGCTGCCTGACAGTGACTGCACATCATGGCAACAATAACAGAAAAGACAGACATGCCATGCAGAAATAGGGTTTGTAATGAATCATCCTTAAACTCTTTCAGCTCAGCAATTGAAGGAACAAGTAATATCAATGAACATGTATTTACTAGAAGGGCACTCAGAAAGCGCAGACCTCCACCAAGCTGTACCAAGTTTCATGAAAATCAGGCTGGTAGTTTTTGCATGATCCATTTTACAGACAGACAAACAAAAACATAACTTGTTGGTGGTATGCTGATACTTTTGGGGAAAAAAGTGGCAGCTCTAATGTATTGTGAAACTGGGCAGAAAACATTTGTACAGAATGCATTTCAATGTAAACACAGGACTCTAGAATCAAGAACCAAATATATAGCTTGAATGAAAAAAGAATTTCAATGGAATATTTGAAAGAGTATTAGTCTTTTGCCTAACAAATGTACTTTTATATCAAACAGTGCAAAGAGGAGCTGTGCCAGTAATGCTACCATGGATCACTTTCTGCAAAAGAAGCAGTCTTGAACTCCCCAGCAAGTGACACTCTCACTGAATCAATCCTAATATAACCATGCTGGTCAAGGATATAAGACCAATATCCATGGTTGATGGTAAAGGGTTTCAATAAATGATTAGGCAGTTCAACCCTGACTATTCCCTTCCATCAAGAACTAATTTCACTCACTTGATGGAAAAGTAATCTAAAAAGTGAAGCAACCTTTCTAAAGATACAAGTGTTTAACTCTCTCACACCTTCACGCATAAGTGTGTGACACTAGGCCACATATTTCATATTTTAGGATACACTGTAAAAATATTACCTGGTTTCAATATGTAAAGAATGAACAGGTATAATGTGGTGATCCTAAAGTAATGTCCCTACCTTCATGTGTACCTGTGGCCTTATATTCATATATATATTTATTTTATATTTATGACTGTTATTGTTTTCTGACCGGGATCTGTGTTCCGCAAATCAGCTGACGTGCCTGTCAGCTGACGGGATGAGGTTCGAGGTTTTAAATACAAGGGAGTGAATTGCCAGGGGGTAATGAATGAATGGAGGGAGTCTGAGAGGGACCTCTAAAAAACGCCAGTCCTAAGCCAGAGAAAGCTTAATAGTGGGAAAGCTTCAAGATCCACTGATTCAAAGTCGACAACTCTTGCCGACTCGTGGGATACGTCGGTAAGAGCGATTTATATTTTTTTTGCTGGAGGTTTTTGTTACGACCTGGGTCATCTTTTTTTCTTTACCTATATTTTTCCCGGATTACCTATTTTTCCTCGGAACGTAAGAGACAGTTTGCGTGCGGAGTTTTGTTCGGGGACATCGGGGATTTCGTTTGGATATTCTTTTCATTTGCTTTGAACTAGAGGGAGAACGCGCGAGTGTGCGCAAGGGGCACGCAAAGGGAGGCCGCTTATTAACGCGGTCCTCTGATCACATCGGGGAAAAAGACTTTTGGGGTATCTGGACTGCAGTGGCGGCGCCAGAGATTTTTTTCTGGTGGTGCTATGGGGGTGCTCGGCGTTTTACTGAGGGTGCTATGAAATCAGGGTGATAGCATATGAGTCTCATTTTTCCCTACTACAACACCTCCCCACCATATCGTCACATATGTTTACACGTTTGCTCTCTAACGCGTCTTTGGGGTACATAAAAAGCGCCATTCAAATTGATTGTATTATTATTATCATTAGACTACTTCTGACGGACGCGCACAAAGCCGCGTTCATCTCCGACGGTCAAAATGGATGCAGCATGTTATAGATAACGTAATCCCAAAATACTTCACTTACTTCAGTGTGTGGATTAAAGTTTGCGCCAGATGACTACCAGGTCACCACTACCATGAGCGACAAATTAAACTAAACATACAAAGTTCAATACACTTCTAACTAAAGACGGCAGATTAGAATATCAGATAGAATTAACTTAAACAGGCAAAGAGTCAGAAATGCTTTCAAAAAGAGTATATTATTTTAGGTCACAATCAAAACATGAATGAAACCAAACAGTAGGCACTCAAAACCACAATAATAAGAGATCAAAAAGTGTATCAAAAAGTGCACACAAAACTATGCTTAAAAATCCTTAAGAAAAACCAAAATCCAGGCAAGCCAGCAGATCAGGTGTCAGTTTCCACCTAAACAAGAAAAACACATTGTAAACCCAATTGCAAAAACCCAGCAGAATGCTACAGACAACACGGGAAAATCTTTCACTTACCTACGTCTTCATAACAGGACAATGCGCCTGTTGTTGAGGTTGAGAGCGAAGGCATCTATGATCCTGTCGATGTCCAAGGCCCGTGCTCGCAGAGGGTTAATCGCCAGAAGTGCAAGGTCACTGGTTCGGCCATCCCCACTGCTATTCCTCAGGTAGCTCTTCAAGCGACGCAGACAAGAAAAACTGCGCTCGCAGCTCGCAGATGTTACAGGCAGGGTCAGAGATATGGTGATCAACTTGTAGAGGTCCACGAAGGCGTCTTTGTATGGCCGCATAAGGGATAGGAACTCCTGGTTGCTGTTAATGGTGCATCCTTGCTCTTCCTTCCTTTTCAGGGGCCGGCGAACTTGATGGAGTTCTGCACACAAATTCTCCTCGCTGACCCCATAATGGCGAGCCATGGGCAGAATAACTTGCTTTTCCAGGAATGATGGGTGATTAGGGCTTAGGGCTGGCAAGCCTGCCAGTACACCATTTGCTTCGATGGAAAAGCGTCGCCGGAGCTCCATTAACAACCTGTCTAAGACAGGATAGAATGACTGAGTTTTCAGTTCATCCATGCTGCCCATGCCTGGTCTTTCTATCGGGGCCTCCACAATAAAGCCCTCCAGCTGTTTGGGTCTGCCTTCTCTCACGATGTACAGTAGCTATCCCGGTATTAACGCACATGTCTCCTGCCTGCTTACGGATTGCTGCCCAGTTGTCATCTGTACGTTTATCCGATATGGCAGTGATCACAGATTGGGCCAGGTCATCTGCTGTCAAGAGATCGAAATTGGGAGACTGTAGCGCATCGGACATGAATTTGGTTGTTCTAAAAACATCCTCAAAAAGAATTAAATGCAGAACAAACTGCTCATCCATAAGGGAACTGACAGATTTAGCGTCTGTCCTCCGTTTTGCATTCTTGTCGCGAACAGTGTCACGCAGGGTAGCGATGATAGCCGGGAGAGTTCTCTTGACTGCACAGATAGCATCATACTGGCATGCCCAGCGAGTGTCACTCAGTCTCTTCAGCTCTATGACCTGTGCCGTTGAAAGTTCCCTTTGTTTCTTCAGAAAGAGATTGTGCACCACTGACCCCGAAAAAAACTTGTACAGTGTTTGCAACGTCTCAAAAAACTCAGCGGCAGCATCTACATTATGCACACAGTCCACCAACACCAGGTTAAGCCTATGAGCATGGCAGTGTATATAAAATGCTTGCGGCACCTCTCTTCTGAAAAGTTCTTGGACTCCGTTGTTACATCCAGACATGACTGAGGCACCATCATAGCACTGGCCAACACAACAATTCAGGTCAATACCGCACCGACTGAGCGTCTGCTTGATGCTTGCAAAGAGCGAGTTTGCGTCTAGTCCATCTGCTGGGGTGAAATGCAAGAATTCCTCCACCACTCTCTCTGATTCCGTGTTCAAATAACGCACGATCACTGAAAATTTGCTCTTTTTAGCTGATGTCTTTGCTTTCATCCACCAAAATGGCAAAATGTTCAGCATCCTTAACCTCATCCCTTAATTGTTTCCTAATCATTTCTGCCATGACATTGATGATCTCATTCTGCACGTCATGGTGCACATGCTTTGCATTTGACGGGTTGTTATCTAACTTTTTCTGAATGGTTTTGTCAAATTTTCCAATTACAGATAGCAACTCGCGGAAATTACCCCTGTTTGCTGAATCCTCATCTTCAATGTGGCCTCGCTGTGCGATCCCCTGACAGGCAGTATAGCGCAAGCTTTCCACAACGCCCATCATGTACCTTCTATTCTCCTGGATCAATACCGAATGCCCTTTATCCAGCATATTTGTTATTTTTGAACCACTTTTTTGCTGGACTCCAAACATCCGAGTTGGATATTTATGTAATATTGGTCTTTTCGGACCATCCTGGGCGTTCATGCTTATGTCACCCAGTGTGCTAGCATCATGGCTAGCAGCGCCCTCAGTAGAGGTGAAGGGTTGACTTGGACCAGGACGTTCCTCTTCTTCTATATCAGAATCAGAATCCAATACCTCTTGTATTTTTTCTTCCTCTTGAACGTCTTCTTCAACTCGAGGAATTTTGCGGATCAAATACCGATCCATTTTCGTGGTTTTGTGGTTGTGAACGCTGGTCTTAAAATTGACCGATGGCCAGGATTACTGTTAGCCTACTACTCATTGAAAAATCACGTTCACGCACGCAACGTGTCTGTGTCGTGCTACGTGAACAATCTGTTTATTTCAATCTGTTATTTTCTTTTGTGATTAAAATATCATTATCACACAATACATTTTATTAAGAACTCAGAATGAAATTAAATAACAATAATAAATAAACCATTATTTTCTTGGGGGTGCTATGGGGGTGCTATGGCCAATCTAGGGGGTGCTCTAGCACCCCCTAGCCCCCCCCTGGCGCCGCCACTGCTGGACTGTGGGGTTATTTGAGGGTTGTCTGGTGAATATATATGATATATATATGATATAGATATAAACTGAAAATATATGAGTTAATGTAATTTCCTGAGCTACGTATATCCTCGTTATTGGTTGTATTGTGGAGTGGTCTCAAACAAAACAAAATCAAGGTGCTTGGTTCTAAAATTTTTAAACTCGCGCTTCTTTCGTAATAATTGGGCTAAAAAGATTAGTCAAAGTGTTACAAGTGCACAAACACAAAATAGCAATTTGTATGTGATAAAGCAACAGAATTAAAAGAGATAATAAGATACCTGATTCATTATGTAGGCTAATCCTGATTAAAGCTTAAAATGACCACATTACTGTAAATAAAAATTATATTTTGCTGAATGTTTACTACTGTATAGACTTCAAAATGTTAACAACAATCATCTCTGATGTCTTTCGAGGTAAATGAGACCGTTAAAGAAGTAAAAAGCTCCCTCACACTACCCTCTTGATTAGACATGCAACCGAGGTGTGTCCTTCTATTTCATTAGTGAAGATTGGCAAATGAAGACAACCTTGCGACCATGCCTCTTGAGGAGAGGCATTCTGGTGCAAACACAATGGCATTGCTGGCGGAGGTGGTGGCAAAATTTGACATCTTGCCTACCAAAATAAAAGCAGAAGTTCATGACCAAGGGTCCAGTAAGGTCGCAGCGATGCGAATGCTGCAAGAAAAACATAGCTGGACCTCCACCTGTCCACACGCTCATAGTTAATAATGCCAGAGCATTAGGAGCTGACCAATACAAAACTGAAGGAGAAACGGCAGCAAATGAGCACACCACAACATAAGCTGGATGATAATTGCGTCAGCGCATTTGATGAAAATAATACCTTGACAATTTAATTTAGACTCCAGGAAGGAACCATATCAACTTGTGGTGAAATGGGCATAAGATAATTCCTTTAAGCAGTAATGTGTCTGTCAGGTTTTTTTTTTTTTTTTTAAGTCAGGTAGCTTGTTGTAGCTCCGCCTAATTTGCCTTGAACCCAGAGGCCCTGGGAGTTTGAGACAGGTGCGGGACTGTGCTTGTTCACACAATGCAGGTTACATTTGTTTAAAATAGACACTCTATTTGGCTACCCGTAGTTGGCTTTGCAACGGCCACTTGTCCCTTCGCTGTAAATCGCCAAGTCTTATTTACAATGAACTGCAGCCGGTCGCTTATTTGTTCCTCTCCTGTGTCGTCCGTATAACGCTAGGCCTACCGTTTCAGCCTATATATTTAACCTATTCTTATTCTTAAGTTTGTCTCTGTAACATAGTTTAACTGCAAACGTTATAAGCATCAAACAAACTAATAAAGGAAACAAACATACCTGTAATATGAAGAGTCGAGTGCTTACTCCAAACTTCAGGACATGTCCTACTTTCAGCCTGATGAAGGTTTTCGGAGGTATTTTGTTCTTGTTGACGAAGGTGCCATGTGTACTAGACAAATCATAAATGTAGAAACCGGTCTCTTCGCCAACCTCTCCAACTTCTCCGCTTTGCCCCCTGTACTGCAAAACTGCGTGGTAACGGGAGATTGATGGGTGTTCCAGGGCTATATCGCACTGGGGTAAGCGTCCAACAACAAAATAGCCTTGTTGAGTAAGTGGAACAGAGTCCACAATAGACCCGTTTTTGAGTATCTCTAGTGCATATGATATCTCTGCAACACCTCCCCAAGGAGGCTCGGTGTAGGGAAGTGGAGGGTTTGGTTTGAATTGACCTGGGGGAGGCATTTTACGTTTCTGTTTGACACATTGTATCGCTAGCGCAGATAAACTACTACTGCTGCCTCCATCTGAAATGTTTTTACAGCAATCAGAAGTTATTTCGACAATTTCAGGAGACACATTCTCCCTCAAGGCATCACATGTAGATTGTGATTCCTTTTCATCATGTGGTCCATGGTTCTTTTTCACATTCTCGAATACTGAAACAACTTCACTGCCTGAAACGGAGGCCTCCTTATCTGAGCAAATGTTCCCTCTTTTGCCCGCCACGGATGGAGCTGCGAATGTAGCAGGTTTCTTAAAAGGACCATCTCTGTTTTCGGTATTGTTAGCATTCTCGCCTTTCAACTCACCGATGGTACAACCGTTATTACTCATGTTTGTCTCTTTATCGTTAAAATCCATTACTAGCTTTTCGTCTCTTTCCACCTGTGCAGCTCATGAAGTCCATACCATCAGAGATTTTCTGACGGGATCTGTTAACATGAGGTGTAACACTTAATTTGTCCGTGCAGTCTTGTTTAATAAAATGTCTCGCCCCTGTATTACTTGGACACATACCATCAACCAAATGAAAACGTATTTTTTTGGATAGGTTTGATGACAATACGTAACATATTTGTTTCTTAAACACATGAAAATATCTAGGAACTATTTAAGTCAATCCAATGCACCCCCACGGTACACAAACAGGCGAACTTTGAAATCCTCTTCATGCACCATTTATGCGTCTTGCAAACTTCGTGATATCGTCCTAAGCTGCAACTAAAATTGTAGTATTACATTTTGTATTTCTACTGGACTCAGTTAATCAGCCAATGTAAGTTTTACAAAGTTCTCGCCTATTAATGTAACTATCTGCTTTTCTTCTTTGTTATTATTCCCAACGCATCCTTCTGAGAGAGTGCTAGAGTATGTCATGTTTAAGTTGTTGTGTTTAAATTAACCAACAATTCAGTTTTTAGTCATTGAAATAATAATAATAGTCATGCATCGTGTAGTAGGGTGTCATCTTAATGGACAACAGAAAAACCTAGGATGAAATTGGCCTTAAACTAATTGGAATCTTTGAAAATCTCTGAAGTGATGGTCGATGGACTTTAACGTGAGATTTGAACAAATATTTAGTTTGTTTGCTATAGTGTCGCCTTTTACTGAAACAAGTATCATTCCTTTCGAACTTATCTGGCCAAATCTGTGTTGATTGATTACACACTTTCTTCGCTATTTCAGCACATTATTTGAGGTTAAACATACAACAATTGTTTGTTATTGTTAGATATTCCCCAACAAGGATTGCTGGTAATCAGCCGTCAAAATGATGCGTTACTGGGGGGAGATCCCAGCCGTTTCGGCACCTCCGGGTCGAAGCTCCTTCGACTTGCTGCAGCGAGAGTTTCGTCAAGTCGAGATGCAGGACCCGCCTCTACACCAGCCATCTGCACCGCGCCCTCGTCCCACTACTATGCTTGATGTGCCTTCGGAACCGTGTAGCCTCACCATTCACACAGTTCAGCTCTGCCAGCACGTCCGCCGTCTTCGCAGTCTCGTTGCGGCTGCCCAACAGCCACTTGCATCCTCTACTACTGATGTTCAGAACACTTTCAAGACTGAGGAGGGTGAGCCATTACCTCCAAGGCCTCCAACACCAACCATGCCAGACGACCTGCTACCCCCAGACAATAAAGTCCCAAGCCTACCTTTCCAGCTTAGGCATAGCAACCCAGAAAGCGACTTCTACAAGTAAGTTGAGCCTACTCAAGAAACACAAAAAATGTGGAGTAGGACACATATCTTGCATAAAAAACCTGATCTATTTGTAAATGTATATCTAGATGTTTTATTGCTCATGTATTTGGATGTCCAGGTCATATGAGTGGAGCTTCATTGTATTCCTAAAGAGGGCCAATGTTGCCAAGAGGTTGATTGAAAAGGCACTGGCTTGCATGGCCGATGAGCCATTTGGTGTAAAGATCAGTGACATACAGTACCAGTCAAAAGTTTGGACACACCTTCTCATTTAATGTTTTAAATCCTCTGACGCAGCACTCCATTAATCTCCTTCTTGGTCAAATAGCCATTACATAGCCTGGAGGTGTGTTCGGGGTCATTGTCCTGTTGGAAAACAAATAATGGTCCCACTAAGCGCAAATCAGATGTCGCTGCAGAATGCTGTGGTAACCATACAAGTTTGCCTTGAAATTTGAATAAATCACCAACAATGTCACCAGCAAATCATCCCCACACCATCACACCTCCTCCTCCTCCATGCTTCAGGGTGGGAACCACACATGCAGAAAGCATTCTCTGCGTCTCACAAAGACATGGCGGTTGGAACCAAAAATCTCAAATTTAGACTCATCTGACCAAAATACAGATTTCCACTGGTCTAATGACCATTCCTTGTGTTGTTCTCCCCCAGTAGTGACTTCTTTCCAGCAATTTGACCATGAAGGCCTGATTCACGCAGTCTTCTCTGAACAGTTGTAGTTGAGATCTGTCTGCTACTCTAATCTGAGGTACTGTTAATTGGTGGTTTCTTAGGCTGCAGAAGAAGAAACTCTTGGTTTTACTTTCCTGGGGCAGCCCTCATGAGAGCCAGTTTCATCATAGTGTTTGATGGTTTTTGCAAATGCACTTGAGGATACATTCAAAGTTCTTGAAATGTACAAGATTGACAGACCTTCATGTCTAAAAGTAATGATGGACTGTTGTTTCTCTTTACTTGTTGAGTGGCTTTTGGCATTATATGGATTAGGACAGTAGTTGTTGTAGTAGTAGTTTACGGGCTATGTGCACAACACAACTGATGGTCCCAAACACATTAAGAAGGCAAGAAATTCCACAAATGAACTCTTGATAAGGCACACCTGTTAATTCAAAAACATTCCAGGTGACAACCTCATGAATCTGAATGAGGAAATGCCAATAGTGTGCAAAGCTGTCAACAAAGCAAAAGAAGGTTACTTTGAAGAATCTAAAGTACAAAACATATTCTTGTTTGTTTAACACCTTTTTGTAAATTACATAATTCGATTTGTGTTCTTTCATAGTTTTTTTAAGTATTTATCAAAATTATCAAAATAAAGAAAAGCCATTGAATGTGAAGGTGGAATGGTCAATGCTTTGAATGATACTGTACATGTTCCGGTCTTGGTTCAAGTCCTCTCGGGATGTATTCCACGGCCTGCCTTTGATGTTGTCTGGGTAGTTTGGTCCCAGATTGGCGGAGAGGCTTCCCAGGTCCTTGCATGGACTTCCCTTGTCTCTCTGGGCTCAGTGGTCCTAGATAGGCCCTTAGGCTCTCACAGGGACTTGCTGGTTTGGTCAAGGGCTCTCTGCCGGGATGATTTTGCAGTAGCAAACAAAGTTATTGGTAACAAGTAAGTCTCAAGTCCTAATGATGAAGTCCCGAATCAAGTCAACCAAGTCAAGACCGAGAAGTCCTAAGTCAAGGATTACTATGTCCAAAGTAAATGCCAAGTGTTTAACCTTTTATTTCCAGTCTCAGACAAGTCAATGTGGACTCTTGGACACTTCGAAGGCTCTTGCAGTTAGTGTACTAAATTAACACAAATAGTGTTATGCCTTTGCATCTCAAATAACAAATACATGATTATAAACTCTGAAGGATTATTTTCCAGACTTCGCTTATCAAAATCCTTTAGCCATAGCCATGCATGGTGAAGTGAAGGGTGCTTAGTAGTCTGCACATGGGTGAGCAACAGGTTCCTGGGAGACACACCCATGAAGGCATGTGGCATGGTCAATTTAACCAGAGACAGCTTTCCTTTTTTGTCTCTCATATGGAAGTGAGACATGCTGAGGAGGGAAAAGTACCAGGACCATCGGCCTCTGATTGTGTCAGCTTATCTCTAATGTGAAAATGTGATTCTTTTCAATCAAGATTTGAACCCTACTCTTGATCTTTTGTTTTGATCCACACAACTGTAAACATTTAAGATGGAGCAGTGCAATCCAAAATTTGAACTGTACATCGTGACCTGCCGTTTCATTTGGTCTGATTGTTTGAACAGGAGAGGAAAGGTGAACTTAATAAGTTAGTATCAAAGAAACATGGTGTGCCTTTTAACCAAAATCTCTTTTTGCCTCAGGGGGAAAGGGGAGCCAGTGACGGAACTGAGTTGGCCCTCTTGTCGGCAGCTTCTGTACCAGTCTGTTGCTACAGTTCTTGCTCATGCTGGCTTTGAATTAGCCCAGGAGAGTGTACTGGAGACCCTTACAGACCTGGTGCATGAGCACTACCTGCGTCTGAGCTGTCTGCTTCGTGTTGCTGTTGACCGGGAGGCCCAGCTAGGTGCTACCCCATTCCCTGATGTGGTGGAGCAAGTGTTCCATGAAGTGGGCATTGGCAGTGTGCTGGCACTGCAGCGCTTTTGGCAGGGCCGCATCAAGGACTACCACAACTACATGCTTCAGGTGAGACCCACTAGTGTAATTAACATCAAGGACTACCACAACTACATGCTTCAGGTGAGACCCACTAGTGTAATTAACATCAAGGACTACCACAACTACCTGCTTCAGGTGAGACCCACTAGTGTAATTAACATCAAGGACTACCACAACTACATGCTTCAGGTGAGACCCACTAGTGTAATTAACATCAAGGACTACCACAACTACATGCTTCAGGTGAGACACACTAGTGTAATTAACATCAAGGACTACCACAACTACATGCTTCAGGTGAGACACACTAGTGTAATTAACATCAAGGACTACCACAACTTCATGCTTCAGATGAGACCCACTAGTGTAATTACACCAAGGACTTCCACAACTACATGCTTCAGGTGAGACACACTAGCGTAATTAACATTGAGGACTACCACAACTACATGCTTCAGGTGAGACACACTAGTGTAATTAACATTGAGGACTACCACAACTACATGCTTCAGGTGAGACACACTAGTGTAATTAACATTGAGGACTACCACAACTACATGCTTCAGGTGAGACACACTAGTGTAATTAACATTGAGGACTACCACAACTACATGCTTCAGGTGAGACACACTAGTGTAATTAACAGCACTTAAATAGGGCAAGTCACTCTGCAATCTACATGTTTAAGATGTTATGAAGGTCAGGATTCTTGGCTATGGCTTCTGACAGTATGGCTATATTACATGCTCTGTGCTTTGTGATTCATTTTGGAATTTGGTAATCTGTCTGAAGCCAGACTGACTATCCACTGTATGTGACTGTGCTCTTTGTGTTGTTGCTCTGTCTTTTTTAACTAGGTCAGCAGAGAGCTTTCAGAAGAGTACGAGAGGGTTGTAAATCCAGAGAAGGCTCTAGAAGACTCCAAGCCCATGCGGGTGAAAGACGAGCCTATGACTGACATTCCTTTCCCTGTCAGTGAGGAGCCAGAGGCTGACTTGGCCTCAGGTGACCAGGCCCTGCCCATTGGTGTGCTGGGTCCAACTAGTGACAGGATGGCAGGGGGGCTTGACTCAGAGAGTTCTCCTCATGTTTCAGGTAATGCTCTGGGCAATATGGGGCATTTGACGTGGCTTGAAACCAGGGCTAGAGGGTAAAAGACTGATTGCACAGCCAAAGCCAAAAATAAACAAATAAACCTCAATTTAAACAGTGGCAGAGTGATTCCAAAGGACCTCATCAACGATCTGATAGTCTGTAAATAGAATTTTTACATTTTCACCTACTGCCCTTGTATGGCAGCTCTGCATACATTGCAATAATCACTGCCGCCGCCACCACCATCACCACAGTCCTTGAGAGCTTTTAATTTGTGAAACTGTTTCAAAGTTACATCAGTCAATCAAATATGAAGACTTCAACACCAATATCTTGTGATATGAAGTTTAAACTGAACTAAACTCGATATGCCTAATCAGTACCACATTATTCAGGTGCACAGCCAATTTCTTGAAACTTCATCCATAGGAGGCACGACAAGTGAAACATTGCAATATCCTAAAAACTACTTAAGACACAGATATGAAATCTATTGCAATTATCCGTGGTCATATTTGCTCACATTTCCTGTAGTGCGAATTGGATCACTCAACAAAATGGCTACTAACAGCCAATTAGACATTTTGACATTTAATAGAGGCTATGTTCCAAATTTGAAACTAATTGGCCGTTTCCTGCACTGGCATGGTGTGGCCATCTGCATTCTTGCGTAACATTTCCAAACTTCCATTTTTCTTCTTTCACCTGGTCAAATGAACCTGTTTTAGACGTACAGTGCCTTGCATAAGTATTCACCCCCTTGGATGTTTTACCCTTTTATTGCTTTTATAAATCAGTCATGGTCAATTTAAGTTGGCTTTTTGGACAACAAAAATCACAAAATAGCCCTCTTTAATGTCAAAATGAAAACAGATTTCTACACAGTTATGTAAATTAAATAAAAATATGTAATGAAAATAAGTGATTGCATTAGTATTCCCTCCCTTTAAATAGACTGACCTAATTCAACAGAGGTCCAGCCAATTGGTGCTAGAAGTCTCACAGCACCAATTCAACACTCACAGTGTGCAGCGAATGTGTCTCAAGTGATTGTAGTATAACGACACCTGACCTGTGTCTGGAAGGTCTCTTCACTGGTCAGTATTCAACAATCAGTATTCCTGGCTACTGTTACACCATGAAGACCAAAGATCACCCTAAGAAACTCAGAGAAAAGGTTATTGAAAAGTATAGGTCAGGGGAAGGATACAAAAAAATGTCCAAGGCACTTAACATCCCCTGAAATTCTGTTCAATCCATCATCAAGAAATGGAAGGAATATGGAACATCTGTAAATCTGCCTCGATCAGGCCGTCCTCACAAACGGAGTGACCATGCAAGAAGGAGACTAGTAAGAGAGGCCACCAAGACACCTATGACTACTCTGAAGAAGTTTCACGCTTCAGCAGCTGGTATTGGAGAAACTCTGCATACAATAACTGTTGCCTGGGTTCTTCACCAATCAAAGCTTCATGGAAGAGAGCCACTGTTGAAAAAATGCTCCACTTTGGTCTCATCAAACCACAGAACCTTCTTCCACTTGACCATGGAGACTTCCACATGCCTTTTGGCGAACTGTAGTCGATACTTTTTTTCAACAGTGGCTCTCTTCCATAAAGCTTTGATTGGTGAAGAACCCAGGCAACAGTTGTTGTATGCAGAGTTTCTCCAATCTCAACTACTGAAGCTTGGAACTCCTTCAGAGTAGTCATAGGTATATTGGTGGCCTCTCTTACTAGTCTCCTTCTTGCACGGTCACTCAGTTTGTGAGGACGGCCTGATCTAGGCAGATTTACACATGTGCCATAATCCATCCATTTCTTGATGATGGATTTAACATAATTCCAGGGGATGTTTAGTGCCTTGGACATTTTTTTGTATCCTTCCCCTGACTTACACTTTTCAATAACCTTTTCTCTGAGTTGCTTGGAGTGATCTTTAGTCTTTATGGTGTAACAATAGCCAGGAATATTGATTACTTAATACTGACCAGTGAATGGACCTTCCAGACACAAGTGTCGTTATACTACAATCACTTGAGACACATTCACTGCACACTGATCCCCATTTCACTAATTGTGAGACTTCTAGCACCAATTGGCTGGACCTCTGTTGAATTACGTCAGTCTTTTTAAAGGGGGTGAATACTTATGCAATCACTTATTTTTATTTAATTAACATAACTGTGTAGAAATCTGGAGGGCTTTTTTTGTGATTTTTTTTTTTTTTTGTCCAAAAAGCCAACTTATATTGACCATGACTGATTTATAAAAGCAATAAAAGGGTCAAGCATCCAAGGGGGTGAATACTTATGCAAGGCACTGTAAGCCTCACCTTTGTAACACATCACTGAACCGTGGGGCCAAACAGTTCAATTTTGTAGTCTCAGTAGGCAGTTTATTAATAACTTCTAAGTGTATTTTATAAACCAAGTTCTGTTTGACTATGATCGCTATGGTGTGTATTAAATGTGTGTGTTTGGTTAGGTGCGGAAAATAGTTTAGCTTTGATAAGACATGAATACATGAATACTTTTTAATATATTTGTTGATTTGTAAATGTTTCAAAACCTTCATCTTCTCAAAGGTACAGCAGTCAGCAGCTCTCCCTTGTGGCACCTTCCTCAAGTCAAGATGGAGCCACAAGATGGAGAGGAGGGCCAGGTGGCGGGGCCTTTGGGGAGTGATGTCTTTGAGGAAGGGCCTATGTCCACCATGAGTGAAGCTGGAATAGCCCCGTCCCCTGGAGGAGCCTCAGATGGCAGTTATGGTTCCCACTCACCAGACTCACTGATGGGCAGTTCACCGGTTTTTAACCAGAGATCTAAAAAGCGCATGAGGAAGATGTGATGAAAGCCTAATGGAGCATCTAGGACATTTATGTTTTTTTTTACAATTAGTTTTATGACATACGCTTCCGTACTTAAATTTAAAATGCAACTCCTCGTTTTTGATGTAAATAAGTGGGTCTCATATGTCTACTGCAGTATGGAAAGTAAGCTAACTAATAATTGCCTGCGGTCTGTTTGAAAACACAAAGGCACCTCAATCAAGGCTCGATCAGCAACACTTGCTGAAGTCTTTGGTTACAGCAGTGAAATGACAATGTCTTTTCCAGTACAAACAAATAAGAGTTAATGTAAAAGTGTAAATAATAATGCCTACTCATGATGTGTGTTTGTGTGTATTAGAACTGTAAATAAAAAAGTTAAAATATAAAACAAATTTATAATACAATTTGCTGTCATTAATCGCAATATGAAGGTTATAATAATGAAGGGTTGTAATATTAGATATTTAAATGCAAAATCACAGAATTCATGTTGCATCAATTCAACACAAAAAGGAAGTATATCTAAATTAAAATACTATTGTTTTAATAGCCTCTTTCATCATGTATACTGCTGTTCTTTCTGACCTATCTGAGAGATGGTTTTTATTCTATCCCGTCTCTCTCCAACAAGATCCTTTCCCACGCCTCGCTAGATCAGTACCAGTCTGCCCACTGTAGCGCCACTGCTTTTCAGCAGCTGTTAACGGCACCATTATCTGCAACATTTGTGACAACAAGGATAGTACTATTAACATTTCCATACTCTTTCCTGCTGGAAGAATGAAATGTTTTTCACAGTTAAATAACACTTATGTTCCTGCATATTTTATTGTTACAGGTCAGACTGTTACAGGTAAACTATTAACCAAGGTTCAAACATTCATGTAGACTTTCTGCAGTCCTGCAATTAATACTAGGGTGTGGCCCGTAAGTGGGTATAATTCTTTTTAGGCAGATGTTACCTTTAGGTTTGTTTGGCTTGCTTAAAAAAATTGTTACTAACGGCCATTTAAAAAAAGAAATCAGCAGCCAATACATGCCTGTGATGTAAAGGTTCAAACTTTAATAAAATGTGATCCTGATAACCGCTGCTTGCGGCTATATTTAAAGTTATTTTTATGATAGGGGTATACACTATCCTGTTATAAATGTCGATACTCTACAGTTTTGTAACAGTACAATGACCCTCTTGGCAATTTCAAGATAAATCATTGAGCACAGGAATGTACTTCAGGTATGTACACAATGTATTGAATTATGTTGATGCCAAAAAAAAAAAGTTTACTGAGTTGACTAAATAACAACTAGGGTTGCAAAGTTCCGGGAATATTCAAAGTTGGAAACTTTCCATGGGAATTTACGGGAATATGCAGGAATAAACTACATTTTGGGGTAATTTATACCAACTGTATCTACCTTTTCATATACGACTAAACATGACAAAACAACATTTTGTTTTGTCATAAGCAGACATGCATGCAAACATCCCCCCCCCCCCCCCCAAAAAAGTCCCATTCTAAATGTAAAATAAAGGGGTTAAGATAAGCTTCTCAAGCCTCTAGTTTTAGCGTTTTCCCCTAAATCCTTTTAGGTCTCAATGCTTTCTTCCTGGACCTCATCAAAGGTGTCGGTGTCACTGTCCAACCTTGTTGAGGATGGATATCAGGCTCAAAGAGCCTTAGGTTTGCCCGGATGTTTTTTGACCCTTGCATTGGCGAGCCTCTTGCAAACCTTTGTGTTCGTTTTCCCAAACAGTGACCAGTTGCGCTCAGAGGCGGCTGATGTTGGTGGGATTTGGAGGATGATGGAGGCTACAGATGCGAGGGCCTCAGATCCACAAAGTCCCTTCCACCAGGTGGATGCAGGTATGTGCTGGCACGACTGCCATATCCCATCTGCTTTCCAAAGGCCTTGCTTGTTATGGTACTTTGCCAGACTGCCGAGAACTTTGCCTTCATCAAGACCCAGGTGCTGAGACCTGGTAGTAATAACAGTGTAAGCGCTGTCTCTTCACCAGAAAGTATGCATTTCCCATACTTCTGTATGCTGCTGCGTGTACTGGCTTCATGCATGTCTCTTGGCTCTTTTCCATCGATTCGATAACTGCGGTTTCCTCTGCTTGAAGCAGCAGGGAAGTGGGCAAGGCAGTTTTGATCTCCTCTCTGATCTCAGCAAACAGACATTGGACGTATGACAAGGTGGCATCATCACCTTCTATCTGGACAATAGCAGCTGCTACTGGTTTGAGGATTCTCAGGCTGCTAGTCACTCTTTTCCAAAACACATCATCCATTAGGATTCTCTTGATGGCACTGTCCATGGCTGCAGACTGGCATGTGGCCACCTCTTGCAGAGACTCCTTCCCCTCCAGTAGACTGTTGTACAGGATGACAACCCCACCCCATCGAGTGATGCTGGGGAGCTTCAGTGTGATGCTTCTTGCTTTAAGAAGTAGATTGCTGCAGCTACCTGTTTGCCCCTCACATATTTCACTACTTGTTTCGCCTTGTTGTACAGTGTGTCCATTGTGTTCAGTGCCATGATCTCCTTAAGGAGAAGATTAAGAGCGTGGGCAGCGCAGACAATCAGTGTTATGTGAGGATAGGTCTCCTCCACTTTCGTTGGCCAAGTCTGCCGGACAAGTCTGTCAAATTAAGGTTTCTCTCTCTTTTCTCTCGCTCTTTCTCTTTCTCTCAGTTCAGTTAAGTTCAAATAGACTTGCTTAAGTGATATGACCATAAGAAACATTATTGCCAAAGCAAATTTGAGGAACAAAACACATACCCATAGGCTATATAACAGAATTGTTTTCACACGTATAATCTTGGTGTCTAGGTACACTTCACCAGCCTACCAATCCCAATCTCCCTTAAAGCCTTCAATGGCATATTGGGTGAATGTATGTGGTGTGATGAAATTCACCCTAAGAAACGGGTGTTTGAGGTTTGGAAATAATAAATGAAAAGAGGCTGGATTAGATTACATTGTATTCTGTAACAGAACAAACCATGGTCTGCAGACAGCAATTCCCCCTTGTTTTTTTGTATTGTATGCCAATAGTTAAAATGGAAACAAAGAAAATAGTCTGACACGGAGCAGCAGTTTACATCCTTGAATGTAATGTTTTCAAAAAGAGGACACCCTATGACCTAGCATTGTGTTATGTAGATCAAGTGGGCAGAAGTGGTAAGACCTGACAATATTGAAAAAAATTCAGACTCTTCATCAGCTTTTTGTTGAGTATGAGGTCTATAGGCAACACATTTTAAATTAAACAAATCTCTTGTCAACAGAACATAGAATTTACATGGGTTGTAGAAATGAAACACAAGATGCACTTGCAAAACAAGCTTTCAAATTGGATGAAATAGTTCCCCCTCTGTAGAGCTGGTAAGGAATTAAATACATTATTGAAGTCAACAAGAGAAACCCTTGTTGACACGACTTTGTACCGGGCATAGAAGCCTACATTTGTGGTTTATAGGAAAACATCAGCCTGGGGATATTTATAAATGTTTACCTTTTTTGTTCTTCTTTTTACAGTTATTAGGGTTAACAGTTGTGTCTCAGACCCTTAATTGTAATAATATATATTTTTTTCCAAATCCACTAAAGTGTTCACACCTCAGTCCAGCAGATGGCGGTAATATACTTAGGGTTGTAAATTGTCAATTGTCTGAATTGTCAATAAACTCAACAGAAGAAGAAGTTTTGGTGGCGGGAGTGTCTGGTAGTTTGGATTTTTTTTAAGGACATTTTCTTTTCAAAGTATTCGGTAACTCGTTTCTATCCAAGAAGCACCAGGATGTGCGAAAAAAACAAAGAGGTTTGTGCGTAATGTTGCTTTTATTTTGTCTTCGATAGATGTTAATGTCCGCCATTCGAAGTCATATTTAAAATATTTTTACGTTGACAGGTAAGCGAGTGGCTCAAAGTGGTGCTCGAAGAAACACAAGTGGCATGGTTTGAAGTGAATATGCGCACTGTTGACGTCCTGTACAAGCTATCAAAGGACAGTGAGCAACGAGGCAGAGAGATTGGTCGGTTGGTGGAGGACTTAAAACAGAAAACTGGCGAGTGTAAGGCAGACGGTAAGAGAATTTGAACCTTGCTATAAAAACGTAACACAAATATGTAGGGATATGTCTACGAAGCTTTTGTAAACAGTGACGCTTTCATAACAAAAGTGGTTTGGCGCTTAGAGGCTAACCCAATCATGTTATCAGTGCGCAGTTTGCGCTGTTCTTCAAGTCTCAAATCGTAAAATTGACATCATCCAGAACACAGCACAACACATCATTGAACATTATTCGACTAGTCTTAATCCACAGTATGTACTTTTCAGTGAACACATCCCTACAATAGGAAAGGACAGGGCAAACATGACCGTTTAACAACAACTAAATAGAGAAACGTTTGTATAGAGAGGTACAATTATGAAATCCAATAAGCGAGAGCAAGAGCGATTTAAAGCCTAAATCAAGTTTTGAATTTGCTGCATTAGCATTTCAATTTGCTATTTAACCAAACAAGACACAAATACACCTTCATAAAATGTATTTTTATTTAAAGCAGCAATATGGAGTTCTGTTCCAAGACTAGTAGGCCGACTACCTAAAAGGCATGCAAACACCAACAACTGCCAAGCTGTCACTGATAGAAGTTTGCCATCACACTAACTGGCGACTTTTGGCAGTGTAGCTGGCAATGTCATGCGTGTGAAAGCTTTTTTTCCATTTTTGTAGGGTGTTCCATCCTGGTACACAGAACTTCATAGGGCATATCCTGGATGGCTAGTGTGGAAGACGCAGGCTTTTATCTGTCCTTCTCATGACCTATGCTGTACACATTAATTTGAGGATTGTACCAACCAACCTAGTTACCAATAGAACCATACCTCAGAAATTGTTGCATAGTGTTGTTTCAAGTAATATCAGCTGTGCTGTTGAGCCACAAAGCATGAAAATGATTATGCTATTTAGAGGATGCTTTTGTCCAGTGACCTACAAACGAATTCGAATTTTATACTCTGTATAACAGTATTATTAATAATAATAAATAATAATTCTTTTTTTTTTAACACACTTTTCATTCAGACGAATCTCAGAGTGCCTACATACTAGAAACTAATTATAATAATACAATAAAATAAAAAAATAAAAATTAGTTAACATAAGCATAGTGGAAAACTTAGTGGTGCTAGATTTAACAAAAGGCCAGAAATGACTTCCTGAATAAAAATGTTTTAAGTCCAGCTTTAAAGGAGTCCAGCGTCTGTGTTGCCCTTAGGTGGTCAGGGAGGCTGTTCCATAAGTGTGGCCCATGGTGCCGAGCTTCGTTTTGGGGATGCGGAGGAGCATTGTATATCACATTATTGTGAAATTAACAAAGATAATAACTATTATAAAACAATTGGGTTCTATCACCTTATTTAGCTGTTTCTGATTGGACGAGAGACGTTCCATGCTATACATTATCCGTCAACATACCAACGGGGACTTTTCACAGCTAATAATAAATCACTCTGTTCTATAGCGCGTTGATGATAACCGTTAATTCAAAAAATGTATAATTCCAAACCAAGACGTTGACAATGGAATTTTTTTTTGTTGTGGAGAAAACAAGCCGAAATAAACCATTTATAATCAATACATTTGTGTTGAAATGTTAATTTGTTCACTGTAGAATTGTTTTATAAAAGCAATATAGCACTCGTGGGAGTGGGGTAGGTAAGGGATAATCCCATGAGTGTTGTTGCCTACCCCACTCGGCCTCCGGCCTCGGTTGCTACGGCCGAACACCACCCGTTGGATTAACCCTTACCTAGCCCATTCCCACTCGTGCTATATTGCTTAATTATAATATACCAATTGTATATGGGCCATTCTACCGAATTGGTGCAAAGTCAGGTTGGAAATATTTTTGAAATGTTGTATGTTTTATTGCCCAAACTTTGTGCGTATATATATTGTACCATTGTATCTTAAGTACACATATCTTGTAAATGAACCGTACATTTTTATATTGTATTTTCAGAATGTGTTGGAATGTTTTTCCTCTCCCAAAAATTGTCACTACCGAAACATAGTAATACACTATAACTCTTCTCTGAAGAGCATTTTTAAAATAAAAGCAATAAAAATGAAATTTTTACCAAATTTCAGAGTTCAATTTATACTATTCCTCAAAATCTAAGTGCAATAATTCTTTGTTAAATGCAAAATACTGATGGTATTGATTCCAGAGTTGATTATTGATGAAATTGAACAAACATTAAACAAATCAGTATCATACAATTTCAGTTGATAACTCAATATACTGAATTTTTTACAAAACATCCAGTGTTTCGGTAGTGACTGCACTGTTTTCGGTAGTGAGCACAGTTTTTTGTTTGCAAGGTTGTATCATATTTCCTCAACCTTATTGCTTAATCTTGACTCATAACGTGCCTTAGGTTGGGAATATTACAAACAAATGTTTTGTGGTCAATAGAAGAATTAAATTCTGAAGACATAATCATCCAGAACCATTTAAAGTACAAGCAGTTCTTTCATGGTGGCTCCAACACCATCGGCAGGCCCTTTCCCCGTGACCAGTTTCCAGGAAACTAGTTTACAGTGGTAAATCCCATCTGGAAAGGAATGGTGCTCAAGAGATAGAAGTTCTTCTTTCCTCAATATTGCATGTTCTGCCCATCGCTTATGAAGAAGAGCTTTTGGATCCTAGGATGGTTCTTCAGGAACTTCAAATCCAACAGGAACTGAAGAACTGGTAGAAGCTGAGCCCAAATGGTAGGAGGATCATGCTTCATCGAAGGTGACAAGGCACAGAATGTCAGTGTACAATCTGTAGTGTACACAACAGCATTGTGCAGTGTAGCCTGCCTGTCGGATGCTTCAAAATGGACTTGATGCATCTCCTTTGCATATTTGCACTGCCAGTTTTCTGCACAGTCAATGTGAAGAATAGCTGCTTCTTATTTCAAAGATCTATGCAGGAATTATAGCTGTATGTACTGGTGAAGGATGTTGAAGGGGTGCTTGCACACTCACCTAAAATCTTCCAAAAGGTGCTCTGGGCTGCCCTCACATCTCTGTTTAACCGTGTTTGTCACACTCTCTTTCTCCGTCCTTTACTTTTTCATGAGCCACTGGTACCTTTACGTACTGATGTGGTGGTACTTGTGGTGTGTGCGAGAGACTTGTTGTCACATGAGACACATTCCCTGTACTTGCAAGCTTTAGCCAACAACTCCTCTGCGACTTTGCTCAAGCTCAGTGAGTTAATAATGACAAGGTGCTTGAGCCTGTTCAGCTCTGCTCCACTTTTTCTAATTCCTTTTGGCATTGGTAGCAATGGTATCAAACACATGGTTAGTATTAACGTCTTTGAAGAGGTGAACACACATAAAAACATAATCCTTTGCATAAAACCCCAAAAAGTTCAACCATGAGGGACAGGGGTGCAGTGTCACTGCCTGGTAAAAAATGCAGGGTCGTGGCTAAAAAATTGGCTCAGCCACTGGACTAAAACTCTTGTGTTTCGGTAGTGACATGAAAACTGGGGACATGATTTTTTTTTGTATTAAATCCCCAATAAACCTAAATCTACAGCTTTTGTTTAAACCTAATCAAAAAGATCTTTGAGGTTACACCATTGAAAAAAATCTAAAAATAGAGTTATTTACAGAAATTTTAATTTAGATGTCAGGGTGGGGGACAGCTGCTTCCCAATAGAAAGTACCCTATAAATGATGATTTTGTATATATTTAGCTTATCCCTATCTCATTTAATGCCTTGGGTTTAAATAGACCATAACATATTCTAAGTAAATACCTATGGTTGAATACTTAATTGTTTTGTAAATAGTTTTTCTTGTAAAGGGACCGCACTTTGCACCAATTCGGTAGAATGCCCCATATACATTTGTAATTGTAATACATTAAAATGACTGATCTTAAATGGTGAATGTTTTGAAAGAACCGAATAGCACTAGGTAGGTCATTCCCCTACCGTGGTACCACTAATGAAAATAATCTTAATTGTCATGTCTTGCTGTGGAGAGAAGGCAAAGACAACAGACATTCTTAAGAGCAACAAAGTGATGGAGTTCGTCCTAGATCTCAGTAAGGTGCATTGCACACAATGAAGGGAGACCATCAACTAATTTGCCCTGCCCTGTGCTTTGTTTGATGGTATTTATTGCTCATCCAACAGGGAGAGAGAAAAGAGAGTCAATCCTTTCTTAAATGCATTTTTTAGTGTCAATTTCCTTTCATTGGAGAGTTATTTATAACTGATTAAACAGATCATCTACTGTATATTCTAACAAATTAACAAATCTACTTAATAATGTTTGTGGAAGGCCTCTGTTACTGCGTTTGAGGGAAGATATTACATTTGTGGCTGGAACAAACCTGAGTTACCTTGTGCATTTTAATTTAAAAGGATTGTTAGACATTAACAGTTAGTAATGTGCATGTTATTTAGACCGTTAGAAGCATTTCAAAATCTTTCAGTTTTTGTGATTGATTGTCAACGACAAATGTCAAGCTTTTTTTGAGCTGGCTGATTTTATTTCTTCTTCTTGTCAGGAGCCTACCATCAAAAGGTGCTTCACTCTGCATTGGGTGAAGATGCTTCCTGTGAGATACTGAAACATATGAGCCGCTGTCTGAATTCATTGGAATGTATGGCTATAGGATTTCAAATGAAGGACACAAAACTGGTCAGGTAAAACAAACACCAAGGAAATTAAGCTTTGAGATGGATGTGTTTTATTTAGCTATATTTTATTCTGAAGTTTCTGGGTCAGCCAAAGGAAGTTGGCCAGCACTGTTGTCTTCTGTTTCCGGGCAGGTTTTTGGCTACTACTAATAATGAAACTAAGGTGCTTCTGGAGGAGGAGGAGGCAAATAGAGAGCTACAGAAGAAAATGCGCAACTTGGAAAAGAAGAGGACTGAGGTTCTGAATTCTCAAAAGTGTTTACTTAAGTAAGTATTTCCTTTTAACAAAGACTCATGGTATCACCCTTTCCTTACTGTTAGGTTGTCAGGTTGTTGCATTTTCCACAGATTTGTCCTACTGCTGTAACTTGCGGATCTCCTTTGGGGCACTTTTAGCGCCTACTTCATGGTCCAGGAACTGCCTTGCAATAATTGCAATAATTGATGTTTATTGGTCAAACACAAGCTGAGAGGAAAACCACAAGCACCAGTAGTAGTTTCAAGTCAATCCACATTCATTTATATAGCACATTAAAAAACAACAGGAAGTACTAAAGTGCTTTCTAGGTCAGGTAAATCAATTTACAATAAATATTATATATTAACTAATAATAGGTCAAAATATATAAACCAAAAGCACTTAAAGTGAAATAATAAGAGAAAAGACGGATTAGCAAAAGTGTTTCATCTGCTTATAGTGGGTATAGTCTGTAGCCTTAGTTGCTGATAACTTACACAGAGATGTGGACTCTATTGCTGTTGTTACACATTGTTGTTTTTAAACCATTTGTGTGAGGCCTTGGCTGTATGCTTGGGGTCATGGTCTTGATGGAAGTTAATTCACAGTTTTCTTGCAGACTGCGTCAGGTTTTCCTCCAGGATTTTCCTATATTTTGCTGCATTCATTTTACCATAACAAGCCTTCCATGGCATGCGGCAGAGAAGCATCCATAGAGCATGATACTATCACCACCATGTTTCATGTGTGTTTCTGATAATGTGCAGTGTTTGCTTTACGCCAGGGGTGTCCAAACATTTTCAATGGGGGTCAGATAAAATCTTGTGAAAATACCTGAGGGCTAGCTCATTGTCTTTAATTTACAAATGCATTCTAAAAGCTTTTATTACCTCCGCCAAAGTTATATTTTTCAGTGGGGTTTGTTTGTGGGGATTTTGCAAAAACTACCAGCCTGATTTTCATGAAACTTGATAGAAGGCTGTAGTATGGACCTATGAAGAACCCATTTGGTGATTTGTGTGTCTGCCCGTAAATATGTGTTCCCATGTTCAAGTTCAAGTTCAAGTCATTTTTTTGTCAGATGCACAGAAAAACAGAATCAGACTGGGCACTGAAATTCTTAGGACAAGACACCGCACAACAAACTACCATAGCATAACATAAAATAACATATAAGTACTCTGAACATAAATTACACGTATGATAAAATATTATCTAGCGGAACAGTGTTGAATACAGGCACGTGTCAAATATCGGCCAAATTCGGCGTTGTCATGTTTACATTCACTCCCGTGATCAACTTCAGGCAACTATGGATTGAAACGTAAGCTACCACAAAAATATGGCATTTAAGCTTTACTTGTGAAAAAAATTAACTCTGTAGACCTAATTTAAGCTTGTGGAATAGTGTTGTACTTTTGTGTGTACCTTATAGTGTGGAACACTTAGTGGCATGACAAATATTTAGTTTGGTCTTAAAGTTGTACTGTCAGATTTATTCTCACCAAGATGAAGTTTGACTGTCATTTTAAACTGTAATTTCTGTGCCAACACAGCTAGCATGACGTAATGTAAGTACCGATGCTCACAGAGAACAAATCCGATACTCTGGTCGTTTAGACCTATGTTAATATGAAAGGCACTAGTTGAGAAATTGGACGGAAGAATACTACGCGACTTGGTGAGGAAGTTCGCCTTCCATAGTTGCGTTTACAGTTTAACTAAAACAAAGTTGAATTAAATAAAAAAAATATATATTTCCTCTAACAATAGTAGCGTAACACTTTGTTAAGAAATCGCTATACTATGTCTATTTATAGATTAACGTTGGGTATAAACTTACCCAAAACCAACGGTTTTCGAGAGATATTTTTGTCCTTTTCAACGTGTACGACTCGTTTAACACCGCAAGAAACCGTATTTATAAATATCTCTGTTAATGTTTACGGTGACACGTTTTCGAGTACGTTTTTTAAATGGGTGAAATATCAGGCACGCCCACTTTGTTCCACCTCGTTGAATTTGTGATAATAATATGCTTTTCTTCTTGCTTTGACATACAGTATACCTGTATTGGGGCTTATTGCTTAATTAGAACTGGGTGGAGTAACCCTTGTTGGCAAGCACAGACGTCAGACATTTCTTGTAGTTGGTCACCAGGTTTACACACATCTCAGGAGGGATTTTGGTCCACTCCTCTTTGCAGATCCTCTCCAAATCCTTAAGGTTGCGTTTCAATGGGAGGGAATGAGGTTCAAGCCCAATATTCCACGTTACATGGCCCCATCCATAGTCCCCTCAATGCGGTGGAGTCGTCCTGTACCCTTGGCAGAGAAACAGCCCAAAGCATAATGTTTCCACCACCATGCTTGACAGTGGGGATGGTGTCATATTCAGCATTCTTTCCCCTCCAAATGCGGCTAGTCTAGTTGATGCCAAAGAGCTCGATTTTGGTCTCATCTGAACACATCCTGTCTCCCAATCCTCCTTAGAATCATTCAAGTGTCCATTGGCAAACTTCAGATGGCCCTGTACATGTGCTTCCTTGCGAATGCCGCAGTACTTCAAAGAATTACGGCATAGTGTGTTGCCAATGGTTTTCTTGGTGACTGTGGTCCCATTTGCCTTGAGATCATTCACAAGCTCCCCCTGTGTCGTTCTGGGGTTATTCTGCACCTTTCGGATGATCACCGATACCGCATGAGGGGATATCTTGCATGGAGCCCCAGACCTAGAGCGATTGACAGTTGTTTGGTGTTGCTTCAATTTATGATTATCTCCCTCTGGAACGAAAAACTGTTTTCTGATTGGCTAATGGGGTGTACATTAAGTTCATATAACCGGACACCTTGGACGTAGTCCCAGTAGAAAAGTTAAATCGCCGTTCCATATCAATGCTCTTGAACGGTTACCATTGAAAACCAACGTAAGGTTTTTTTTTTTTTTTACAGCTAGCGGATAAGCAGAGAAATAGTTTGCCAAAGACGTTTAACTTCAAAGATATTGAAAATTCTTTAGAACACAGCTGCTCAACTGTCAGCTGAAACTCCACTGAGCTGGTTTGATAAGTTACCAGACTACTTGTGGAGTGCTACAAAAGACGTGAATCCGAGGCAGAAAGGCCACTTTCCTTGACAGCGGTCAATTATGCATAGTCAAATATGGAAAAATAGTTCACCATAGAACGTCGGGAATAATAATAATAAAAACATTTTTGGATGGTGTAAACGGGAGATAAGCGGGATAACGGCCTCCGAGATGTACAGTTCTACAAAGATAATGGACTTCACTGAGCGTCGTGGAGTTCTTTGCCCTGTATCGTCCATTATCTTTGTAGAACTGTACAGCTCGTCGGCCGTTATCCCTTACATAATCGCACCAATAGTTGTCTGCTTCTCACCAAGCTGCTTGCCAATGGTTTTGTAGCCCATTCCAGCCTTGTGCAGGTCTACAATCTTATCTTTGATGTCCTTGGACAACTCTTTGGTCTTGCCCATGGTGGTGAGGTTGAAGGTGTGAAGTATGATTCTTTGGACAGGTTTCTTTTATACAGGTCACCAGGTGAGATCAGGTATACCTTGTTAGACCTAATGAGGACTAATCTGTATGCTTCTTGGGCACATAACTGGCCATTGGGAGCCGGATTCTTGCTGTTTGCTTGGGGGTTCAAATACTTATTTTTTGCATCAAATGCAAATAAAGGCATAAATCTTATAAAATGCAGTTTTCTGGATTTTTTTTGTTGATATTCTGTTTCTCACTGTTAAAATACACCTACCATTACAGTTCTAGATCACACTTTTCTTTGCAAGTGGCCAAACTTGCTAAATCGTTAGTGGTTCAAATACTTATTTTCCCCACTGTATACCAAATGTTAATCTATAAATAGTAGGGCTGTAACGATACACCTACCTCACGATTCGATTCGTATCACGATTCTTGACCCACGGTTCGATACACCCCACGATATTATTATTATTATTATTATTATTTTATTTTTTATTTCACATTAGAATAAGTATGAGCTATAAAAAAAAAATGAAGAAACAATTTATAACCAAATATTGAGGTTTTTATTACTCAAAGCAATGCTGTTGAAAAACATTCAACAAACTTGAATGTAAGTAATAAAAAATGAAAAAGTAATAAATACTTCTGAAAAAAAAAAAAATAACGTAAACTATGATGGCAGTGTATGGCAAAATGTGACAGACCCTAACTGCCACGTATTTTATGAACAGGGCCCAGGCTAATCAAATGAATGAATATCGAGGAGGCAAGAGTTTAGAAAAATAAAACGTTTTATTTCTGTAGTTTAATAAATATCTGGTCACTGGTATTTAATGACATGACAAAAACAGTTCTCACACACGCACACCCTCATACACTGCCATCATAGTTACCCACGATTACCCGCGATATACAGTCTACTGGCAACAGTAACACGCCCACCAAAAAGAGCTATAAGATCTGGAATAACCCAACTCACGCACACGAACCAGAGCAATCAAACGTGTTACAATGTTTCAGAACACTACACACATTAGTGAATAGCCGCCACACTACTACACCACGTATTATGGTATGCACTTCCACACAATGTGCACACTTGGGAACCACTACAAACTGAACGTTAGGGTTACACAGTAACCCCGTACATCACAAGATGGCCGTTAAGTAACGAAAGCACACACACGCATTCATACAAACAAAATACAGAAAGATCCAAAGAAAGTAACATAAAGTACTGGTGGCTCTCTCACAGCCTATTAACTCAAAACAATTTAAGTACGGGAAAACAGTGGTCAAAACACGACGCCGTGTACGTCTTTCTTCTGAGGGAGCGTTAGACCACCCGCAACCAAAACTCCGTAGAGGGAGAGGGAGAGACAGCTACGGAGCAATTAACGCACACACTTCTATTCTCCGTGCAGAGCAGTCCTCCAGCGACAAACAATCCGGCAACCACGCGCCAACAATTCAAATGGCCGATTCAAATGTCATCTGAGGTAGCCATTGCGCACAGCACACGTGTAGGCTTACTAGCGAACTTTTTGTATCACGTGACCGCTGAGGGTATGTCGCGGTTCTGCCTCCTTGCATCGCGATGCAGGTTCGTGGCCCAGAGTGTCGCAATTTCTCGGTTCGATCCAATATCGTTACAGCCCTAATAAATAGACTTATTATAGCGATTTCTTAACAAAAGTGCCGATATTTAACACAGCTACGCTACTAAATATACAAAATAAATATACAATCTGCTAAACATATAATACACATAGTAACCTATACTAACCTAATATACCTATACTTACTTAAAGACAAATCAAATGTGCCTGGTATCAGGAAGTGCAATATTACTTATAGTGCAAACAGTAGAAAACTGTAACATGTTTGTGTGCAGAAATATATCAAAATTGCAGAAGGCTCAGGAGGTGGAGTTTATGGAGACAGAAGAGAGGCTGCTGAATAAGAACTTCATGGAGAATAAATACCAAGAAATGTCTTCAAGAGTTCGGAGTGCTGAGGTATTTATTGTGTGTTGATTGTTTTGTTAATGTGTATAACTTGAATCAGAAATTTGACAATAAGTATCTAAAATTAACATTGAGCTAGGAAATGCATATGCATCAATGGAACATGATCTCTACTTTGAAAAACCTTAGCTAGTAGCAACCAGCAAACCTCATAGGACTACAACAACACTGCAAAATTTGCCATATACGCTTGGCTTAATCTTCTGCAAACATTTCAAGGCTTTGGATTTACCCCCAATTAACCTGTGTTTACACACTTGAATAGGAAGGTTGTAACAGGTGATGTCTGTGATCATGCAGTGCATGTAGATTTGTGCTTCAGCTTTGATGTGAGGATACATTTGATCATTATTGTGTTACTAATGAAAGAGTCTTTTTTGCTTTTAGGAGAAGTTAGCCTGCAGGGACGTTGCTTGGTCTCTTACCCATCATAGTATCCAAGAGATTTCAGAGGTACATACACACAAACCAAAATATGATTCACATCAAAACCTTAAATATGCTCATTGTCTGCATATACACATTACATGGTTACAGACAGCAGTTGTATGCTGGTTCATATTCCGATCTGTTCTGTTCTGGTCTTTTTTCAGCAACTGTCTGTGCTCAAGCAGGAGATGGATCCTCTGAAAAGAAAGTTGCAAGCCTATTATGGTCTCCCTCCTGTGAGTACCTCTGACCTCTAATTCTGAAGGCTCATGTTCTATTGGTTACTTAATAATTCTCATTTGATCATTTCTACAGAGCCTCCCTCTTGCTCGTCTGGCAGTTGCAGAATCCAAGATGGAACTGGTCAGTGTTTGCGTGCGTGTGTGTGTGTGTTAATTTTTCTTGGTGCACGTTTTCATTTCCCTGAAAATTATGGGGTCTGATAAAAGGGCAAAAGGCATTATCTAATTTATTTAAGATGTCTTGCAAAATGTACCTATATAATGACAGCTTGAAAGTGAATGTTTGTGCAAATAACAGACGCTCGATTTGCCTGATTTTTGGGGTGTTTCTGGTCACACACTACCTTTCAAAAGAAAATGACAGATTTTCTAGGATTGCTCATATTTTTATCTGTCCAACAAGGTGCAACATTGATAGAAAATATAGTTGAGGTATTAGAATTTTAGAAATAATGATTTATATTTAAAGTAACAATTTCAAATAGTGCGCCATAACAACTTGATAGCTCCTTCCCTCAAGCAATCTTGCCTTATCTTGCCTAGCAACCAGCATAGCGACCACTTCATTTACCAGAGCAACCACCATGACCACCCTAGCAACAACGTCAGATACCCTAGCAACCACTACCATAATGACAACCTAGCAAACATCATAGCCACCACCATGACTACCCCACCAACCACATTGTTCACTTATTAGTTACTTTAGTTACTCATTAGTTACTTGTTAGTTACACATTAGTTAGTTACTTACTTATGTACACCCCCTGGTTCTATACCTAAGTGACAACACAAAGTAAACGATATTGAAACTAGTGTGTGTGTGTCCCTCAGCATAAGAAGGAAAAGACATGGGGTCAGAGAAGAGTAGACACTTCCTCCCTGACGCACACACGCACAGTCTGATTGCCTGACTGGCATCATTTTTTCAGGTTTCACTGATACAATAACAGATGAATAAATACAACATACCACCGTAAAATGTTACAATAAGAGCATCTAAGATTCATGTCCTGGTTGCTGTTTACGTAGTGTGGATAGCAAACAAGTCAGTTCACTAAATATATCCCTTGTAGATCTACTTAGCGAGATAACTACCTGACGAAAAGCTCAAGGACATTTCTGACATAATCAGTGATTTCACATAATGTTTTCCATAGCTTTTTTTTACTCATTTAAAGGCACCCAGTGCAACATTAGAGGCCTGAGACTCGAAAAATAAACATTCAATTTCTAGTCTTTTTTACACGTAGTAAGTTTCAATAACTCCATACCATTACATATCGACATTCAAGGAGCAAAGATGAGACGTTGTTGTGTGGTGAGAACTGATAGAAAATCGCGCTGCCAGCGCAAATCTTTATTTATTGGTGGCACCAATAAATAAAGAGCTACGCTCTTGCGGCTAGTTTTAGCGCTCTTTTTAACGCCCAAAGTATCAAATAAGAATGCCTTTAAATGTGTAGTTATCAACTATATCAAGTCAGAGATGGTAGAAATGTGCCACGCTTATGAGAAAGCATATTACATTTAAATAAGCAGATTTCACGCTTATGAGAAAGCATATTACTGTAAAATAACCAGATTTCTTGACTTAACAACCAAGTTCAGATTGCTCCCGGCTGTCCACGTCAAATGCAAGCACTCGAATGACATCATTTCATCACGACTCTTATGATTGGTTAAGAGGTTTATGGCACAATTTGTATTGGGATATATCAGATTATAGCTTATGTTGTCAGAACTACAAGGCCGTTTTCTGAAGTAAAATACATCATTGGACAGCTGAGGTATGAGGGCGTTTGGTCATCCTTAAAAGGAATGCACAGACACATAAGGGTTAATATATTTAAGATAAACGTCTCTATATTTAAGCTAACTTCTCTCAAATGTATTTCCCTCTCTCTATCTCTCTTACACTCACTCACTTTCTTTATTTATGTATCTCTTTTTTTATTTATTCATGTATTTTTCTCTCTATTTCTCTGTTTGTCTTTTTCAAATATATATACATGTAAAGTGTTGTGTTCAGTATACTAATGCATAGTCCAATCAATCAGTCAGTCAATTTGCAATATATATCTATTATATTTTCTCATTAATCCCATTATAGTCAAGTAAACTGCTTTCAGTATGGGCTAAGTAGCATCCCTTTCTCTTTCACTTATTCTCAAACTATCTGTTTGTCTTTCTACATTTCTTCATCTCTCTCTCTGTTTGTATTTATCACCTTCCCCATCTTCACTGCATTTATCTCGCTCCCCCTTTCTCTGCACAGGCATTCAATATTTTTTTAGTTAGCAATCTTTTACTTTATAAATATATTTTTAATAAGTGTATTTATGTTTTAATTAGCTATCACATGTTTGTCTTTCAGAAAAATGCAAATATAGTTTTTATTATAGTGGAAAGGGAAGCTCTGTATTGATATTCCTAGGCTTGTAAAGACAATGCACTATATTGTTCTCCCTTGCCATTTTCTTCTTATTCTTCTAAATGATTGTCTGGTATTTTCTGGTATGGTGTGTAAAGACTGATAGATTGAAATATGGGGAGAGAGAGAGAACCGCACAGTGGTAAAGAGGGAGAAAGACAGAGACAGTATGGCGAGACTCGGAAGGTTTTACAATTAGTGATTTGTCTGGCAAAGGTTGAAGGTCTTAATCCAAGATTTTTTAAAGTCATAGATACCTCAATTCATAAATGTTTTATGCTCTATTTTCATAATATCCTAACCCTAGAGTCACAAACACCACAATTCAGGATTTCCACTTATGTTCATACACTGCTTGCCTGTTACTGCTGCTTGCAGCTATATTTACCTTCATCTTGCCACCTATATGCTATGTTTCCCATGCAAGGTTTTGTGAATAAGGATGTGGTGTTATCCGCAGAACACGTGTGGCATCTTTCCACTTACCAGGGGTTGCCAACAGGTTGATTTTGGACAACCTATGACGCTTGAGAGGCCACGAGACAGTAGACAGCCTCAAACTTTTACTGGGGACTGAGATAGACCTGTGTCTGTTTACCTCAATAAGTAATGAAACTGTAGAAAAACTGTAGTAAGTTTCTGTTTCTGTTATGTTTCTTTACAGTTATTGAGGTAAACAGACACAGGTCTATCTCTCAATTGATCCTTTCCACGTAGTCAGACACCCATAATTACATTATGAGCCTGTGAGTGGTGGAAAAAAGCGGTTTACTTTGTACAGCCGCTTTTAAGTTGCTGGCTAAATTGCCCTCAATAAAAGTTTTGACCCAAAAAGATCTAGAAAAGATCCTAAAATGTCCCATTGAGGGCGGTATTTATTTAACAACAATGATTTGTGCTGATGAAGACTGGTCTTAATTGGTACTGGTCATAATTTGCAATTTTAATAACTTGGATGCATTTGGCCTCAACATCATTGATCATCTGTAACAGCAACAGTCTTCCTCTTTTGTGTACAAGTGACATCTACATAATCTGTTTGGCCATTGGGTAACTGTGAGGCCATTGTGTTTACATTGTGTGGCTTGTTTTTCCAAAAATGCTGATTTCAGCAAGTCATGTGTATGCCTATGTGGTGTGTTGTATATAATATGTTTCTCTGTTTTCCATCAGGGAGCGCTTGATGGCATTTTGGATGAGAAGATTGACTGGAGGCACACATGAAATTTCACTGCCTAAATTCCCTTTACAATGATCATTTCTTTTCATTTGTTTTATGACATTCTTTATTTGTTCTCAAATTAATTAATAAAGTATTTTCATTTCAGAGAATTTCTGTATGACCATGTTGACAATCTACTTAAGTTTAGCTGCTGATTAACCTCCTGTTACCTCCTTTTCCTTCATTTTGTAAATACTTCACCAGATGACTGAGATGGAGCATCTTCACAGTGGCAAGTCTATGGGGTGCTCTTGATGGGGCTTTTTTCTCTATTTAGAAAATATTTTTCTTTCAAAGTGTGGAATTCACACAAGAGGAGCAGCAAATGAACAAAAATATATCAAATGTAGTATTTAAAAAAAAAAATTGTTACAAAGGATGTATAAAAATATATGTACATAAATGTCTCATCCAAGTGGACCAAAATCAGCGGTAGAAATAACTGCTCTGACCAAAATCAATTGTGGTAGCATCACGACAAACCACTTAAGAATGTTCACTCCAGTCATTAAACAAATGTGTCTGGGGGAGCAAGAAAGTAAATACAGGAAGAATTTGAAGTCTTTGTAGACAGACTGTCCACGTCGTTATTACTACATAAGCTGTTAGAGTTTGCTAGAGTGCCGCATTCCAGAATGCAAAGCACACCTGGCTACAAGAGCCATTTCATTCAGACCTGCGGAGTACACTTTGCAGTTGGGTCGGATCACGTTCCTACCACAAACAAACCGCTCAGCACAGGGACACTATGAGCCGGCCTAGCTCAGTTGGAAGGGTGTCAGACTTGAGGTCTGGAAGTCGCTGGTTCACTTGTAAAGTGGGACAACTTCAAGCTTTCTCACACGTGCATGCATACCAGAGCCACGGCCATCCATCTCACACGTCACACATTTGCCACATAACTGGAATGACAGTATGTTCGTCACAGCAAGATTTTAATCAATAACTCATGGCTAGGTCGTAAATTATCAAAGGCCATCAATCATTTTTGACCGAGTGTGTCCTCTATTTACTACTCCCAAGTTGTCTCCGGCAGTGGTAGATCATAAAACAATTTCATATTTTTATAATCATTTATCCTTTGTTGAATTGAATTAGTTTATTTGGGCATAATGTCATTACATTCTCTTGAACAGTTCTTTGTAGTAATGGAAATCCAGGTTTACTAGTTTGACTAATTTATCTCATGGATAGTGTATCGTATGGAATACATTCATTTTAGGTATCTTTGACATAACATGTCATGAGAGTCATAAAGTCATAGAAACATTATGAGAAGAGCACCTACTACACACACACTGGCATGCACCTTGGATAAGGACTTTATTGATCTTCTCTAAAATAAAACCATCTCAAGTGGCAAAGAGCATCAACAGTGCTTGTCATATTGAACTATGAAAGTTTTAATCTAAATAAACTGAAGAGGCATCTGGTGGATTCAGATTAAATATATGTAGGCCTTCAATTCAACTGTAACAGGAAGAAGACTACATATCCATAATTGATTTCGACAGTCATAGCCTACTTTATGTTTTTAATATTAACAACTTTTTTTTTATTGAAGACAAACTAGACACCCTTGATATGTATTACTAGTAAAAATCGAATTAAGATGATCTGGAATTCCATTTTAACAATTTAATTTGTATATAAGGGAAGTCAAAGGTACGTTAAAATTATGGCAAGTCAACATTTAATTAAATAGTCTACCTGTACATGATGCAACTGTGACTAGTTCCGATGGAATGACACTGAATTACAAATATCTTTAATGTTTCTTCTTACAAGTAAAAAAAAGGTTATTAGGCTACTGGTAGGCCTGCAACTGAGATATTTAAGATAACACCACTTGCATTCAAACAGAAGCGGGGTTACTGGCGTTTTCCCAAATAGAAATTAGGCTACATTTTGCCAAAAAAAAACACTAGGGGGATTGGTGTTGTTTCTGCAGAAGTTCTTCTCTGAAACAGATGTGTTTTACGTGGAAAATGATTTTCAAGAGGCCAATATTATTTAAAGGTGTATGCGAAACTTATGACAGCTGAGATTCAAAATAGCCTATTGATGTTGACTAACTGATATTTGTAATTAAATCAACTACACTACTGCTAAAACCTAATGTTTGATAAAGTTTGCACTTAGCCTGCTGTATGTGAGCCTCCAGAAAACTCCACACACACAGCCGCTAACCTGCGGTACCTCCTCGACCCCCGTCCCCACGTCAGACTGATCGGTCTTTATTAAAAGCACAAAGGAATCTGTTGAATCAATGACCGAAACGTAGATGGGAACTGAGACTGCAATGGAAAAATAAAGGAAAGCAGACTTTACTGAAATGCAGACCTGGCAGTGAGACTATCAAACGTGAAAACCTTTCGGATGGTTAAGAAATGAAAAAGGGACAGGGCGTGAAATACCAGAGGGAGGAGCGAGATATCTGTTGAATAGTTTCCTCAGAACGCACGTTGCTTCTAACTAAGCGAAATTATGAAAAATAAGAGAAACGCAAACTTGGATTACATAATGGATTGGTCGCAACTCCTGGATTAACAACATGAAATTTGACAGACAGAGAAGCGCTTGGACAAAGTCAGTACACTCGAACTAAAAGGATAATTTGGGATTTGCCTTTTCATATCAAGCTTTGCTTGAACTATTCTCCGCTGAATAATATAATATAAATGACCCACTCTACGAACTCTTATTTAGATTATTTTGACAATAGGAGTGTGAATAGAAGAAGCCATGCATCTAGGCAGAGCAGTTTTGTTTTTCCTATTGCTTAACTGCGTAACCATGACATTATCACTATCCACTTGTACAACTGTGGACATCGATCACATTAAAAAGAAGAGAGTGGAGGCGATCCGGGGACAGATTCTTAGCAAATTGCGACTTACCAGCCCACCACAGGCCCTGGGTCCGAATCATGTCCCTTTTCAGGTACTGGCGCTTTACAATAGTACGAGGGAACTAATAGAGGAATTGGGACAGCACCGACACCAAAGCTGTGGACAAGATAACACGGAGACGGAATACTACGCAAAGGAGATATACAAGTTCAATATGATTCAAGGACTCCCAGAAAACAGTAAGTCATGAGCCTTTGGAATGTTGAGGCTAAAAAGGCTACTCAGACGAGTGGCTACCCTGAACGTTTGTAAGGTTCTGTGGTTGATCTTCCTACTTTATTTTTTGGTAAAACACCTATCCTAGCAAAACCAAATAAAGCGAAGGGCACATTTAGGCATGGGATAGAAACACAATATGTCTAGGACAATGTTCTATTGTGGAGAATAAGTCAATAATGGTTTATATTACTATTACTGCTATGGTCATCATGAGCGATTGAATTTAAGATGCGTAATTAGGAAGTGATGGCTTTCCCATGGAAAAAAATGAATGTTTCTCTGGTTAGTAAGGTAGACTATTCAAATCAAATACATTTATATAGCGCAAAAACAATAACATTGTCTCAAGGCGCTTTACAGAGCCTGAGCCCCCTTGAGCAAGCACAAAGGCGTCAGGGGCAAGGAGGAAAAACTCTTGAGCAGAACCTCAGCAGTGTGTGTGTGTGTGTGTGTGTGTGTGTGTGTGTGTGTGTTGGGGGGGGGGGGTATCTGCGTGGAGCCGTCCAGGTAGAGATAGAAAGAGGAGGGTGGGTTTGGTGGGAGGGTGCAGAAGGAAGGGGAGGGGGGGAATCAGAAACATGTCAGATGAATTCAGCTACTATACGGGCCATTCTACCGAATTCGTGTAATATGCAGTCCCTCAACAATAAAAACTATTTACAAAACAATTAGGTATTTAGGCATAGATATTTACTAAGAAAATGTTATGGTATATAACCCAATGCATTAAATGAGATAGTGATAAGCTTAATATATACAAAATCATCATTTATAGGGTACTTTCTATTGGGAAGTAGCTGTCCCCAACCCTGACATAGATTTTTTTCAATGATCTAATTTCAAAGATCTTTGTGATTGGGTTTAAACAGAACTCGGAATATTTAGATTTATTGTGGGTTTCATTTTTAAATAAATAAACTATACACAAAAAATCATGTCCCCAGTTTTCATGTCACTACCGAAACACAAGCGTTTTAGTCCATTGGCTGAGCCTGTGTTTTAGCCACGACCCTACATTTTTGACCATGCAGTGACACTGCATCCCTGTCCCTCATGGTTGAATGGTAAGTAGCTAAATCCCATAGTTTTTATATAAATGTGTTCCAAAGTTTGAAAATCGACGTGTAACCTTAAGAATTGTCACTACCGAAACCCATGTTTTCTATTAAGTAAACCTTTTGGGGTTTCATGCAAAATCTTATGCTTGTATGTGTGTACACCTCTTCAAAGATTTGTTTGCAAGCCGTGTGCTTGCTAGAATTCTTTATTTATGCTTAAAGTTAGCTAGAATTGTCACTACCGAAACAGTCACTACCGAAACATATGGTAGTGTCCTGATGATTTCGGTAGTGACAAAACTAAATGGTAAGTAGTTCAATCCCATAATTTTTAAATAAATGTGTTGTGTGGACTAAAGGGCGGCCCAGAGCACCTTTTGGAAGATTTTGGGAGAGAAATTAACATCCATCCGTCACTACCGAAGCAGTGCAGTCACTACCGAAACAGTGCAGCACTACCAAAACACTGGATGTTTTGTAAAAAATTAAGTATATTGAGTAATCAACTAAAATGTTATGATACAGATTGGATTAATGTATGTTCAATTTCATCAATCAACAACTCTGGAGGAAAAACATTCCAACACATTCTGAAAATACAATATAAAAATTGACTGTTCTTTTACTAGATATGTGTACTTTAGATATGGTACAATATACATACGGACAAAGTTTTGTGAATAAAACATAAAAAAAATCAAAATATTTCCGACCTGACTTTGCACCAATTCGGTAGAATGGCCCATACATGAAATGGCAAATATACATGAAATATACAAACATGATGATATATACATGCTACATACAAAACGAATAATGGACTGGGGAGAGAATGTTCAAGTATTGTAGAACAGCTAAGTGGGTATGCAGTGTGCTTGTAAGGTTACTATTGCAAGAGTAAATAGAGAAATTAAAGAGAATACTATGTTGATGGTGGCAATTATTAACATTAGACGTATAGGCTAGAACAGAGTATGTAGATGTAGAGGTGGGGATGGATAGGTGTAGGCAGAGGGTTTCTGAAAGTAGATTAAGTGGAGAGATTACAGCAGCATCCCACGGTGGAGTCAGTCTAGACTAGGAGGGGAAGAAAAGAGACAAAGTGAGTGGGCAGAACTTGGTTGTCTAATGTGCGTATATGTATTTAATGTTTATGGTGATGAGGAACAATGTTTTCACAGCCATCTGCCTTTGCGGGCAAAGGTCATGCTATAAGAGAGAGAACATTTTGGTTAGTAAACATCAATTTGATAAACAAATCTGTGAAAGCCCTCCTACACAGTAAAGTAGTTATACTGGCTGACAGGGCGCATGGGAATTTTAGTTATACAGGATAGCAAGAGTGGCAGGATACGACAACAGTGCACAACTGACTGCAAAAAAATGGCAGAAATCAAATAATTAGATAAGGTACATGTCCCATCAAGCCTAATATGCACGAAAACACACATTGGCACCGTCAATCAACCCCCAGATTCTAGCCTGAACATTTTCTCAAACACTTATTCAATTCAATTCTAAGGCAGCTGGCAGACAACCTCACGGCTTTAACAGCCACAAGAACAACACATTACATTACACACATTAGCTCTCACTAGGCCCATATACATGCATGTGTCAGTGTGATCCGGTCAATTTATCGTATCGTATTCGCGTGTAGGTGTGAACATTTTTAAGGGAATCGGCTCTTGTCGTTACGTGTCTACATGTGCAAAATGTGATCCGGTTACCTTGCCTCGGGCATGCGCAAAGACGACGGAGATGTGCTCCCACCTGGTTTGTTTACTAACAACATCAACGTGGATCCGCATTGTGCAAAGGCAGTGTAGTGGCTAAAAGTTCCCTTCTTTCTATCAGTAGGCTATATAGTTGACAGAGACATGATGCGTATTTTTTACCACTCTTTTGTTGAGAGCATTTTATGTTTTTGTTCTGTGGCCTGGTACTTTTCACTGTCAGTAGCAAACAAAAATAAGCTTCACAAGATAATTAACATGGCCAGCAAGATTGCCTGCCAGCCATTAAATAGCTTGGCCATGACTGTTGAAGCAAGGGTGGTAAGAAAGGCACATAGTATTTGTAATGATGTGTCACACCCTTTACATTAGGCGTATGAGTTGTTGCCTTCAGGCAGGAGGTTCAGGCTGCCTTCATTACAGACAAATAGAGCCCGTAAGTCTTTTATACACACCAGTACATCCCTGTTAAATAAGAATCCAACTGTAATGTAACTACACTCATCACCACACTTTTCCATTGTATTGTATTTTGAGGGGGTTGTGTACTGTAATATGAGAAGGTATTGTCCTGTCCTATGTCATGTTGTGTTCTGTCTGTATTTGTCTTTGAGTCTTTTTCTGTTTTTGTAACTATCAGATGCACTGTCAATGGCACAGAACTGGTTTAATATACACCAACTGGTGCAACCTAGACACATCATCAGTGATGGAACCTGGGATCATCGGGTGTTTCGGGTCTTTCAACATCAGACACCCTCGCCCAGGCGACCCAGCCGGAGGTGATCAGTCCCCGGCTTGTGTCTAGGTAGCTTGTGTTGCCCACGGATCACCCCTCTTGATCCACAGCCATCTGGATGCCCTCTCAGCAGCATCTGTGGTGTTCTTGATGGCTTTCTTGCTGTGCAGTCCCCTTATTCCCAACAACTTGAGAGCCCTGTAGAGTGACTGGCCTGCAAACCCTCGGCATCCAACCTCGATGGGGTTGCACCGAGTTTTCCACCCGTTGCGGCGGCATTCGCCTGCCAGCTCCTCATACTTGGCCCTCTTCCTCTCAAATGCCTCCTCCATCCGTTTCAACAAATTTCTGCAAAGACAAATAAATAATCTATCTAGTTCTTAATATTTTCTTTGAATAACCACTCTCAGACGGAAAGAAAATTAGTCTACGCGTGGATGTGTTTCAACAACGGTAGAAAACTGAACTCATAATTGACAGTGGTATTAGTACAGTTGAGACATGGGTACAGTTGATACACCCGCTGTTACAGTGTTAACCAGTATGTGAGTAACGTGGGTTTTATTAAAGCATAGCGTGTGTAATGTGTAGCTATTTCATTCCGTTTGTTAACGTTTCCGGCGGTCTGTATTTACTAACCAGCAGCAGACGTAAAGGAAAGTGAATTAACCCCGAAGTTAAAAACATGACAATCTATTTTGGCAGTGGAGCATTTTACTCCCCTGCCATCTCGGAATGAAATAGCTACACAATACACATGCTTTAATAAAACTCACGTTTTATGAGACACCAACAGAGGCACAACAGACAAGTCTTACCATTGAAGATCTTTTTGCACGCGGACGTTCGTTCTGAAACTACATCCAACCATCCAGGTTTATCCATGTTGTTGTGGAGAACGAGAGTTGCATCAATCATATTTCATTAAAACTTCACACTCCTTACATTGGACACATCCAACAGCCTAATTAGAATCTGCATTGTCTACTAAGCAGAAATATCTCCATACAGTAGATTTCCCTTCGTTTAGTAACATTTTGAACTCTCCAGATGACTGTATTGCCCCCGCTCATCAAGTGAAAATCCCCGGAAACAATGCTCCTTCTTGGGGATAGCAAGGGCTAGCAAGAGCTAGCATAACTGTCATTCACATCCAATGGTAATGCTACCTAGCTAGGTATGCTACCTGTCGGTATCCATCGTTAACTCGTAAATCGTTAATACTCATGTCACTGGCTTTAATTTCAGAATGGCATGTTAGTAGTACATTTAATATCAGAACAGTTGATTCATTACTGCTGATGTGTTACTTATATGTTACTAATATGTTACTTATTAGCAGCTAGCTACCTAGCCACTATGTGTTCCAATGTGTTTTCAGTTAGTGATAGCGTCAAGCTAGCTGTAATAGTTGACCCAGCTAACAAAGGACGTCCTGGGGACGTTCGGTGACGTCCCTATTTGGTCCCCTAAAGGTTATACCGTGACGTTATCCTCAGGACGTTGTTTGGACGTTATTAAAGTTCCTAAAAGGTCACAATTTATTAATTTATTTTAAACTTGGTTATGACATGACGTTATATTAAAAACTTTCAGGACGTTCCTGGAACGTCCCTGGTTGGTTATGATATGACGTTATGTTAAAAACTTTCGGGGGACATTCGGGACGTTCCTGGAACGTCCCTGGTTGGTTATGATATGACATTATATTAAAAACTTTCGGGACGTTCCTGGAACGTCCCTGGTTGGTTATGATATGACGTTATGTTAAAAACTTTCGGGGGACATTCGGGACGTTCCTGGAACGTCCCTGGTTGGTTATGATATGACATTATATTAAAAACTTTCGGGGGACATTCGGGATGGTTGGTCCCTGGTTGGTTATGATATGACATTATGACCTCTCTCACGGACCTGCCTGGTTACTTGGTTAGGTCCCTGTCAACGCTCATGAACCCTGCTGTTGAGTGAAGACGTTGTTGATGAGAGACAGCAAAACCTTTTGATCCCGCATCCTTCCTCTATAGTTAGTAATTCCGTTTCATAATCAATTCGTGTGGAAAGGACAGACACCCGAAGGTAAATTTATTTTAATACAAACTTTAGTTCTACCTGTATCTATGTATTTGTATGTTTGTCCAACGTGAAATATGCCATAGCTAGGAATATCGAATATTCGAATATTTATTACTGTACTAGCAGTGGTTAAAGTGGGATTTAGTAGGTGGGGGTACTCTATTTTCCGGTGTGGTGGCGGCGGCGGGGGGGTATTTGGTGGATCTGGCGGCGGCCGTGGCGGGGTATTTGGTGGATCTGGTGGTGGTGGCGTTGAAATCACCCATTCCTATATTTTTTTAATCACAGTGATATAAGGAGGTCTAACCAAAGACCTAAACCAGGGATGGATCATGAGCCTTTGGGGCCCTATTTTGGTTCCATGAGAAAATTTTGAATTTGGTAAATATGATTTCCTGTATTCTGGTGCATTTTGGGGATGGCCAGCTGGAAATGAACAATTAGTGCTGACATTTAGATTTGAAACTCATAGCATTTAAGCGATTCACACATTTTAGAATGTTGGCCTATGGTAGATAGATGTTTATGCTGTAAACCACTTAGTTCTTTAGTAGGCTACATATACAGTATAGTGATATACTGTAGGTCTTCTCTCTGAATGGTGACAGGCCTACTGCAGACATGCCGGTCACACCCATCCACCACGCAAGGTTACAGAGCTCTTTATCATAAAAAAAATGATACAAAAAATACTGATTAGGCTACATGAAATGGAGCAGAAGAAATGAGCCTAGGCTACTGTAAATCTACTACTCTTACACTTGTGTTCCCATACGTGTTTTTTTTTTTACAGAAAATGGAAACTTCCAGCCCCTGAGCTTGTAATTGTTTATTATTTTTTGTCTTTCTGACAAGCTGACGTGCTAGCCAATAACCAACTTGTTGCCCATTGTTAATGTTCGTCATTCTCAGTCAGGGCCAGAGTGATAGAAAACGAATAACTAAAAGCCTGGTTCTTTCTTTAAGTTATGTTTGTTGCCCTATTTAAAATATAGACGTTAGACTTTAGCTTACTACTTCACCTTGGACTCCAACATGCACTCGCTCTGACTGGAACAGTGTAAACACTTTCCGCAAAGCGTCGCGCTCTCAACTGAACTGACAGGTTAACTGGTTTTTTTCGCGCGAAGCGTGTTTGTCAGAGGGATGAACAAGGCGGGGCTAGGGGATGATATTACGTTTTGATTTGATCGAGACGCTGATGAACTCCTTCAGAAGGAGCGCGAGCCTTTCACAGTTTTTTTAGAATCTATTTATTTATTAATTTATCTAAGGTGCCGGTACTGAGTACCGGAGCGTTCCGGCCCACTTTAACCCCTGTGTACTAGCCTGCTAGCTCCAACTGTGAAGGCGAAGTTGGCTAAATTGAGAAGTTGTATCATCTTAATTTGTATTACAATGTTATCGATTGCACTAAATAGGAATATGACACACTAGTGGTGTTGCCTCATTGAGGATACAGAAAATACAAAACAGCTGAATTGGCTACTTTTGGACAGGTGAAGGCTACTGCTGCTCGTAGCTCTACAGAAGCTAGTTATTTTTTTGGCAGTTAGAGCTACAACCAAGACGTTTATTGAGAAAGGTATCAGAATGACAGTTGGCTTTCATTGCCATTTGACATTGTTGTCCTGGTTACGGACTCAGACGCGCATAATCTCTTTACTGTTTCTACGTTGGACAAATGGAGAGTGGAGGCTATAAGAGTCAATAAGATAACATTTATGTTAACATACTAATGCATTACATTATAATTCTCACTAGGTAAAAGCAGGTAAAATTGCTCTGTTGTCTAACTGTAGCTAATTGTTGCTGCAGGTGTTGATTCCGGACGAACTGGTGGAGGAGGAGGGGGAGAAATAATTCCGGCTTTAAAAACCCATTTAAATAAAGTGTTTGTTTATACACTAGGGACGTCATTTTGTTAGCTGGGGAGTTGAGTTGAGCTCCAGTTAAGACCTACACTATTCCGTTTCACCTCACGGCATTTGTGTAGCATATAAACAACAAACCAAGTCGATTAGAGGTATAAAAAGTTGTGTACATAACCTTTATTCACATAAAATATGTTCTGCACATGAGACCTGACTCCCCGGAGATTACTCGCTATGAGTGAGCCCTGCCTTGGCACTCCCTATAAGAGGCTGGGGTCATCTCCACGCAGGACGTCACCGCCGTCACATCGGCCTTATTTGACACGCCCTTTTCTGAGCTGAACGATCGGCGTAGACCACCTCTCTGGAAAGGCTCAGACATCGTCGGAAAAACGACTGGATCACATTTAGGCGTGTGCTACATGAGGCAATTATAAGCGCATTACGAGTTTCGATCGGATCACACGCGATCTGATCGGATCACACGCGATCTGATCGGATCACATTGACACATGTATAAGGGGCTACTTACGATGGTTCTACCTTTTCTGGCGGTCCATCATCCAGATGTGTGTTTTCTGTTCAGGTTCTCATACATCACGCTAGTGCTGCGGTGGTATACCATCAAACTTTGATTAAGAACAAAACAAAAAGTGGGCAGTCACACCTTATTTTGCCAAAGTTTTCACAAACCCATTCATTTCTCCATAGGGATTTTTTCTTTGGAACCAGGAGGTGTAAAAATGCTAAAAAGTACAGACTTACAGATATGTCAACAAATGAGCCACTGACATTCTGGAACACATAGGCAGACCGCACACAATTAGCTATTCAAAATGTACTTGGTAATGTTCTGTAAAAAGGTAGTATTTTATATGAGGTCAGTGCACTTCACCATCACATATTTTAATATAGCCAAAAAGGTGCTTCAACCTGTCATCACTCATCCAGTTCAATAACTTGTTCTTGCAATTTTATGATGTGCAAGTTACTGAAACACCAAAGTGTTTGCAGAGCATTTATATCTGGAACTGGCAAGGCTTCAGTTGGAGCAGCTATTTTCTTTTGAGTTAAAATTGAATTCATAGTGTGTTAGCCTATACCTCTCAAATTGAAAGTAAGGCTTTTGGATGATCTGTTATGAGTGAATGTGTTGGTGTTGTGTATACTGTATGTTGTAAGAATGTAAGATGAATAAGTATACAATAGATGCAAAATACTGTTGCTCAGTAGGCTGAGGGTGATGACAATGCTAGCACCCTAATATGCTAGCAATGTTAGACACAAACCACATTGGGTGTGAGCAATAACAATTAGCTCAGAAACCAGAGGTTAAATAACTTTGTATGTTTAATCTAGCATTGTGCAATAGTGTTGGGAATCTCAAGGCTGAGCTCAGTAGGAAGAGAAAAGAGATTGAATGATGGAAGACAGAAACGCGAGGAGATGAAACAAGTACTATACAGCAGTAGCAGTGTTATAAGGCTAAGGTAATGTTTTGAAAACTAAATGAGGAGATAGTAATTTGAACTTTTCAAAGGCTGTTGTTAACACTATTCCAAGATGGCAAAACTGATCAAACTGCGAAACTATCGATAGTGGTAGCCTATGTCTCAGATGTCTGGACTGTCTTATCTAGGCCTACCTGTTGACATATGTTGACAGTTCATTGTTGAGATTTGAAATGCTAACTTTCAGACAAAGGTGTCAGTGATTTTTAAATCCACGTTGCTTGCATGTTGCGAGTGAAAAGTCCAAGGTCGTAGGCCCCTTGCATTTTGTGAGCGAGATGTCTACAACCACACGCCCCACTTGCAGGGTTGTCTCCCAGTTTGAGAACTACTCTTTTAATGAGACAGACTTATATGGTATAATATTGACTATTAGATTATATTGTATTTTTGTCACCCCTACTCTGAAGGGGTTAGAACTGGTGAAAGAATTTAGTGGTCAACTTAACGTTTCCACTGACCTAAAATAATCACTCAAATGAAAACTGACTAACCTACGACCCTTAGTATCAACACAAAATAAGATAGGCCATTTTAAATAAATTTCACATAGATAGTCAGACACTCCCACAAGCCATCTGGTTTGCTAGCAACCTTACAGTGTTCATGTTTATTAGCTCAAGCATGTTGTTGGTTCTTCTCTTACAAAACACACTACAAACTGCCCTGCAAAGCATATTCATTTGTCAAATCATGCATTTCAATGTGAACCATCTAACGTTTCTGAAGATGGTGGTTGTAAATGCTCCTATAAGACAGAAAATCACAGAGTTGTCTGCATGGGTTTCAAAGGGTCAATAAATATCAGCTGACATTAATTTCTGGTTCATTGTTTATGTACCTAAATCTAATCGCTCAAATTAAAAGGTTTTTACTAACCTGCTGCATCACAGCTTGTGGCAAGATGTAGAAATACATGTGATAATTTGACACCACAGTTAGGCAATTCAACTTGGGTTTTCTGTCAACTGCATTAATCTTGATCATGAAATGTATTCTTCTCTCTCAAAACACCACACGTTCCCCTCCAACACATTGTGCCTATAGAGACAGTAACTGTGGATTGATTTTTAGTAAAACAAGTTCAGTGTGATAAATCCCAACTGGATTGGCAAATGTTTTGTCTAAAATTTCTGTGAGTGATTTTGGTTATACATATTTCATACAAATGGTTGTACATATTTAATACAAAATTAAATACATTAAAGACGTAATTTAGATTTTGTGGTAAAGTGAATTGTTTATTTAAAAGAATAATACACACCTAATATTTTGACACATGGCATATGGCATAGCCATGACAGCCACATACAGACACACAAATAAATAAAGACTCTCTTGCTTCTAATATGGAAGTCAAATTAGAGGGCTACTGCTTTCAAGTTGCAAAGTCCATAAAATAATCAGTTCTAAGTCAACAGGCAAGAATATACACATTATTTGCTGTGATAGCCAGTAGTACAAAAGGGATTGTGGGTTTGGCCCCTATAGTTTCACAGATGGTTTTCAGCAAGGAATGATCCTTTTTCTCCTTGCCTTTCCATGAGGTAATCCCCCACATGAGGTCTGGCCAACTTGGAGAATGCAGAGAATGACAGTGACTGTCACTGTGAATGTACTGTTATGTATACTCTCATTACATTTAGATCAAGTAATGGCTTTTCCTTATATTGCATGTTGAATTATAGAATCTTCTTCTTCAAGAGCTTCTCTTTGGCCCGTGTATATTACCATACTTTTTTTCTCAGTAGAAATATGGAATAATTGGAGCCCAAGCTGCATAGCTGCGTAGGCACCAAATTGTGTTTGTACCTTGATTTTATGGAAATTTCACAGGCCAATTTTTTCCCCGTAATTAGCGCAGATGGTCTTCAGATTTTTAATAGCGTTTACCCGTCAGAGCTAATTAAAATCAAAAAGTTTCTATATTTTCTTGTTCATCTTCTGTCTTCTTCTGCCATTAGTGTCAATGGCGACATCTACAACCATATGGTAAAAAGTTGTGAAATTTTGCAAACAGATCGGGGCTATTACTATAATTCAATTTAGAAAGTTTCATATTTGCCAACAGAGTATAGCGCCACCAACAGGTAAAAGCTGAAGATATGTTCACACATATAACTTGGATTTTATCAAACTTGTCCAATATTCCACTAATTTGTCTGTGGTGTTACCATGGCAAAGCCACCAAACAGGAAGTGAGGCTATGTCTAGAAGTCCAGAAAATGCCAAATTTGACCACTCTGGCTACTATAATCAAGAACTTAAATGTTGTTTTTTGTCATTACGTTTCATGTCTTTGGTCTGACAGTCCAAGTCAAATCATGCCTTTTGAGATCTTGAGGTAAGTCCATGTTACCAGTTTGTGTTTCATGATCGTATATTTGATGGCTTAGGCGCCAAACAGGAAGTCATATTATGCAATTACTTGAAGTATCAACTCCAAATTTTTGAGGGGCACTCCAAAATCTTCAGACGCAGGGCACTCCAAAATCTTCAGACCAAGACTCACAAAAAGCAATTGTTAGATTTTTGATTTTTTTTAAAGCATTTGTCTGTGACAGCCAGTGGGACTTGGTGAAGCTGCCAAATAGGAGTAGGACTATCTTTACATCATGTTGCCATGGTAGCTATGCCAACTGGCCCCCACATTTTGTTTGCACTGGCACCCTGTGTGTTTCTACCTTTTTCCATACATCTGTGTGGCTTGGCACAGCTTGGTCCATTGACCAGGCACAGTCTGGACCATATCACATTGGCTGCCTTCTTGAGGGTGTGTCTTCACGCTTGTGCCTAATGGATTATGTACCAAATATGTGCGCTTTACTTTGCACTTTTATTGTTTCGTCGTGTCATGAATTTCCATGCTCAGCATCTATTGCTTACTACTAGTAAATTGTAGACAAGAGAAGATGATGAATATGAGGATGAAGAAGAAGCAGCTGCAATTCAATGTATGGAGAGAATTAGGAAGAATCAAAGAAGAGTTTTTACTCTTTTGTCATATAAGGACTGCCTAAGCAGCCAACAGCAGCTGATTATTTAACTGACTTATTTTCCTGTTGTGAAACACAGTATTGTTTATAACAAAATGAAACGGTATGAAAATTTGATATCACGATTTTAGTTACCAAAATGATCATGGTTGTTAAAATGTGGTGAACTTTTTCAAAAAGCAGTTATACAGGAACTGAAATAATTTCACCAAGTTTTAAATCAAAAATTAAAAATACAATTAGCAACACTATGCACTGTATGTTTTCATAAACATTACAATTATAACATGGCATACATACCTTAATATACCTGATGTTAATAGGGTTAATACAGTATTGGCTGTGATTTTCCAGACATTGTACATTGACTTCATTTGAGAAAATAGATTTACAAGGCTTTGAAATCTTTGGCACACTGTCGATGCCTTTCACCATGTGTTTTTGAGTTTTTCAAAGTGCAGTAATTAACCATGGTTTTAATTGAAACGGTAATGCTAACCTTTTGGGAATTTTACCATGAATTACAGTGAAGCCGATAACCGTTTTATCCCTATTTATAACAAACTGGTTTGGAAAGTTTGGGGTTGCCAAAGTTAGCTGGTTGTCACTGCATATAAACTATCTTTTGTTTCTTTCGAAATTTAGAACGCCTTAGTCTGTGGCCATGAGGCACCACTCGTCTGGACCAGAATAAGTTCGACTTTCACTGCAGTCGACTTTTACATTTCTTGGTCTAAGTCGGATGCAGCAAAGGGACACAACTTTTTGCATGTGTGAACCTGTGCCAAAATGTGATGCTATAGCGTTGTGGAAACTGACTTTGGAGGACTGTAGTATTGCCCACTTGTTGAGAGTTGGTAAAACATCAGTGTATTGATGTGTGAGTGAGTCTTGCACTGCAATTAACAAATTAGTCCTCAATGAGCTTTTGCACCATACAGATGGCATTGTCTTTAACGCTGTGGTGGATGGGAAGGATTTTTTTGGGATGTGTCAGGGATTTGGGATTTATCAAGTTTCATGTCTACGCCTCAAGCAATCTAGCACCACCAACTCCAGTTGGAATTGGAGGTGTGTTTCTGCACATAAAAATAATACAATTTCCACAGGCCACAACTTTGTTCATTCATCACAAAATATGTCACAGACAATCTTTATATCAAGCCTCAAGTTAATGGTTGGCAGTTTTCACTGTCCACATTTTTTTTCTAATCCAATTTCCATGGTGACTGCGCCCTGTTGGTTGCTTGGCCCCCTCAGCGCTGCTTGCAGCTATATTTTTTAAGTATAATATTCTTTTAAAGTGAAAGAGAATGGAGATAATCCAGTGTGGGAGTAATGGAACATAGATTATAGACCGCATTTACTTGCCAAATGTAGAGAGACCCGTACAGTGCCACAGTAATTCACTCAAACATTGAAAATACTTAGTAGTAGTAGTATGCCTATGATTAGGGGTGTAAAAAAGAATCGTTTTGCATCGATGCATCGATCCAACAGCCGACGATACGATGCATCGACACGTCCGCAAGAGTATAGATTTAAAAAAAAAAAAAAAAAAAAAGTTTATTTATTTATTTATTTATTTTTTTACTTTTTGTTGCTAGTGCACTTTGATGAGTATTTTTATTTTATAGTGAATGAAGTAGGCCTACAGGGGTATTTTTCGTTACCATTTGCTGCTACTAGTGCACATTTGCACTCATTGCACTGATTTTGTGGAGCATTTTAAATTGAATTAACTACAGGCCTATTTTTTGTTACCGTTTGCTGCTAGTGCACTTTTGCACTGATTTTGTTGAGTATTGTTATTCTATAGTGAATGTGGTATAGGCCTATTTTTGTTACTTAACACTTTGTACTTTGTACAGTACTTTTTGATGCAAGGCCTTTCAGAATCTATAACAGGGGCATTATTATTTTTCAGTGAATGAGGTTGTCATAGGCCTAGGTGGAGTACAACTTTTCTACTTCTGTTATTGGCTGTTGTTTCTCAAATAAAATGCATAACGATATAACAGCTTTCATTGATTTATTTCAAATCTGAAACATTGTCTAGCCTGTAAGGTAAAAAAAAGAACAAATGAATCGAATCGAATCGAAATTGAATCGTATCGTGGTGTATTCATGAGTATCGAAAATAATCGAATCGTTGGGTCAGGAAATCGATACTGAATCGAATCGCCATGATGGGTGTGATTTACACCCCTACCTATGATTTTTGAGTATTATTACCTCCGCCAAGGAGGTTATGTTTTTGCAAAAATGCAAAGTGAAGACTGCAAGTTCAGCATGATAGCAGTAGAGACGCAAGAAGAGAAGGCTTCCTGGCATTATCTGCTCTTTTTGCATAACCACATTTTTTTTACTGTCGAACACACATGTGGAAAACACAGGGAAGAAAAGGCTGTTGTAGTAGCTCTTTTACAAAGGCATTTTAAGCTGCCAGTGCATGTGTTGTGGTGATAGTAGTGGCATTGTTTTGTGTGTATTCATGGCACGCGGGGGGTTAATTGCCTATAGGTACAAGTCACCGTATGCCACTGGTGTACATGTATAGCAAAACAAAATGATCCAAACTGGATAGTTGATGTAAACTGTTCCATGAGCCATTTATCTTTAATTATGAAGGGAATGCCAGCTAGCTACAGAGCTATCTAGCTAGCTATCTTTAATTATGAAGGTAGCTAGCTACGGAGAGATGGCTAATGTTAGATCACCTAGCAGTTTGTAAATGCACCTCAGTAATCTGTGTAAGGAAATTAACCAATTGTTCATTGTCATAATATATGGCAGGATCCTTTAATATTCATGTTTGCTACATGCATGTTCTTTTTGGTATAGTGTCCAACATAGTAGACGGTCAGTGGTGGAATGTAACAAAGTATTTTTACTTCGTTACTGTACTTCGTTACATTTTTACGTATCTGTACTTTACTTAAGTAAAAATAATAGTGCATACTTTTCACTTTTAATTCGTTACATTTTGCATCTATTATCTATACTTTTACTCCGCTACATTTCTACAATATGTGTCGTTATTCGTTACATTTAATGCTTTAGGACGTTTCAACCAATCAGGTGGCTCTATCAGCTCCAATGACAGGAGAGTGTGTGCACTACGCTAGCCTTGCCTGTTTTGCTTAAACATTCGACAAACAGCTTGACTAACAAACAACTTTCCAGCATGGATTCAGAGTCAGCCTCATCTGAGCACATGTTCAAGTTCAGAGGCCCCAAGAATAACTCGTCGAGGTTTCAGTGCGTTTCCAGTCTACCTCAAAAAAAGGAGTTGCTTGCCTTCAAAAATTCGCCTTCAAATTTGGAGAAACAGGTTGAGTTATGCGGAGTTCTTGCTATGCTAAGTTAATGTCTATGACTTTTGCATATCGTATACGGTTACTGACATGATTTTATACTGTTATCTAGCAAAATACATGTTAACATACAGCAATAGCATCAAAATAACACGATTGTACCTTGATTATTTATTTAACGTAGTGGTAAGATAAAGCCAGTGGCGGTCCGTGCATTTCACGACTGGGCCTTCAGCGATGTCCTACACGATGTTAAACTGAGTGAATCCACCTCCTAATACTATCATTATGACGCCATGGCTCTCGAACCATTATATTTATACAGAAAGGCAGTATAAGTGAGCATTGCATCACCTTAACATAGTCGAGTACAACAGACTTTATTAATATTTCCGGAGCATTTAAAATCAATACACCCGTATTAACAATACATTAAGAGTAGTAAACTCTCAGTTATATGATCGCTTGGATATAACTGTCACAACTTAAAAATATAAGGCGATTTTCAGGGATTAGTCTACAAAGTTTTATTAAGTCCACCGAAAGTAGCCTATGAGAGCTTAAACAAGTTTGTCCACTAAACATTGCATTGTCCCACCTGCAAAGCAGTTTCATTAAACTTCCCATCCTCACGATATCCAGTTTTTCTTGAAAGTTCCGTCTTGAAAATGGCGTTGTAATTGTATCAAAAACTGGAATTATCAAGTTGGAGTAAACTAGTTTATTTGAGTTGGTTAATGTAATTATATTTAGTCTTACCAATTGAAACAACTAGCATAATAAGCATTGAAACCGATGTACGTCGTTTTCGCATTAGCCAGCTAAACTGAGCACTGAAGCACTGCACCGGTCTGCCTCAGTATCCAATCAAAGGACGTTTACGTGTCACGTTCAACGCGAGGAAAGAAATCTTCCGGGCCTTCTAGAAGGCCCAGTGTCGCCAACTCGAAATCTGATTGGTTGTCACAACTGTCTGTTTCAGTTCATTCAACTTAAATGAACTGAAACAGCCAGTTGTGAAAACCAATCAGATGTACACGGGCCTTCAATGTGAATTCTGAAGGCCTCAGGGAAGAATTCTGTTCTCGGGGAAGGTTTCTTGGAGCGTGGCAACACATGATAGCTGAAATATGATTGGATGAAAGCTCTAACATAAATTAACAACGCTGGAAGCTATGAAATGAAGATAATGGACTATGGGGAATAATTGAATACATATTTATGAAAAGAAAATATTAAAATTAAATGTATTTATTACATTTATTTTCTGATGATGTTTAGGCCAGCAGAGAAGGCCTTGAAGGCCCTGACGGACCACCACTGGATAAAGCTGGTAGTTTAGCAATGTCAAGCTAACGTGAAGATTTGCCTTTTTTATTGACTGGTTATTGCCTGGCATGCAAACTTAAGGCCTAGTCTTGGGTTACTCAATATGTTTTTTTTTTTTTTTCCTTTCTGCAATCAATAGAGCATAAACTCTGCATTGACCAGTTTAACAGTTTCATATTTCCATTTTTTACACGTTTACAATTAAATACAATATTAAAAGATATAAAATTGATATCTTTATTGGTTTGGCTAAATGGTATTAACTTTGCAAATAATCCCTGGTAGATAACTTGTCATCTACAGAATTGTAAGATAGAGTGTGAACAGTATTACGGACAATAGGCCCAATAAATACACAACCTTTCCAATTAACAAATGTTGTTGCTTTTAATTATGACTAGTAGTGAGTAGTTGTAGAGGCATTTATTACCCGTCACTATTTCTTTATCAAAATGGCACAGCCTAGACATTGAGAGACAACCCATTCCGAGCACTTTTACTTTTACTTTGAAAGTACATTTAAAAGTGAGTACTTTTTACTTTTTACTTAAGTAAGATTGTTGATGTAGTACTTTTACTTTTACTTTTACTTTCATTTTCCTGGGTACTTGTACTTTTACTCAAGTACTAAACTTCAGTACTTCTTCCACCACTGTAGACGGTATTGTTGTAACATTTATATAAGCACAGTGCTGCAGGTCACTTAAAAAGAAGAAGAAGCCACACAAATTGATGTCATGAAGGTAATGCTGAATCTGTTAAGGGGACGAAAGGAAGCCCAAAATGGGTACGTTGATCTCTGAAGATTTCACAACCCTCAATCGAGATAATAGTCATTCTTCTCATATGTCCACCATCCGTACTCTCGCATCGACTACTATTTTCTTGATAGTTCTCTACTTTCAAGGGTCATTAACTCTAAATATTTACCTTTTGTCATTTTAAATCATGCTTGATTGGTCCATGACATAATCCTTTCCTCCCATTGTACAAACCGCCCCTTGGAGACTCATTCCTTAACTTTTATCCGATCCAGCCTTTTCCAAGCCTTTCCTGATTATAACACAGATAGCACTTTTTACTTCTTTTACTCTCTATTATTTTATATGTTATCAGCAGGTGCAGCTAAGAGGTTTTAAATGGACTGCACTGGCACCTATTATGAGTTTGGTGACAAGGCCAGTTGTCTATTGGCTCACCAGCAAAAAAAAAAAAATGTCATGCGGCTCCTAGTCTATGAGCTAGATTCACATACCCAACACACACACACACACAGAGACACACACACACACACACACACACACACACACACACACACACACACACACACACATTAAGACAAACCTTGATTTTTCCTTCTACTAAATAGTAGAAGGAAACTGGCTCCCAAACTGGCTCTAAACCATTGCTGCCTGTGAGAAAGAACATGGAGTGGAACCCAGAGAAACTATCAACAGATTTTTTTAATAATATATTTTTACCACTACTTTATACTAATATATTTGTACCACTATTTTTACTAAAATATTTTTCAAATACTCGAACCCTCTTTTAGTGAGATATAAACACTCCCTTTATTGAGTATGGTTTGCAGTCAACCACCTTTATTCATTTAATTTAATTTTGTCCATAATAAACCATAACCAAACTCACATCTCCGTTAATTATCATCTGAGTCATGACCCTGACAAGCAGAGGAGATGAATAACCCAGGTGTTGTATGGCCTCATACCAAAAAGATCAGAGAAACACCATTTAAAGATATAGGCTTTAGTGAGGACAGTTGGGACTTTGGAACAATGGAGACAGAACGTTTTAGAATGAAATATATCTACCAACTTGTTGGCTTGTAATGAATGTGTAGGGTTATTACACAGCTGTGTGTAGGGTTATAACACAGCTGGTCTAGATGTGCAATTTTTTCACAAGACTGCTTATATATCTACTGAACGATTTGTATCCAATAGTTCTGTTTACAACCTCGGTCACAAAATCAGGGTTTTAACAAAGAGTTTAGATGGCACAGCAGAACGTTTGTGTGAGCTGTTCAAATGACATTTGAATGGCATTAAGACAGTACAGATCAGATCTGGAGAAATCAGATTCCATGTCCGTATCCATATCCGATTTGTGCCACTTGGGAACAAAAAACTGTTCACTGTAAACATAACAAACTATGTTTATAATTGAATTTGTGTGACATTCTGTTTTTGTTTGTGCATGAGTGCACAAACTCCCTCAAATATCTTCACCCTGAGTGTCGTCATGTACCAAACACAGATGTAACATGAAAGTTATTTTCTGTCATAAACTCAGAATATTGGGTACAGTTACACTTTTCACATGTTCTTGTTTGAACATAAAAAGATAAAGAATTGACACTACAACTAACATTAATCCTAGCTAGAGTTCAGCTTTCTCGTCCAATAGTCCACTTCCACAGGGAGAGAGTTTTAAGGACTATCAGCAGTAATCTTTCAGTGGTATTTTCAACGTGACTAACGAAAGTCTTTTCTATTTGAGGGAAAATAATGGGGAAGGCAGAGAGGAGACCTAGACCTGCTAAGAAATTATAACAGAATCTTGAGTAGAAGGTAAGCAGACACATTGTTCCTCTAAGAGATAGTACCTGAAAATAATACAATTCTTACTCATTATTGTGTGATTGTGCAAGCACAAATGTGTTCTTCTTAAGTTTGATGTTTTATTATTATTATTCTGCTGATCTTTGGTGCCGCTTCTCCTCTGATCGTTTTGTTACCATTGCAGCACTCACAGCTCCTACCTCATGCCGTATACTGGGCTTGTACGCAACTTTTTGACAGGCTTGCTCATTGTTTGATTGCCAGTTTTTATTGCTTATTTTCCCACTGAAAATGGCTGGAGGAAAGAATTGTGTGTATAGTGGTGCATTAACCATTTGCATTTGTTCAGCCGCAGTCGTTGAACTTCATGGTCATAGAGCTCTGCAAATCAGTGGCTGTTACATTATTATCCGCTATTTATTCTATATTCCACTATTTAGGTGTATATTTCATGTATATACAACACAGGAAGCCATATCCATCAAGGGTAAAACAGTGGGATGTGTATGATGTTACAAATATTTTGGGGACAGTTATCGATTCAAAACTGAACTTTGTGAAAGTGCAAATTGTGAAGATGTGTGCAGAAAGGGGTACCAGCGTTCGTTCTCTCTGAGAAAACCATGCTTTTTCCACACTGACCAAACCATGATGACCTTATTCTACTGTGCTTGTATTCAATCAATTATAATACCTTTGGACGTTTGGAAACCTATCCTTAAAAAGCAGAAACTCTATGAATCAAATTGTTAAATGGTCTACCTGGCCGATTGGTGAGTCACAACTTAGCCTAGCATCCCTGTGCACTAGACAATTACATAAGAGACTCGATTATAAATGAGGACTCCCACCCTTTGCACGCTGAGTTTCAGTTTTAGTTACATGCTAAATACTAAAACATTGAGCTGATATTTGTTGACCCCTTGAAAAAAATGCAGAAAACTTACTAATGTTGATACTGTGAGTTACTTTGTTAGCATATGAGCTGCCATGACAGGGTGTCTAATTAGTTATTCCACATGAATTTGAAATTATCTGTCTTATCTTGATATGATACTATGGAGTGTAGGTTAGTAGAATTATCAGTGATTATATCATCATGTCATCATATCATAGTGTATCACGTTTAGGTAATGGCCCTAACCTTCATTTTTGTAAACCCTCCAAAACAAACATGATTGGCCACCTTAATGAGTCTGTTTCAGGTTCTGTGCTCAGTATTATTTATTAACAAATAATTCATATATAACTTTTTATGGCTAGCCTTTCCATGCACCACACTAATGTCAGCTTTGTTACTTTTGGGTAAAGCAAAAACAACATTAGAAGCTATACAGGTTTGAGTTATTTTAGTCAATACTGTTTTGCACAGTAGGAATTACTTTTAAAGGTAACACTAGCTTGACCCTTCCATCACAAGACCTGACTACACCATTAATGTGTCATGGCAGATTCCATATTCTTGTATTGTTTCTGATGACATTAAATAACACTACATTATGTTACCATTGTTGGTAATCAATGTTACCAATCATAACAGGCTAAATCACATCCAAACATGCAATGGCATCCAAGATTATGCGAGCTGGCATATCAATTGCCATTAATAGCAACATGGCAGTTACACAATTGTTATTGTCACAAATGACCATTGCATGCTATTGACTTCCACAGTCATTAACAGTACCAATATTATATCTTACCATATCTGTAAGCATGGAGCAGACAAAGTAATATGCCAGATGACGGTGGATAGCAGCTAGAGATAAGTAGTGGTCTGTACATTTTAGCTTTGATAACGTGCAAGTGTGTGGCTTTGGGCTGTGACTGACTGTGATTGTTCAATAAATGAACAATACTAATCTTATTCAGCAGTGTGAAGATACCTTTTTTTTGTCTGCCATTAGTGTTATATAGCCAAGAATGTTAATAACGCTAAGAACGCAAAGCTGCTCAAGGAGGAAAGAAAACATTGCAGTATTTCTTCTCAAAGCATGTCTGTGAGGACATTTTGAATGTCTTAACAACAATGCACAGAGGTTATACATATTTTGCAACATCTTACCAGACATAACCTTGGTGCCAGTAGCCTATATTTGATCTCCAACTAATGCTGCTTAACGAAGTAAGATCTTACACAGAATCCCAGATAAAAACAGGTTATATTCAATTGTAAATTAATAGACAAGGTTTATGTTACAGAGATATTCACCACTCCAATATCATATCCATTCATGTCTAATTTTAGCCTTAGCTGGTCAAGCACTGCTAGCCTTGCTTGCCCTGACGACACTAACCTGTACACTCACCCCTCAAACCTCACTCACGGTCCATATCATGGCACCAGTGAAACATGAGGAAGGCACAACACTGGACTTGAACATGGGAGGCAGGCATACCTCTTACTAGTCACTTGTTAGTAACAAATATGCCAATATGGTACTTCTCACCTGTTAGTTGACCACCATAGCTTGTCCATTTGGTTTATGGTACACATACAGAAACAAAAAACTATTGATTTGCATTTTCTTTCAACTTTATTATTCCAGTGGTAGCCATAGGTGCTTACATTCCAATGCCCTGTTATTAATTTGATCTTTCAAGGATGTGCTTTGTGGTTGATCCTTTATCCTGATCAGTGATCTTTCAAGGATGTGCTCTGTGATCGATCCTTTATCCTGATCATTGATCTTTCAAGGATGTGCTCAGTGATTGATCCTTTATCCTGATTATTGACCTTTCAATTATATGCTCTGTGGTTGATTCTTTGTCCTGATCCTATCCTTTATTTGTGGTAAAAAAAAAGGTTGAGATCGTCTTCCAGCTGATGTCTAAATCTTATAATATGTGGGGGACCGTAAATGAGCCCCTGAACTTCACTCCAATTATTCCAGCAATCCTCAACTCTCACAGCCATGGAACAAATGACCTAGTCTAAGCCTTGGCAAAAATAAGCCATAATCTGAAATCCATCTAAAACCATTGCAATAGGAAAAATTAGGTCATCCAAAAGGAAACCAAAGACTTGATCAGATTTTCAAATCTCCATTCGAAATGAGGCGTTCTACATCCAGTACGGGTAAAAGGAGGGAAGGAAGGACAGAGGGAGAGAGAAAAAAGAAAGGAGAGGGAAGAAAGGACTGAGGGAAAGAGAAAAAAGAAAGCTTGGAGAGGAAAGGAAGGCACAGAAGGGGGAAGCCGAGGATGAATGCTTGACTATAGAGACTGTTCCTGTGAAACGTTTATTAAAATATATACTAAAGGTAGAGAAGTGTAAGGGCATTACTGCTCTGACTGAGCATTTACTTTAGAGGTTCATGATGTTCAGCTTTGAAGTCAACGTAAATTGCTGTCTCCCTTTTGATAGTACGGGGGTAATACAATATGTGTGACTCGATTGCAAATTAATGTTTCCATTCAGTTCTTAAAACAGTCTCTGTAGGTTCTTGCTTTGCATTGCACTGCACATACTTTCTTTGGTAAAATAAAAGTACATTAATTTAACCCCCTGAAGTCAGCTGTATCGTCAGCGATGCAGACAAATTAGATCTGTTTTGTCTGGAATCTCGAAACACATTATCACACCAATGCGCCATTGCCATAAATCTTTAAGGCTTTTTGGTAACACATGGGCATATAACATCAGAGTCTCTATGAATGTTTATGACTGTTGTGTATGTTGTAAATTATGTAATTTCTGATGTCAAGTTGACTTTGTTAGGGATGTCTCTGTAATGACAACTTGACATTAGCCATGGCAACATAACCTGTAAATGTCTTTCTTATGACAAATGGAACCACTGTAGTTGGGGTCAAGGATATTTTTCATGACACCTTTATAAAATCATCTGTCAGTGTAATAAAATGTAAAGACTTAAAGAAGTTCAAATTGTACTGCCGTAGTTTACACAATTATTGTCAAAACCAACCATTTATGACAGTTTAATGTTTATAATGTTTATGTGACAGTTCATTAACACATAAAGCTAATGCTAGTTTGATAGTTGGGCCTGCCATGACATGTTTCATGACAGTTTATGTTGTCTTGTTGATGTGGAGTTATCATAACAAAGATATTTACAGGTAATGTTGGTTAATGTTAAGTTGTCATAACAAAGGTGTCATATCATGGTTATGACGGTGTCATGTCAGGCTTTATTGCACACCCCTTCAAATAAAGTGTTACCGGCTTTTCCTTCTGATTAATACACTGAATGGAATGACTGTATAATACTGAAAAGTACTTAAAATAAGTGAAATGTTCATGTCCATCTCTTAGTCACAGCACCAGGACAGTGTTCATATATGTCCAATCTCTTAGGCACAGCATCAGTAGGACAGTGTTCAGGTATGTCCAGTGTTGGATGGCTTCTGTAACTTACACATCAAAATCTACACGCATTTGGCGCTTGGCGGGTGTTCATTTCGGACCTTGAGGGTAGCCTACCTATATATTTTGCCTCGGTAGCCTTTTGGGATGCATGCTAATGCAAATGGGATGCATGCTAACATGCTAATGACACCACCACTACCTGTGGCTCTAAAGAAAGACTGCCATACATGTTTATGAAATGGTTTCAAGTAAAGGGCAACCGAATACTTTCCACAGACAAGATGTGATGCTGGAATACCTTATCAACTAACTAATAATATCTACCGTGTAGGGAAATTAATTGAGTACAAAGGCCATTGTGCCAGTATCTATTTCATTTACCTCAAATAATAACATTGTGTGGCATAAAAAAAACAATTGTCATCCCCAAGACCAGCCTTTAAATCCCATATTTTTGTTTATGCTTTTAAATGTTATTGTCCAAACATCACTTGTCAGTGAAAGGTTTTGTAACATATGCTGTATGTTCAATTGCCGTCACAGTGTCATGTAAGCCTTGTCAGAAATGGTCATTAAAACCCTTATAATTTTGATGTTATAAAAGCTTATGTGGCGACATCTATTCCCTTGGCAACAAGAGATATAGCACTAATGACGGGACTTTGACCATTGAAATGCAGTTTAGGCTGCAATATAAGAAAAAAACTGTGGAAAGCAGTTATACAATCAAGTCTGCTTTAGGGACAAGGATGTACAAATGATATATGCAAAGTAAGATATGTAAATAAAGCAACCATGGTATCAAAGGTATAAGGGACCTCATGGCACTTGGGCATCAGAAGATAATGTATTTCAAGGTGTAATGGCCACTCCACTTAGTATTGGGACTGTAGGACCACCTTGCCACACCTTCTTTTCTTACACATTTTCCTTACATGTGGCACCTGCCATTACAATAAAATGACAGATTTGTCGTAGACTGCGAAATGCAGTGTAATACTCTAGCAGTCTGCCCACAACAACAGCAGCAGGCAAATGATGGGAGCTCCTGTTGTGCCACAGCCAGATTAGATGAGCCTCGCCTGGCATCTGCAGGTCTGATCCAGCCAGCCAACTTCAGCAGCACTGCATTTGGTTTTGATTTCATGACTTCAGCCCTTTTAACTAGGACAGCATCATTTTTGTCCATGGACCTCATTTATGAAAAAATCTTATGCACAATCCTTTTGAAAATAGGGACAGCATTGCACCAACTGATAGATTTGGTTTTACAGTTGTCATAAATTCCAGCAGTCTTATCAGTACTTTTCAACAGCTGTCTTTTTTCCTTTTAAACTGTTTTCTGCTACTTTTTTGCTGTCTCATTAATAGTAGGACGAGTAACCTAGTAGTTGTTTTATAAGTAGTAGTAACAGCAGTAATTCTCAGGTTAGAGGTTATTAATGGATAGGGGTTATTAATGGATCTGAAAAATGTCTCAATGGTCTTCAGAGCTGTGTTTAATACAGCTACAAAAGCAGAACGCAATTTTTTATTTTTTTGCTAATTAAAATAAATCACTTGTCATTGCAAAATAATGACAATTCATAATAAGCATGAAAAACGATTATTTTATTTTCAGTATTAGCCTAAAATGTATCTTAATTCCATCATGGAACAAATTATTCCAGGTCACGTGACTTTTCTGTCACTGACAATTTTTCACGTGGTGACGTGTGTGGTTGCAAAGTTAAGCGTGAAACGATTTTTAAGTGGCAGTGAGAAAAGAAAGAGAAAAGGGCAGGATGAGAAGTTCAGGGAGAAATTACCTAAGGTAACACACAATTTCCAATCAAGGAATTCGTCCGTGGAAGTGGAAGTAATATCTGATAATGGGCCTCATTTATAAAACGTACTTACGCACAGAACTGATCTTAGACTGTGCGTGCGATCAAATCCACGTCTAAGTACAGATTTATAAAAACCGTCTTAGACGTAGAAAAGGACGTATCTCTACGTCTGGTTTTAGTTCGTGTAAGTAGATTTCCTTGTGGCAATACTGGAGTACTGCAGGAATTTAGAACTCAAAGTGCCGACACGCAGTTTCATCAACGTCAGCACCACCGTCACCATTAGGACTAATGTTTCGCTCAATAAAATCAATGAAACTATTAGAACAATTCACACATGAATGAGATTCACGTCTAATAGGTATTCCGTTTTAATTTCACAAGTGTAAAACATTTCGCTCAATCTATAGCCTATAGAAAGTCTAATAGTGGCTTAGTTTTCATTAGGAGATATGGCTGCATTGGCGTTGTTAGAGGATATTGCCAACTGCGCAATAAGGAGAGAAAGGGTTTCTTCGTGATCGCGCAGACTTTTTGACACAAGATGATGTATGGCTGATAAGCAGGTACCGCTTGCCGAGAGCGTTGTGCCCAAATGGCCTCTCGTCTACAGAGGCGCACCAGATGCAACCAGGCCATACACGTTCAGGTTTTGGCTGTTGGATTCCTGGCTACAGGAACGTTCCGAGGAGAAATTGGAGACCAGTCGAGCAATCCCCGTCATCATTAAGCAGAATTTAGCCCGATGTTCTTTGCAGTATTATCCCTCTATGCCCGCATCAATAAGAATTCCATACAGTGCCCAGGAACAGCAAATTGTGAAAGAGGATTTCCTGCGTAAAACAGGGTTGCCAATGTATTCTCATCCAGATTGTGCACACTCAAACAGCCTAGGAAGCCCACTTCAATACAGCACATGCCCGTGCGCGGTGGGTAGTGGAGCGCACCAAAGCCATGGTGCTGCTGCCGTAGATGCGGTGCTGGTGCTTCGGACACGTGTCTACTACATTTCACATACTTTGCTTTTGCCATTACGCCACCAGACAGGCTTTCTAACGATGTTTTGGTCCGCGTCTGCTGTTCCATCAGCAGAACGTCGATGTCAGCCTCACTTTAATTCTTCTGTTTACATGTTTCTTTCTTGCTTGCCACTGTCACAGAGAGTTTTATGCATTGAGGATGCGCTCTGTTTGTGCATTGATAATATGCTGATTAGATTAAATAGGGGCGTTTTGAGGGCGGAGATTCAGTTGCGCACAATTTCACGACCATTTGTGATTTATAACCGAAGGATTGGCGTACACGTGTTTTTTGTGTGTACGTCTGTTTACTGTGGATCTCACTTACGCTAATTTCAGGAAATGTCTTTGACAAAATGTAGGATGGTTTTTACGCAACGTTTTATAAATGAGGCCCAATGTTTCAAGTGCTGCTAAACCAAGTTTAGCGATTGCTAGCAGCAGTAGACACACAGCTTGTAGTAGCACCAACTAGCTCTGCCTGCTTTGCTTCTACAAACGGTGAGCCATCATGTACCACAGCTGCCCATATCCGAGACACTGACACACCCACACTGACGACGTGCATGATACTGCCATGGTCATGAACACTGATAACGACAGCAGTGATGTCAACAATGGGAGTAACATCAATAGTGGTGATACAGTGATTAGTGAAGACCCATTATTTTGGCGTGACAAATTATCAGATAGAGAGATAATTGAAATGGTTAAAACAGGACCTGTACCAATTTGGAAGTTTCAGTTGAAAACATTCAGAAACAGTCAGAACTATAAAGCATGAATCAAATGTATCAAGTAACATTGTTTTGATAAAGTAATAAAAAAGGTACACTACTAAAACACTGCACTCAAAACCTCATAATTCAAATAATTTACAACTGTTTTATTGTTAAAGTCATATACTCACAAAAAATGTCAGTTCCACATAACATTAAACATTGTTCTTTGCCCAGGGCCTCCAATTTGCTAAAAACCGCCCCTGCTGACTAATGTAAACAAAACGATGTCAAAATAAATTATATTGCATTTCCAGTTTGGAGATATTTACATCTAATACAAAATCGGTCCCCCTACACACCTCAAAAACTGAAAGCCTACAAAAGCACAGATAGTAATTTAATTTTCAGAAGGGGATGGGTTCATTACGATGTCGTCTGGAAGGTTGAAAGAAGAAAAAAACGTTATCATTTTTAGAGCAAAGATGATTGCCATTGAATAGTTAGCTGCAAGCTACATGCTGTTAGCGGGCAGCCTTTATCCTACCCATCGCTATCATTGGACACAATTTCCTGGTTAACACAAGTACAACCAACTGGTCTGGCGAATGCCAACTGAAACTAGAATGCGTTTCGTGAACGAACTGCGAGAGTGTGCTTGCTCTGTTGCGGCCATGACAGAGAGAACAAGTGCCTTTGTATTGGGGCAGGTGTCAGCTGTGCGCGCCTACCACACACACTCTCCCTGCTGGATGAGCATGCACAAATGAGTATGCATGAGTGAGTATGCATGAGTGAGTAAACATGAGTGAGTAAACATGAGTGAGTATGCATGAGTGAGTATGCATGAGTGAGCATGCATGAGTGAGTAAGCATGAGTGAGTATGCATGAGTGAGTGTGCATGAGTGAGTATGCACGAGTGAGTAAACATGAGTGAGTATGCATGAGTGAGTGTGCATGAGTGAGTATGCATGAGTGAGTATGCATGAGTGAGTAAACTTGAGTGAGTATGCATGAGTGAGTATGCACAAGTGAGTAAACATGAGTGAGTATGCATGAGTGAGTATGCATGAGTGAGTAAACATGAGTGAGTATGCATGGGTGAGTATGCATGAGTGAGTATGCACGAGTGAGTAAACATGAGTGAGTATGCATGAGTGAGTATGCATGAGTGAGTAAACATGAGTGAGTATGCATGAGAGACGTTCGGTGTTCGAACGGCGTCTCTATCTCAATCGGGCGAGGCGTAGTTAGCTGCAAGAAAAACGGGGAGAATAAATAAATAAAGAAAACTTACGGGCAAGCACACTAATTATGTTCCCATATATTTTCTACTGGCATTGTAGTATTACCATTTGGATGACGAAATACAGTAGCCTAGCCTTCTAGCTTAGGTAGGCTAACTTGTCGCAACTTCACAGCAGAAGCCTTATAATCTAATTGTAATCATGTTGATGCTTTGTTTCTTGACTTTATTTCTTGATCTATTCCCCTTTTAGGTAGTTATTCTGATAAATGAGGCGACCAAAACAGGGTTACTGCTTTTATTGCAAGCTCCAAAGATGAGGCTACTTCAATGCTTGTCTAAAAAAGGTTGACCCAGAATCAGCTGGCTTTAAACAGCCAACTGAGCATCAACTGTCTGGCATTTTACTACCTAAGTCAGACCATTTTAAAGCGGAGATATTAAATAATCTTGAATGAAAGATTCCTTTATAATCCTTTATAAGTCAGTTCCTTTATAAGTTCCAATGGTAGACAGGTGTGAAGTGTATTTCTTGCCCGCAAGCCTGCAACTCTGACATGACGTGAAACCTATGAAAGCCAATTACCGTAAATATTGTAAGGTTTAGTCTTCAAGTCTGACATGTAGACTGAACATTTAACATTTATATTTACATTTATGTTTATATTTAACATTTACATATACATTTAACATTTACATTTAGTATTTACATTCAACATTCACATTTAACACTCATATTTAACATTTATATTTAACATACACATATTCATTTAACATTTACATTTAGTATTTACATTTAACATTTACATTTAACACTCATATTTAACATTTATTCATATTTTATTTATATATATTTAACAGTAACATTAGATGAAAGATTTATTTTACTTAACAACTTTGTGTTACTGCCAAAAATTATCCTTGGAAAAGTTATTGCATGAATTTACATGAATTTCTCTCAATGTTTGAAAAAGTGACATATGAATATTGTCGTGCTTTTTCCCCCATATTTTAATGCTAACTGTGCCAAAACTGAGCAGGATTCTAGAACGTGCAACATTTTACAAACGGCACCCCATAGTCGAGCAGTACTTTCCACGTGACGATATTCCATCTAATCGATCTCCTTTCTTACTTTGCTCAATTTGCCTTACTGAGTCTTTTCATTTAGCTCAATCTTTCTCTTGTGGACGAACAATTTCTCTTTTTTTTCTCATTTCAAGTTTTTTAATATAGCATGCAAACTTTATAATCTAAAATAATGGCTGGAAAAAATAGAAGAAGCCATTTCCTAGGAAACAGACTTTCTCCCAGAGTTATACCAAGGAATACACTCATATTAGTTAAAGTCCTGTGTCTACCAGTCATGCCATTTGCACTGTATGTCGGTCCACATTTAGCATTGCCCATAGTGGACTCTATGATGTTAAGACACACATGTCTTCCATCAAACAAAAAACAGCCAGCACCCAAGTCCAAGGGAATAAGAGTCTGCTGTCAACTGGTTTTGAGACCCAGTCCAGTGGCATGACCCTGACTGAGAAAGTCACCTGTTCAGCCTTTATTTGATTTTATAAGGGTTGCATTTATTGTACAGAAACTTAGAAAATATGAGATACTTTCACCAGAATATAAAAAGTTTGCCAAAATACACTATGACACAGCCAAATTCACGTGATTAAGAAAAGAGACCCTCTCAAAAAGTAATCTTACAGACTACAAATAAGTCTACGTTTGTAGACTGAATGCCAAAAATATAGTTTCTTTTACAAGTACATATCAAAATTTTGCCCGTGGCACCCATTAACGCAGTACGGATTTCACTTAAGGAAAAATACTAATTTACTGGGGAAAATACAAATTTTGGAACCATTGAGTACAGATTGGCACACCACAATGTTGGCAATACTGCCATGGCTGCATCTCAATGTTTTCCAGAGTTTTCAAGACTCTCCAGTGCACCATACGATTCTGCATGATATGTCCTAGAAACTTGATGATTAGAGGTTAGAGTCCTAATGTGTCCTAATCAGGCTGTGGGCCTTTAGAAGCATAAGCACCTCCAATCCCTTAGTGACAGTGCTTGGTGTCATTAGCTCTCTGCACCCATATTTTGTCCACATCAAATGTGTCTTGTTGAAATTGACCGTTTTCTGTTTGCACACAATTTACTGATGATTCAGAATTTCTAGATGTTGAGTCTGCATGCACATTTTTATGCCTCAGTTTAGTTTTCTTAAACACATTTGGTTGGTTATTGGTGAGACACATGCAATGGCTAGTGTATTCTCTTCAAGATAGCTTATGAATGTGCAATATGACGTTAATCTTGAATTTACACTTATTTTGCAGATGATCTCCCTTACTGTCCCAAGGGAATCACCTCCAGAGTGTTCAAATTCAATGTGTCAGCGATGGAGAAAAATTCCACCAACTTGTTCCGTGCAGAGTTCCGTGCATTGCGGGTGCCCAACTCTAGTGCTAAGAAAAATGAGCAACGCATTGAGATGTACCAGGTAAGCTGACCACCCATCCCTCACTGAAGAATCTGCAACAGCACAAACATTTGGTCATCTGGTTGAATGAGTCGGTATTCATCAAAGGGGCTGCTCAATCATTACATCAGTTCTTTAGGAATCCATTCTGTCTGACACAGTGGTGGAATGTAACAAAGTATTTTTACTTTGTTATTGTACTTCGTTACATTTTTACGTATCTGTACTTTACTTAAGTAAAAATAATAGTGCATACTTTTTACTTTTAATTCGTTACATTTTGCATCTATTATCTATACTTTTACTCCGCTACATTTCTACAATATGTGTCGTTATTCGTTACATTTAATGCTTTAGGACGTTTCAACCAATCAGGTGGCTCTATCAGCTCCAATGACAGGAGAGTGTGTGCACTACGCTAGCCTTGCCTGTTTTGCTTAAACATTCGACAAACAGCTTGACTAACAAACAACTTTCCAGCATGGATTCAGAGTCAGCCTCATCTGAGCACATGTTCAAGTTCAGAGGCCCCAAGAATAACTCGTCGAGGTTTCAGTGCGTTTCCAGTCTACCTCAAAAAAGGAGTTGCTTGCCTTCAAAAATTCGCCTTCAAATTTGGAGAAACAGGTTGAGTTATGCGGAGTTCTTGCTATGCTAAGTTAATGTCTATGACTTTTGCATATCGTATACGGTTACTGACATGATTTTATACTGTTATCTAGCAAAATACATGTTAACATACAGCAATAGCATCAAAATAACACGATTGTACCTTGATTATTTATTTAACGTAGTGGTAAGATAAAGCTGGTAGTTTAGCAATGTCAAGCTAACGTGAAGATTTGCCTTTTTTATTGACTGGTTATTGCCTGGCATGCAAACTTAAGGCCTAGTCTTGGGTTACTCAATATGTTTTTTTTTTTTTTCCTTTCTGCAATCAATAGAGCATAAACTCTGCATTGACCAGTTTAACAGTTTCATATTTCCATTTTTTACACGTTTACAATTAAATACAATATTAAAAGATATAAAATTGATATCTTTATTGGTTTGGCTAAATGGTATTAACTTTGCAAATAATCCCTGGTAGATAACTTGTCATCTACAGAATTGTAAGATAGAGTGTGAACAGTATTACGGACAATAGGCCCAATAAATACACAACCTTTCCAATTAACAAATATTGTTGCTTTTAATTATGACTAGTAGTGAGTAGTTGTAGAGGCATTTATTACCCGTCGCTATTTCTTTATCAAAATGGCACAGCCTAGACATTGAGAGACAACCCATTCCGAGCACTTTTACTTTTACTTTGAAAGTACATTTAAAAGTGAGTACTTTTTACTTTTTACTTAAGTAAGATTGTTGATGTAGTACTTTTACTTTTACTTTTACTTTCATTTTCCTGGGTACTTGTACTTTTACTCAAGTACTAAACTTCAGTACTTCTTCCACCACTGGTCTGACAGCACCCACTCCCTGCTCTTAGAGTTTCAGCCCCTGCCTGTGGGTTCCTGCTGCAAACACTCACAACCAAAACCAACAGATATGAACACTACTTCAAGTTCAGCATCCCATTAAAGTAGCTTAACGGATCAATTGCTAATCGCTAAAGATAGCCTAGCGGCTTAAACTAACAAAATCTCTTAAAATGTGGTGACTTAGACATTAGTTAGTTAGTTAGTCAACAACTGTCCTAACACAGTCAAACATCACGCAAGTGCAACACAAGCAGTTGTGGAGGAAGTACTGAAGTCTGGTACTTAAGTAAAAGTACAAGTACCCAGGAAAATATAAGTAAAAGTACTACATCAACAATCCTACTTAAGAAAAGTAAAAAGTACTTACTTTTAAATGTACTTTAAGTATTAAAAGTAAAAGTACTCACGCAATGGGTTGTCTCTAACTGTCTAGGCTGTGCCATTTTGATAAAGAAATAGCTACTGGTAATACTACTGGTAAGCCTCTACATATGTCACTACTAGTAATAATTATAAGCAACATGTGTTTATTGGAAAGGTTGATGTACTTATTGTGCCTACCGTCTGTAATACTGTTCACACTCTATCTTACAATTCTGCTGATGACAAGTTATCTACCACAGATTATCTGCAAAGTTAATACCATTAAGCCAAACCAATTAAGACAACATGTTATATCTTTAAATCTTTTATTTCATTGTAAATGTGTAAAAAATGGAAACATGGAACATGAAAAACAAATGTAATTGTAAAGCTGGACCGAACAAAGCAAGCTAGCTTGACATAGCTAACCTACCAGCTTTATCTTACCAGTACATTAAATATATAACAAAGATACAATCATGATATTTTGATGCTATTGCTGTATGTCAACATGCATTTGGCTAGATAACAGTATAATATCATGTCAGTAACCAAATTCATATTCAAAAGTCGGGGACATTAACTTAGCATAGCAAGAACTCTGCTTACCTCGATATGCTACTTTAAATTTGAATTCTTAAAAGGCTAGCAACTCCTTTTTTTGAAGGAGACAGGAGACGCATTGAAACCTCCTCAAGTCAATCTTGGGGCCTTTGAACTCGAACATATCTTTAAAAAAGGGCCAAGGGTGGCTCATATCAGGGCTCACTTGAGGCTGACTCTGTATCCATGTTGACTAGGCAGTTGGTCAGGCTGTCTGTTGAATGTTTAGGTATAACAGGCAAGGCTACCGCTAGTGCTGCTGCCAAACACGCACTTTGCTATCATTGGAGCTGATAGTGCCACCTGATTAGTTTAAACTTCCAAAACAGCAACACAATCCATATTTTTGTGTAAGCACATTTTGGTGAAACTGTGTTCATAAAATGTAACGAGTAACGACACATATTTTAGAAAAGAGTTAAAGTATAATAATAGCTGCAGAATGTAATGGAGTAAAAGTCAAAAGTATGCACTATTATTTTTACTTAAGTAAAGTACAGATACATAAAAATGTACTTAAGTACAGTAACAAAGTAAAAATACTTTGTTACATTCCACCACTGAAAACAAGACAAAGCAAGATGGCAAATAAGCTACTTACTACTTCGGCAGACAGTAAAAACCGGGCGGCTTCAGGCAAACCTACATAACCTAGTCATTTGCCTATGGACCATGGTATGGCCATGTAACGGAGGTGATTCTCCATATTAGAGACATATCACAGACTGATCCCTCCTCGACACACCACAAAGCGCCTTGGCCAGTCCTTCGTGCCAGTAGCCATCAGACTCCACAACCAACACAATCAAACATACGTTTTATATAATGTACGCCAGGGAGTTGTGCTATGTTGTCTATTTATTTTATCTATTTATTTCTTATACAAATTTGTATTAATTTATTTTGGATGATAATGTACATAGATACTTGATTCCTATTCCCACTACCCTGCTGCTTTGACAATTGACAATTGATTTCCCTCACAGGATTAATACAAGTTTATCTATCTATCTATCTATCTATCCATCCATCTATCTATCTATCTATCTATATTAAAAGTCATTGTAGCGCCCCAATTTTTAAAAAGCTGTTATTTTATTAATAATAATAATAATAATAATAATAATAATAATAATAATTCATTTTATTTTTAACGCACTTTTCATTTGTTTGGAAACATTTTTTTGAGGGGTTTATTAGAAACTAACTATAATAACACAATAGAATAAAAAATTGTTAACATAAGCATAACAGAAAAGATTTAACACAAGGCCAGAAATGCCTTCCTGAATAAAAATGTTTTAAGTCCCGCTTTAAAGGAGTCCAGCGTCTGTGTTGCCCTTTAGTCAGCTGCAAATATGACTTGACCCCAAAAAAATTCTAACAAAAGGTTTTTCAGTGGTTTACACTAGTATCAGATGTACTTAAAAATATACTAAAAGTTTACCAAACTTTAAGTCCAGCTTTAAAGGAGTCCAGCGTCTGCGTTGCGCTTAGGTGGTCAGGGAGGCTGTTCCATAAATGTGGCGCTGCCGAGCAAAAGGCCCGGTCGCCTATGGTGCGGAGCTTAGTTTTGAGGATGCAGAGGAGCGAGCTGTTTGAAGACCTGAGGGTGCAGATGGAGGTTTGGGGAGTAATTAATTCTTACAGGTAGGGAGGTGCATGTCCATTTATGCATGTATGGGTGATTATAAGGACTTTGTAGTCAATCCGGAAAGAGACAGGGAGCCAGTGTAGTGAGTGTAATATTGGTGTTATGTGCTCATATTTCCGGACCTTCATCAGAATCCTGGCAGCGCTGTTTTGGATGTATTGCAGCTTCTGGATGTTCTCGCCAGTGATCCCATAGAAAAGTGAATTAAAATAGTCCAGTCTTGAGGAGATAAAGGCGTGGACAAGCTTCTCTGCATCTGATAGGGTTAAAATTGGGGCGGAGTTTGGAGATGTTTCTATGATAAAAAGAGGTTTTGCACAGGTGTTTTATATGATCATTAAAGTTCAGGTGAGAGTCAAACCTAACTCCGAGATTAGTGACTGTGGAGGAGAGGGGGATGACCTGGCTGTCGAAGGTGAGATGATTCAAGGAGGATGACTGAACCCGGTGTGGAGTGCCAACAACAAGGGCTTCAGTTTTGCTACTATTAAGCTGGAGAAAGTTGTTGCTCATCCATGCCTTTATCTCCCCAAGACAGGCGGTGAGACATGGGGCAGTTTGATATAAAGCTGTTTGTCATCAGCATGTAGCCCCACCAGATGAGCGTGGAACCATTGATTTTCGTTTTGATCAGTTGCACCCCCGTCGGACTGGACCCGTTTTAAAGAGGGTGGGGCGATTCAGTTTTCTGTGAATAAGTCGAAAACCGCAGGGCTTAGGAGGACCACATTTTTTTTGTATGTTGGTCTTAAGAGGCCACGTCAACCATTCCACTACCACTTATTTCATGTATAGCGCCACTTAGTTACAAATGAAAAAGCAAAAATGGAGTGTTGTAAAACATTTTAGTTGTAAGTTGACAAGGCCAGAACTGCACGAAATCGGAGGTGTAGGATCATTATGACACCTTCTGACTGCACGTTACGTTTCGTGGAATTCCGTTCACGGGGGGGCATGCAATAAATTGATTTATATGATTATACACCAACTGGCCTGTAGGTGGCGCGGCACAGTTTTCTTCGAATATCCCGAGAACCGTAGGGCCTTGGATGGCCAAATTGTTCTTGTATGTTTGTGTCAAGGGTACCCATACCATAGCCAGTCATTACATGTATAGCGGCACCTAGTTAAAAATTAAAAAGTAAAAATGAGGTGTTTTAATCGAATATATGTCAAAGTGCCCGAAAAATTACCAAATTTGCCAGGGACATCAAGCCTGTAACCGTCCATCTTCGGTAGAGATTTTGTCCATGGACGGAGCAAAATGGCTCTGTAGCGCCCCCTAGAACATTGCAAAAAACCCTGCGCATTGGGGTTATTTTGGCGTAGCTTGACGGAATTCAGTACACGTCTTCATCATGCTTGGACGCACCAAAAAGTCTCTCGACGCCATGGTGGCAGGTCCACAGGAAGTCGGCCATTTTGAGTGGAAGATGCGTTTTGACGGCGTTTGCACACCTCGCATCTGATCGAACTCCTCCGACAGCTTTAATGGTAACGCCTTGAAATGTGGTCCCGCTACTCTTCAGCCATGGGCGACTTAAAGTTATATTGGAATTTGTCATTAGTCGGAAGGTGTGGGCGTGGCAGACCCTCAAACTTTGCAAACTTGTTAGTGCTTGCCACAAAACACAAAGTGTCTTATAACTGTTGCGTACATTGTTTGATCCAGAAACAATGTCTCAGGGTGGACGCTGGATGCGGCCCGAACGCGCACATATGCCTGACTGATATCACCTATAGCGCCACCTGTTGGTGGTTGGAATGTTCACTCTGTTTTCAAACCTTGCATGTGATTGAACTCCTCCTTCAGATTTAATGGTAATGCCTTCAAACGTGGTCAGGTTACTCTTTAGCAATGGGGAATTAAAAGTTATGAGAGTCTTTTACAAAGTTTGAAGGGTGTGGGTGAGGCAAACTCTCAAACTATGCACTCTTCACAACTTCAGTCATTTATAACTTGAAAGTGGTGGATCATTATGAGACCCTCTGAATGCATGCCAAGTTTCGTGCAATTTTGTCCATGGGGGGGCCATACAATTTTTTTTTTTTTTATATGACTGTACACCAACTGGCCTGTAGGTGGCCTGACACAGTTTTCTTCGAATATCCCGAGAACTGTAGGGCTTAGGAGGGCCACATGTTTTTTGTATGTTTGTCTTAAGGGGCCATATCAACCCATCCCATAACCACTCATTTTATGTATAGCGCAACCTAGTTAAAAATGAAAAAGCAAACATGAGGTGATGTAATTGCAGGTATCTCTGGCTGACATGGTCAAAACTGCACCATATTGCATGGTCAAAACTGCAACAGATACACACACATACACAGTAGACATTCGTATGCACACATACACACACCGTAGACACATGTACGCATGTACACAAAACATTACATAACCAAATCATCAAAATCTATCACAAATAATTCCTTTAATACATAAAAATTAAACACAAACCAATTTACACACACAAAACACATAAAAACACACAAACACACTGACAACCATGACTCATTCTGTGCCAAAACCTACTGAACAGTTCGGTGGTCATATTTTGTAACGCTTTGTGTTACGTCTAGTTTATGTATTATTGGGTGACAATGCTCTTTTTCCATCTTTTTTGGGGACCTAAAACGTTTAAACATAGTGTGAAAGTAGCCTTATCTAAAATAACAACTATTCTGTTTTCATTATTTTACTCATGACACATTTCTGACACCTGCTTAGCTATCTGAGCTTCTACACACCCTTCTATACTACTTTATTCAGCTTGTAGCCTCCCACTTCCTCTACCTGCTCACCATGCACCACAGTATTAGCACTGGCAAATGCTGCTGCAAAGAGCACATTTGGGACATTAAGCAGCAAAGTGTTGTTTGCAATTTATTAGCACCTCCTCTGCTCCTTGCTGATCCATTCTGTTAAAATCCAACACTGAGCCGAAGTTGGTGGGTCCTAGTAAAATGTGAGTGGGCTCCCCAGTATCAGTTGAGCAACAACCAATATGCCACACTGTCTACTGTATAGGCTTGTAAAAAATGTAATTAAATAATAAAAATTGTATTCCAATTCTGTCTGAAATTGTATGATACATGTGAAAGAGAGTAAACACACCAGACTTCTACAGACCTCTTGCTGTCTAGACTTTGTAGTTTTATGTGGCTGGTCAGAAACTGAAATAAGATGTAAGAACATCTTTTACAGCATTTCGTTGCTGAATAAACTGCCAATATTCATTAGTTAGCAGGCTGGCTTGCTTTAAAAGGGTCGGTGTGGTCCAGGCATGCTGGCTTTTGTGTTGTTGGTGTTAACAAGTCTATTGGCTGTCTGCTAATTAGCTCATTTTACTCCATGATAGCTGTTTATCTATCCTAGAACTAACCAAAGGCAGCCGTTCACTGAAAAAATTGGGATGCAATGTAAAATTGAGGTAGTGAAATTAGCTTCTGCTAATGTACATGTCCATCTGACAATAGCCTTGTGCTATTGGTTGGGACTTTCCACAGTGGCCAGACCACACTGTCACATGCAACTATTCATAGCTAGCAACCTAACCTAACCTAACCAATATAGCAACTGGCCTACTGTTGTATGCGTTAAATGTGTTAAATGTTAAATAGGGTGACCAGATTTGAGATGGTGAAAAAGAGGACACTTCAGCGGTGACGGTCGGGGGGGGGGGGGGGGGGGGGGGTAGTTACGACAGGCCCTCGTGCATGCTATTGTCAAGGGCCCTAGTGCACACTATTTACTAGTTAAGAGGCGCACACACACAGACACACACACACACACACACACACACACACAAACACACATTAGGCGTGTATATACAGCCTCGGAAAAAATGAAGAGACCACTTCAAAATGATCAGTTTCTCTGGTTTTACTATTTATTGGTATGAGTTAAGGTAAAGTTAACATTTTAGTTTTATTCTATAAATTACTGACAACATTTCTACCAAATTTCAAATAAAAATATTGTCATTTAGAGCATTTATTTGCAGAAAAATGACAATTGGTCAAAATAGCAAAATAAATGGAATGTTTTCAGATCTCGAATAATGCAAAGAAAACAAGTTCATATAGATTCTTAAACTACACAATACTAATGCTTAAACTCCTTTTTTTGTTATTTTGACCAATTGTCATTTTTCAGCAAAAACTGCTCTAAATGACATTATTTTTATTTGAAATCCAGTAGAAATGTTGTCAGTAGTTTATAGAATGAAACAAAAGTGTTAATTTTACTCAAACACATACCAATAAATAGTAAAAAAAGAAAAACTGATAATTTTTTGAAAGTGGTCTCTTAATTTTTTCCGCGGCTGTATAGCCTATATAAAATAGTTAAACTTTCCTATGTTGTAATTATGTATAATCCATTGTGTCATCTCTCCTTTTGCAAAAGATAAAGCAACAACAAACTCTGATAGCTGGCCTCCTCATTAATATTAATGTCTTAAAATGGACAGTCGAATTAGTTACTTCGGCTATTGTATTGGGAAAGTAGACATGTAAAAAAGAAAGCTATCAACAATAGCACTCTTACACACTAATGTAAACAAACGGTCAAAGTGCTGAAAGGTTCTTTAAAAACACGTATGAAAGGCACGATTTGTTGCGGCGGCACAGCAGCTTTACCAACATCTGAAAAACACATATACAATGAAACAGGCGCTCGGCGGCGACGTATCATTCAGGGCCTGTTTTGGAGCAGATTGCCTAGCAGTCCGTAGTCTCCCAATTTGCCAAGATGCTGATTGTGGATTATCATTCCCTAAAATCCACCTTCGTTAAGGTGTGCAGTGCACTGCTCTGCTATTGTTTCTGACATCTGTGACAGTGGCAACAGCCGAGTGATCTTTTTCCAAATTTGAAACTCAAAAATACCTACCTGAGGGGCCGCATGGAGCAGGAGAGGCTGAATTGGCTGGCTATCCTTTCCATTGAAAAAGAATATCATGCATTACCACCTTTATGTTTGAAAGGTGCTTGCCTGTGTACTTTGCCTCTAGGTCTTGACGTTTAGATTTTGCGTCTAAATTAGATCGTCTCGTCACATGATCAAATAGAGACTTGACATTGGACAACAAAATATTACCCACAAATCATTGCATATCTGTATATGACAACAATACCAATGAAAATAAGAAATGATTCACTTAATTGAATAGTTTTTTTTAATAGTTTCCATAGTTTATGTAGGATAAGAATTTAATTGTGTTATAGATTGCTACTGACTATTTCCTTTCTACAAAATAATCCACACCATGACCGAGATAGGTTGGCCATTCCGAGGGTATATATAGCATATGGTACTCCTTGCTAGCTATATAGTCAGTTGTTGATCGCTGCTGTGTTCCCAACACTCGGTCTCTTCGTGGAAAATTCTACACACAGGGACGTGTCAAAATCCCGGACGTTTTGGGAATCCCTGCCGGACGCATTTTTTAAGTCTCTAAAAGAGGACATGTCCGGGAAAAAGAGGACGTCTGGTCACCCTATGTTAAATGTATCCTTTGATGAGCTAATGTTTAATTTGGCATGTGTTTTCCAGTCATACTTTTTAACTACATAACAATAGGCTCTATCTTAAGATCCTGCTGAACTCCTCTTTTGCTATCTACAATATAAAGACCATTATATCACTACTAAATATGCATGGAACTTCTGCAGATGGTCCAGAATGTAGTGACTTGTTTGCAAAAGAGGGCCCATATCAGTTTATTACCCTTCAGTTCCTTGCTATGGCTGCTTGCACTGACACTGACATCTCAGCTCACAGTAGATCATGGGCCAGACGGGTTTTTTAGTGGTTGCTTTATTTTCCGGACAACCTCTTCAACTCTATTTGATCCAAATATACCCTCTCTATCTCCCTCCCCTCCAATAGAAAAGGGAAAACCTTACACTCAGGATTAATTTTGTATCATCACAATCAGGGAGATTAATTTATTTCCAATATGCCATTAACCAACTATCCTACAAAATCACAATATGCATCATCATACAAAAAATATCTAATATGCTCAAGTATCCATTCTGTCTCATAACCCCCCCCCTCCTCCAAATAGCCGTGCATGTGCGAATACACACACACACACAGTCACTTTTTCCATGACAGAGACGAGAACATTTTGGCTGAGTTCATCCTTTAGTGTCTAGCTCAGACATCTCTGGCTGAAGTGATGTCTGGAACTGTGTGTGTATTTCCTTCAACATCAGGGGCATTTTCTTTGAATCCTTTAACTTTCAAACCCATCTAGTTGAAGATGGTTATTTGTCCCTATGCCTCGTGGTCATCTGTGTCTCCACTGTAGTCGACGATCCTTGGGTAGAATACACACATTGCCAAACAGTGGTACATGGGGGAGACGAATATCATTACCAAGGGTTTTATGAGTAATTTTCCTTTGAGTAGTCAAAGAAAAAAACCTCTGGAATATACAGGACGGCAAAGAAAAACAATATTCTATGAGAGGAGGGAACCCCAGCTGTAAAGATATCAACAACATTATGTAGTGATGGATGTCCCTGTTGGCAATGAAGGGACACTCAATAGGGATTTGTGTTGTTGATGTCTGTGTGTGTGTATCATTCATTCTCACTGGACAACATGAATACCTTATTGTATTAAAACATTTCAGCACAAAACCTACACTTGAGGAAAAAGATTACATTTGTATTTCAACATTATAGTATACTGCCTTACTTTAAACTTGAAACAGATCTAGGTATCTGATGTTAGTGCTGTGTCCTGCTGCATTTTTCTCAACTGTATCTTCATCCCATTTGCAGATCCTTCGTCAAGATGAGCATATTGCCAAACAGCGCTATATTGGGGGAAAGAACGTCTTGACCAAAGGGGCTCCTGAGTGGGTGTCCTTTGATGTGACTGAAACAGTGAGGGAATGGCTCACAAACAGAGGTGGGTGCAGTGGAATACCTCTTACCCTTTCACTAATTTGTGTGCTTACTGGAAACTGTCTGCGAGTTCGAAACATTTATTGTGTTTAATGTTCTTCTTGCTGTTATGCGTTTTAGGAATGAAAATAATATATAATGAAATAGCTCTGCATTTGATTATGTACAGAAAGACCAGGTGCAGGAAAAAAGTAAAAGTATAAAAGGGAGAAGATGAGGCAGAGAAAAGACATTACAGGAGATGGAGAGGAGTGGAATGGTGAAACTCTATGGATTAAAGCCAAAATTGCTAAACCTTTGGAAATACAATGCCTATGTGTGATTTTTTTTGTGAGGTCACATTGGAGACTGCTCACTCTAAACACAACAAAATGCCATCCAGGTTCAAGCATACATTGTTTACTTTAAGTTCTGTAATTTTAGAATTTGGAAGTCGGAGCTGTAATGACATTTTTGTTTGCTTGAATTGTGCAACATGATGAAGGAGTGAGTTGGGGTTTCCGCAGTCTTTCCAAGTGCAGAAGAAAACTGGTTTCATTCTCCCTATTCAAGAATCCAGCTTGATTTCAAATTCAAATACTGCCTGTTGAAGGGACAAGACTGTTTTTCTGCATTTTCACATTGAACTGGTTTAGAGGTCCAGTGGTGTCCACGAGACAGTGAAACTGCAGGAGTCACTCAATGTTTGTGAGCTCAGGATGCTCAACACCTTCAATTTTGAGAAAACTCGATTTTGCTCAGGCAGGCCCCAGTAGACAAAAAAGCACTTTCCCCCTTGACAACCAACGCATATTGCTGTGCAAACGCAGGCTGGGAAGAGTTCCTGTCACCTGGTTTGGCCTATGCATTAAGTTGCTGCTGACTGGCCTGTACTTTTAGCTGGAGCTCTTTGCATGCCTTTTTTTTGTCAAATAACTGTTCCACTGGCTTCTCTTTGTCAGTTTTTATGACTTAAATGAAGATCTCATCGCATTTCAGTACATATTTCGTATTTCATATATCAGTACAGTTTTTCAGAAATATCTAAGGGGTTCAAAAACAGTTTGGCACCTTGTAGCAAAGGCTGGTGCTGTGATTGAAGACATCAAATCTATAAAAAAACACATATGGATTTATGTAGTAAATCAAAAAGTGTTAAACCAAAATATGTTTTATATTTGAGATTCTTCATAGTAGCCACCGTTTGCTTTGATGACAGCTTTGCACACTCTTGGCACTCTCTCAATCAGCATGAGGTAGTCACCTGGAATGGTCTTCATGAGGTATTCACCTGGAATGGTCTTCATGAGGTATTCACCTGGAATGGTCTTGGAAACAGTCTTGAAAGAATTCCCAGAGGTGCTGCGCACTTGTTGGCTGCTTTTCCTTCTCTCTGCGGCCCATCTCAGGTTGGGTGAATATGGAGGCCAGGTCATCTGCCTCAGCACTCCATCACTCTCCTCCTTGGTCAAATAGCTATTACATAGCCTGGAGGTGTGTTTGGGGTCGTTGTCCTGTTGAAAAATAAATACATTATGCTCTCACTAAGTGCAAACCAGATGGGATGGCATGGCGCTGTAGAATGCTGTTGTAACTGCTGGTGTGTGCTTTGAATTTTGAATAAAGTGTCGCCTGCAAAGCACCCCAACACCATCAGACCTCCTCCTTCATGCTTCACTGTTGGAACCACACATGCAGTCTCACATGGACATGGCGGTAGGAACCAAAAATGTCAAATTTGAACTCATCATACCAAAGTACACATTTCCACTGCTCTAATGTCCTTGTGTTTCTTGGCCAAAGAAATTCTCTTTTTCTTGTTGTTCTTCCTCAGTAATGGCTTTGTCACGTAGGTCCTGACTCGTGACGCACAATGATGGACACGGCCAAGCAATCACTTCAGTTTTGGGTGTTATTTTATTGGTCCGCAGCCAAAGTGTAACAAAACAAAAAAGTTTACTCACAAAAACGTATCTCACTTTCAACAAAAACTTCTCTACAAAAACAAACAGGGCAATGTTACCTTCTAATCTATATATATATCCAAACAGTCTTTGAGTCACAAGTACTTCACCTTGTTCACTCTGACTTGTCTCCTTCACTCTCCTCGTACATCTCTTTAGTGGGCCAGATATACTAGTTATCCCCACCCACCAGAGGAGCCCACTATTCACGTTTACGCTTAACATCCATATACCATACATTTCATCAACAACCTCAGGTCCTACGGTAACAAATAGATATCATAATCAACAATACAACCATTACAGTGCAAAAATACATACATAATATACATAGCACATCATCAGTGGTGGAATGTAACGAAGTATTTGTACTTCGTTACATTTTTACGTATCTGTACTTTACTTAAGTAAAAATAATAGTGCATACTTTTTACTTTTACTTCGTTACATTTGGCAGCTATTATCTATACTTTTACTCCGCTACATTTCTACAATATATGTCGTTATTCTTTACATTTTATGAACACAGTTTCGCCAAACTGTTGCCCACACAAAAATATGGATTGTGTTGCTTTAGGACGTTTCAACCAATCAGGTGGCTCTATCAGCTCCAATGACAGCAGAGTGTGTATTTGACAGCAGCACTACGGTAGCCTTGCCTGTTTAGCTTAAACATTCGACAAACAGCCTGACTAACAAACAACTTTTCAACATGGATTCAGAGTCAGCCTCATCTGAGGACATGTTCAAGTTCAGAGGCCCCAAGAACTCGTGGAGGTTTCAGTGCGTTTCCTGTCTACCTCAAAAAAGGAGTTGCTAGACTTCAAAATTCGCCTTCAAATTTGGAGAAACAGGTCGAGTTATGCAGAGTTCTTGCTATGCTAAGTTAATGTCTATGACTTTTGCATATCGTATGCGGTTACTGACATGTTTTTATACTGTTATCTAGCAAAATACATGTTGACATACAGCAATAGCATCAAAATAACACGATTGTACCTTGATTATTTATTTAACGTAGTGATAAGATAAAGCTGGTAGTTTAGCAATGTCAAGCTAACGTGAAGATTTGCCTTTTTTATTGACTGGTTATTGCCTGGCATGCAAACTAAATGCCTAGTCTTGGGTTACTCAATATGTTTTTTTTCCCTTTTCTGCAATCAATAGAGCATAAAACTCTGCATTGACCAGTTTAACAACTCCATTTGTTTTTCATGTTTCATATTTCCATTTTTTACATGTTTACAATTAAACAAAAGATTCAAAGATATAAAATTGTGTCTTTATTGGTTTGGCTTAATGGTATTAACTTTGCAAATAATCCCTGGGAGATAAATTGTCATCCGCAGAATTGTAAGATAGAGTGTGAACAGTATTACAGACAATAGGCCCAATAAGTACACCAACCTTTCCAATTAACAAATGTTGTTGCTTATAATTATTACTAGTAGTGACATATGTAGAGGCATTTATTACCAGTCGCTATTACTTTATCAAAATGGCACAGCCTAGACATTGAGAGACAACCCATTGCGTGAGTACTTTTACTTTTAAAGTAAATTTAAAAGTGAGTACTTTTAACTTTTTACTTAAGTAGGATTTTTGATGTAGTACTTTTACTTTTACTTTCATTTTCCTGGGTACTTGTACTTTTACTTAAGTACTAAACGTCAGTACTTCTTCCACCACTGCACATCATACATCTTAATTGGGAGAAACCAACGCAATTCCCTCATGAGTCCGAGCTCGTGCCCGAGGCTGGCACTACTAAGCCACCCCAGCTTCCCCAGTTCGGGTCCTTTGAACCAGCAAGGCGGAAGTCCCACTGCAACAACCACGGAACCTGAGGCTCTCACATGAACTGAACAAAGATAAGTCCATAAAACCCTAACCCCATACACCCTCTGTGTGCGTGATTTTGTCAGATGACCAGTGTGTATCAATACGTTAGACACTATCGCTACAACTATCCTTGCAGGCTCGGACTAGGAACGATTTTCGGCCCTGGCATTTTTATATCTACACCGGCCCCTTATGGACCGACCGACCGACCCCCCCCCCCCCCCCCCTTTAGCGCAAATGAGCCGAACCAACTTCAGCGAACCTACTTAAGCAATCCTGTGAGCCGAAGTCAACATGTCGCGGTGGGCACAATTAAAAACCAAACGGCCTACCTTGACGCTGTCTTGATCGCAGGGCTTCTTGCAAGTTGCAATTATTCCACATTAATCCACACGGTTTAACATACCCGGATAGCCCTGCTACGAAAAACGAAAAACAGTTTGGCGCTCTCCAGCAGCAGTTTGTCTAGATATATAAAATTGACATCAACACACAAAGACACAATAAGAGCATGACAAATATGACAAGGACAAAGACCAAATTACAGAAATTATTAATATATATATATATATATATATATATATATATAAATACTTAAAAATGGAAGGCAGTTGTGAAGTGCAAAGATATCATCACACACACACATGCACAGAAACACATTCACTCACTCGCTCACTCACACACATCACCATGCACATATTGTGCCCATCAAGTCTTTAGTGCTTTGTTAGGGGGTCAGGTAGGGGCGGGGGTTGAGGGGGTGATGGAGGCTACAGCTCTTGGGGAAAAACTGTTCCTCAGTCTTGTGGTGCGGGCCCGCAGTGTGCGGTACCTTTTCCTTGATGGAAGGGAAACAATCAAGGTGTGTCCAGGGTGTGTTTTGTCCGTACTTATTGACCTTGCCTTCCTCTTCAGGCGGTCATTACACACAGATTCCAGGTCTGGGAGCTCAGCTCCTATGATCTTTTTTGCTGACCTGATCACCCTGGCCAGGTCCCTCCTGCTCTCCACTGTGCAGCCTGAATACCACACACTGCAGCCCTGGCAGAGGATGCTCTCAATTGTGCTCCTATAAATGTTTATGAGCAGGTGTGTGGATAAGCCAGCCCGTTTCAGCTTCCGTAGAAAGAAGAGCCTCTTCTGGGCCCTCTTTACCAGATTGGAGACGTTAGTTGCCCATGTTAGGTCCTTGGTGATGTACGTCCCTAGGAATTTAACAGAGTCCACCCTCTCCACTTCTTCCCCGTTGATGGTAAGTGGGGTCTGCGTTGTCCTCTTGGGCCTCCTAAAGTCCACAATGAGCTCATTTGTTTTTGCTGTGTTTAGGACCAGATTGTTGTCCACACACCACTCTGCCATGTGTTCGAACTCCTGCCTATAATGGCACTTGTTGTTGTTACTAATGAGCCCCACCACAGTGGTGTCATCGGCGAACTTGATTATGGTGTTGGATGAGTGTATAGGCACGCAATCATGGGTGAAGAGCGTGTAGAGGGCTGAGTACACACCCCTGGGACGCACCTGTGTTCAAGGTTACAGTTGAGGATGTCATATGCCCTATTCTGACATTCTGTGGTCTGTTTGAGAGAAAGTCCAGGATCCATGAGCACAGTGAGGTAGGGAGACCAAGATTAATGAGTTTGAGGACCAGCTTATGGGGGATTATTGTATTAAACGCAGAGCTGAAGTCCACAAAGAGCATTCTTACATATGTGTTCGGGTGTTCCAGGTGGGACAGGGCTGTGTGGAGTGCGATGGAGACAGCGTCCTCTGTGGATCTGTTTGCCTTATAGGCAAACTGGTGGCTGTCCAGGTCCACAGGGATGTGGTGTCTGATGTGCGCCAGTATCATCCGCTCAAAACACTTCATGATTACTGGGGTGAGGGCGACTGGGCGGTAGTCATTGAGGCAGGTAATGGCAGATTTTTTGGGGATAGGGACGATGGTAGTGGTCTTGAGGCAGGTGGGGACTACGGCTTGTTGCAGGGAGAGGTTAAAAATGTCTGTAAAAACTCCTGCTAACTGGTCGGCACATGATCTAAGTATACGTCCCGACACCCCATCAGGGCCAGTGGCCTTGCTGGTGTCAATTCTTCTCAAGGTGGACCTCACTTGGTGGTGTTGAAGAGTGAGAGTCTGCTCCTCCTCTGACCCTGACATCTGATGCTCCACTGTTACCCCACTGTGCTGCTTGTCAAAGCGGGCAAAAAAGCGGTTTAGGGTGTCTGGGAGGTCCCTGTCCTTGCTAACCAGTGTGTTCTTGTGTTTGTAGTCAGTTAGGGTTTTGATGCCTCTCCACATGCTCCTGGCGTCCTTGCTTTCAAAGTGACCCTCAATGCGCTGCCTGTACTTGCCTTTGGCCTCCTTAATGCCCTTTTTTAGATCTCGTCGGGCAGTGCTGTAGGCCAGTGTGTCACCTGACTTGAAGGCAGCATCTCTCGTCCTGAGCAGCAACCTGACATTACCGTCAAACCACGGTTTCTGGTTAGGGAACACCTTGATGGTTTTGGTGCTCAGTACTGTCTCGGCGCAAAACTGAATGTAACTCAGGACGTTAGAGGTGTACTCCTCCAGGTTGGCTCCCTGCGAAAATACCTCCCATACTGTGCTCTCAAAACAGGTGTGGGGATGGTGCAGCTTTATATGCCCTCTGTATATTTGTATATACTTGGTCCAGTGTGTTTTTATCTCTGGTTGGAAAGCATACATTTTTGTGGAGTTTTGGTAACACTTTCTTGAGTTCTGCATGGTTAAAATCCCCTGCCACTATCAAGGCACCCTCTGGATGTTGATTTAGTTGGCCGTTAATAAAGCTGTACAGTTCCTCCAGAGCTAGTGTAGTGTTCACTTGTGGTGGGATGTAAACAGCTAGGATGAGAGTTGCAGAAATCTCCCTTGGTAAGTAAAACGGCCTGCATTTCAAAGCTATATATTCCAAATCTTGGGAGCAGTGTCTCCCAACGACCTCTGCAGCCGTGCACCAGTCATTGTTTACATAGATACAGACTCCTCCCCCTCTGGTCTTACCAGAATCTGCAGTCCTGTCAGCTCGATGCACGGTATAGCTCGCCAGTCCGATGGCTTCGTCCGGAACGGAGTTATCCAGCCAGGTCTCTGTGATTACAGTCACGCAGTTGCCCATGTTGTTCGATGCAATCCTCAGCCTAATTTCGTCGATCTTATTGACAAGTGACCGGCAGTTTGCAAGAAAGAGAAAGCGGTGGTCAGTGCGGGTTTGCTCTTAGTCTATCTTGCAGTCCACCTCTTTTGCCCCGCTTCTGCCTTCTCTCGCAACATTGCCTCCGACGCCTCCTAAGCCTGTAGTAGTAGGCTTCATTCTCAAGCCCATCAGGTCGCAGTATCTCAGGAGGAATGGAGAATGGAATGGAGTCCGATCCCTCGTTATTATAATCCAGACACTGTTCTCCAATGGCAAGGAGTTCAGTGCGCTCGTACTGCAGTCTGGAAAGTTGTTTACACATCGCCATGGTAACCAACTACATGATTGCACTAAAACTAAGTTAAAACTACAACTAAACGCTTCCTAACAGTAAAATCTTATCGTCGGGAGAATCCCGGGTCGCTATTACACTGAACTAAACAAAAACTAAACAAAAACTACAACTTAACTATTACTAAAAATTCAACTTAAATTATATAGCCTGGAGAGCACCGAGCCGCTGCGTGTGTACGCGCCGCCATGGCAACCGTACACACGTTATGCACATGCATCATTATGTTTGCATTGCTAATTCACATTAGAATCCGTTGTAGGGTAAAATAGAGAGAATCCGTAGGGTAAAATGAGAGTTGGTTACATGCCAGGCCCGTGATTCCGAGTCGGCATCAGGGTTGCGAAAAAACGTAAACAACGTTTGTCTCTTCGAGGCTGGTTTGTGGTCAAAGCACTCTCTATCTAACCACTCGTTCAGGTGTTTTCTTGAGTTTGTACAGCCAACTCCTGCACACGTAGTTACCGAACCACTTTTCCTCTTGAAGTTTTCCATCATTTAGCCGTCATGCACCGCAACATATTTTTGCAAAATATTCGAACATAAATTTGCCAAATATAAGAAGAACATCGTAGTTTAGTTTAAAGAAAGCATTTTTGTTTTATTTTACTTTAGTTTGTTGCTTGTACAGTTTGAAGAAACAGGATTTTACAGTTTGAAGAAATAGAAAATTATACCATATACCAACCGTCACATAGATGTGCATGACAAGGAAGCGCTATATATACTGGATGCACCATTTTAGCAATTTGACGTTAGGTTCTTTCTTGGGCTCTTTGAGTTATCCGTATTTTCAGGAAAGTAAGGCAGTCGTATAATAAGTAATGGGGCCGGTATGATTGAAGGAGGGCCGGCCCTCGCACGCCGAAATGTGGACCGGCCCACCGGGCAAATGCCCGGTATCACAGATTACCAGTCGAAGCCTGCTTGTGTGTGCACCCGCAAAGTTTAGTTTAGCGGCAGCTCCAACCGTATTTAAATGTCCGTATCAGTTCTCCGTGACAGGCTTCTTTGCAGCAATTCGACCATGAAGGCCTGATTTACACAATCTCCTCTGAACAGTTGATGTTAAGATGTGTCTGCTACTTGAATTGGTTTGGGCTTTAATCTGAGGTGCTGTTAATTGGCAGTTTCTGAGGCTGGTAACTGTAATGAAATTATCCTCTGCAGCAGAGGTAACTCTTGGTCTTCCTGTCCTGGGATGGTCCTCATGAGAGCCAATTTCATCATGGATTCATCATTTGATGGTTTTCGCGACTGCCCTTAAGGATACATTCAAAAGTTCTTGAAATGTTCCAGACTGACTGACCTTCATGTCTTAAAGTAACGATGGACTGTCGTTTCTATTTACCTGTTGAGTGGATCTTGCAATAATATGGATTAGGACAGTAGTTGTAGGAGTAGTAGTAATAGGGATATTCACTATACCAACCCTACCTCTGCACAACACAACTGATGGTCCCAAACACATTAAGAAGGCAATAAATTCCACCAATGAACTCTTGACAAGACACACCTGTTAACTGAAAACTATTCCAGGTGACAACCTCATTAATCTGATTGAGAGAATGCCAAGAGTGTGCAAAGCTGTCATCAAAGCAAAATATAAAGCATATTCTGGTTTGTTTAAAACCTTTTTGGTTACTACATAATTCCATATGTGTTCTTGCCTAGTTTTGATGTCTTCAGTTTAAATATACAATGTAGAAAATAATAAAAAATAAAGAAAAAACATTGAATGAGAAGGTGAGTCCAAAGTTTTGACTTGTACTGTATGCACTTGAAAGTAGCCCATTTAATGTTTACTTATGCATGATACTTATATAGGCATCACACTTAAGGTTTGATGTTTTGTCTGTTAGTAAGGACATTGTAGTTAAACGTCTTTTGGTGTAAATATGATCAGCCATGGCAAACTCCAGCATAATGCACCAAAACCAAAACTGAGATATGGAATAACTGATTAACAGATTCTCCAGATTCTAAGCCATGGTGAAATAATCAACAAATATAATTTGAATTTGACCTGTCACGGCCAAACATCAAGAGCATGAATTTGCTTTAACTGTAGGAACAGTAAAAACAGTACACTTTACATGAATCACAGACCAACTAATACTGTTTTCTGAACACCATTCCAAATAATTTTTTTCTACATCCTGAATAAACTAACAAATCAAATACTACTGTTGTGAAAACTTGACATGGATAGTAGAATTTTGCTGAAACTCATGCTCTAAAAAGGTATTCCAACTATCACGCAAACTGACAACTACTTCAATTTGTAAACACCAATCATACTCTGTTAAATGTCATTTTATTGGATAATAATTAATGTATCCCCTTTTTAATATCAACTTTCAATAGAATAGGATGATATTGCGACTCACACCAGGTTTTCCATACTTTGTCTTTGACTTTAGAATTTGAATGAATTTTCCACAGACTCTAACCTGGGTCTGGAGATCAGTGTCCACTGCCCGTGCCACACCTTTAATCCCAACGGTGACATTACTGAAAATGTCAATGAGGTACTAGATGTCAAGTTTAAAGGTAAGAATGATCACTTATTCAACAGAATGTTTTCTTGTTTGTAATAAGATATTGTACAAAGACAGTGTCAATGAAACCAAGAGTCGTTAAATGAATGGCCCATTACTGCCCATGTGTTTGGGAATATCTAAGCATTATATCAAATATGGTTAATTATTTATAATAATAATAATTCATTTAATTTTTGAACGCACTCTGAAGAATCTCAGAGTGCCTACATATTAGACTATAATGAACTATAATAATACAATAAAATTAAAAATTAGTTAACACAAGCATAATAGAAAACTAAGTGGTGCTAGATTTAACACAAGGCTTCTTTACCTCTGTAGTAATCAGTAAGCCTTTTGAGCTGATTATCAAATCTCTATGATTAATTATAGCCCGAAACATATTAAATATCTATAATAATATATATAGATTTATGTTTATAGTTTGTTCCCTTAGCCAAAGTGTTGGTAACTAGCTTTTCCCCTCACCTTCTCTCAGTGTGGGAAAGTGAAAAAAATGCACAGACATGTTTGACCACGTCGGGACAAATATTAATGTAAAGTACATGCCATTTTGAACTGAAGTGGTTTAATGATTAAGAATTGTGGAACTACATTTAAGAATAGTGTGAAACTGGTTCTGGGACTATTTTATTCTTAGCTGGGATTTTTACAGTGAGATGCAGAAAGGACAGCAATTGAGATCCTGCGTGGTCTGCTATCTTACTTAGCTTTGGGGGCCCTCTGGGGTGCAAGGTTTTTGGAGCACTCACCCATCTATGCAAGGGATTTTACTGAACTGGAAGAGGAATGCAGGGCTGCTGCAGATCCTCATCCACTCAGCATGAAATGAAAGAAGGGCACTGGTATCCAGTGGTGACACCTCCCCAGGGAGAAGTCCTGTTTTCGCCATCATGGGTAGAGTGCTTGAGCAGACGAATGAGAGAACTGCCTGGAAAGGCAAACTGAGGTACATGACTCAGTAAGATATTAATGCATGAGGTGAGCCAGATGTGATAATTCATTGTTTCAAAAATATTTGGAGTAATTTTTGTAGGTAATGTATGGCTACATGCATTGAATGGTTAGACCAAGGTCGTAGGCATGGATTGAACCCTATTTTGTGTTTACAACAGAGGTTTTTCAAAGTTTAGCACATGTATTTTGTTTTGTTTTTCTTGAGAATAGTTTATCTAGACTATAAGCCTACAAAAAACAAGCAGAAACTAAATGTTATTTCAAGTTGAGGCTTACTCTATTGTTAAGTTGAGGGATTACTCTTTTGTAAAGGTTAAAGAAGTTGACATAAGTATAAACAGATTGGCAAACATACAAGGCAGAGTCCTTTAAGCTAAGAAAATGCACTTTTCATTAAATGCCTTTTGGGGTCAATAGAAATGGTTCTACCTGGGGATTTTTACCCTCCAATAATTTTAATATTCTTTCAGAAAAAAAGCTGCCTTGAAAATCTTACTGGACAAAATTAGCGTATCTGATTGTGCCGATTAAGACACCAAGCTGAAACAAACCCTAATGAGAGGATTTAATGCCACCCTGAAATGCAAACACAACTTTGTGATGACAGGAAAAACAATCATGACATAGAAAGTGTGCCATGTGGAAATGCAATGCAAAACAGAATTTGTTTGGCTGCCACTGGTAGCTGCTCGCATTAAGTTCAAGTCACTTATGCTTGCCTACAGAGTGCGTGCTGGTTCTGCTCCCACCTACCTAAATGCTCTTGTAAGGGAAAATCTTACACCCAGGACGCTGCGCTCATCTAGTGAGTGACGTCGGGCACTGCCGCCTGTGCAAGCACGGCAATCCAGACTATTCTCAGTTGTAGTTCCACATTGGTGGAACGAACTGCCTAGCACTACCAGAGCAGGGGCGTCCCTCTCTACCTTCAAGAAGCTCTTGAAGACCCAACTCTTCAGAGAGCACCTCCCTTCCTAACTGGCACCTTGGCTTAACTTGCACTTAAGCAGTGACAGACCCGCACTGCTTTTTACTTTCTAGGTCGTTTTCTATTTCTTGAAAAAAAAAAAAGCAGTATTTTTACTTAGTAAGTTTTAGTCCATAATTGTGACGTCAATTCCGATCACAACAAAATAATTGTATATTTCTCTTCTTCTAGATAATGTTAGGATTACCTGAAGGTTGAGTCAACCGTTTAATTTTGCTATAAAGTATGCGCTGAGTAGTTCACTTTAGTTAGGTCCCATGTAGCAAAAATATTACTTTACCATCCTAACGACATCAAAGATTACAGAATCCAGTCAGACAACAGAAGTATGTACGGCAAAATGGGAGCTTTTTAGATTACTTCATTACTTCTTTGTTATTTTCCCTTAGAAAAAAATGGTCTGACACGGAACTCTATCTGAGGTAAATTCATACTGGGATTGTTTTTAAATGTTCAAAAGGGATGACTAATCAGCAGGTTTTGGGTAGTCATGATTTTGACTAAATCTGACTACAACAACATGTCTGCTTTCAATCGGCTAGAATAGATTAGTAGATAGATAGTACATTTTATCAGAGTTTACGAAAATAAATGAATGAAAAACTGAGAGAAAGGACATTATGGTTCACATCTCAGCTAGTCTTGGTAAAATGGATTAACTAACTCTTTTTAGACTTGCCCTTTTGGCGGGCTGAGCTAAACGTCCTCAGGTATGTACTTCTTAAGCAGGGAGAATGACAGTGCTCTGTTTTGCAGGAGCGGAAGGTGAATATGAGGAGAATAGCCGATGGGACCTTGGGCACCTGAAGAACCAGAAAGAACAGCTCCTTCCTCACCTGATCCTCATGATGCTCCCACCGCATAGGTTGGATGCTCAGGCATCATCTCGGCGACGCAAGCGGGCTCTGGACACAAACTACTGCTTCAAGTGAGCTGCTCAGACTCTAGTTACCATGGAAACATTGCTCGTAAGAGAGCTTATGAATTCAAGTCTCCAGATATTTATGCTACACCAAATATCGCATTTAATTAGTGAGAATGGGCAGTTTTGGCCCTTGCACATTATTCTGAGAATTTTTCATGCCATAAGACCTTTTGTCTGTCATTTGCACTGCAGGAACTATCCATTTTGTAGTTCCTCGATAGCAGTTCCACATCAACATTATAGCACCTACTTTGGGGATTTTCCATACCTCCTTCATGTATTCCTGGTAGATCAGCTCTAGCCACACCGATGTAATGAATATTTTTAAGCTTTAAGGGTAATCCCTGATCAGTAAAGCTAGCTATAGTTAGCTTATGATCACCTTATGAAATTGGTGACACATTAAGCGAAGTGCCTTGTGTGGGTATCATACAGTGACGTGCGGTGAGGTTCGCAGCTGGTGAGGCACAGAAACCGGAAGTGATTACGTCATTCCGATCTCTAGTTGTTTAAAAAAAATAGAAATGTATACATCATACATGTATATGCTTATGGTTTAAGGCCTCGTAAAAGTCAGTTGACTATTGAGCCGTATAACTTCTTATAATAATAATCGTTTAACATAACGTTTTTTCAGTTCTGGTGAGATGACAATTTTTAAACCATAAGCATATATACACATGTATGATGTATACATTTCAATTTTTTTTAAAACAACTAGAGCAGCTAAACGTACAATCGGTGTGGTAATTGAACTTTTACACCGTGTCAAATAAGATATTAATAGTTACAAGGTAGCGTATGTAGCCCTCCCACCAATGATATGGCTCATTTCAATGTGTCCAGGGAAATAACCTTTTACACAACTCGGCAGTGATGGGCAGTAGCGTCACTACTTGTAGCGACGCTACTAGCTTAAACATTTGTCAGTAGCGTCGCTATTTACAAAACCAAGTAACTTTTCAGTTGCTAAGCTCTTTTATTGATCAAGTACCGCAGTAGCGTCCTCGAAAGCTAATTTATCCTGGACCTTTCTGATGTTCATTCATAACAGGCTTCCCTGCAGCCATCAAACACAAAAATTAAGCAGTACATCACTTTCGGCGAGACGAGTGAAACTAGATAGATAGATATCGTCATTTCAAGTACACCAGACGCTGCTCATACATTTAAAATGAATTCTCCCCTAATTTTAAATGGGTAGTTTGCATGCAGATTCTAGACAACCGGATAACTAGAATGCTGTTGATATTTAGATACAGCTGAAGATGATGAAAGTTAATAAGTGAAAAGTCCGTGCTGTCTGCTCAGGGAGTCGAATTGCGAAAATGCACAAAATAGACGAAAGATGAAGGTAGGCAAGGTTTTCTGCACTCATTTGTTTTCATCTGCGTTTGAATACCTGACTCAACAGCCATACCTTCAAAAGTACGTCACTTTATAAGAGACGAGTGAAACTAAATATGTTTTCAGATGCCTTCTTTGTAATCCAAAGAAAAAGTTCCTGTCAACGTCAATGACATCCAACACCAACATACGAACACACGAATTTCATCCATTCAACCGTTTTTATCTGACTGACTGACTGACAATTAATTTATACATTTGAAAAGGATTGGTCAATGATTGGTTGGCTGTGCTGAGGCAGTGAACATAGTTAATATTAAATGTAGTCTCACTGTCCCTCGGATGACACCTTTCACTGCTGATAGCGATCTTGAACACTTCTGTCACTTTCAAGAACCAACATTATTTGAAGTCTTGTTCTACAGACGAAAACAACTACAGAATTTTCAGAGAATAGTCAGCAGCCAACGGGAAACAAAAGGTACGTGTTAGCTTGTTTGCTAGTTAACATGTTGTGGCTGATGTGACATAGGCTGTATTGACTACTTGACAAATGCACAGTGTCTTAAGTGCTCTCAGATTTAGGTTATAGTTTAGTGTTTGGCTGACGTTTCAAACAGTTTTTCCACAATTGTATTGTTGTACACACGCTACCATTGTTCAGTTTGAATGTCCATATAGCTTTCCAGTTAGTTTAGCTAAATAATGTTTGAGCTCATTCGACAAAGTGAAATTTATTGGGGTATCAAAAGTTTCCATTGAAAATAATGTGAGCCAGCTCACTGGCAAATTAGCTAAATAATTGATCCTGAGAAGGTTTTTTTTTTTTTTTTTTTTTACTTATAGATTAACTGTTAATGGTGAGATAGAATTTACAGCTAAATGTTGGTGGGCAGTCAATGTGACAACCGAATAAAGTCTTTAGAAATGTAGTAATGTAAAACAGCCTCTGGACCTCTGTATTCTATCATTATTTTGATTCAAACTGTAAGATCAATACTTGTTTTTACAGTTTAACCAGTCAACCAGGGCTTTTACAGATCCTGGGGGCAGGGGTGGGCTTGACAGTGTTGTGTTGAAAGACTAGCACCACTACTATGTCGAAGTACAGGGTGTACCCATGGATATCACAACTGATGGTTATGCTGCAACATCATAAATACTTAGCAATGTTATATCCAGCCATTTCTGCCAGGCTTATTTTAATGACAGATTTTTGAAACAAAGACTTCTTAAACAAGTGTTTTGTCTGTTTTCACAGGTCTGCAGAATTGAACAGATGAGGCCTCAATGAACAACTTCGGCATACAAAGATCCTCCACTTGAAGACGGGCCCTATCATCCTGCCATCATTAGGCACTTAATTTTTCACACCAAAAGTATTTAAAAGAAGCAAAACACTGTAAAATATTATAACAATAAACCTGTACACTGTAATCATTTTCTAATGTTGTCTATGGAATGCCTCTTTTTTATTAATTCATATGCTGTTTTTCCGGGTATAAACTCAATTGACACCTCTGAAAATCTTTCAGTGGTTAACCTGTGCATTTGCAAAATACATTTTCTATTAACTTTTTCAAACCTTTTGGTGTTTCCACGGGTCTGATGTCAGCTGTTACATGTCAACAAAGGTGTGAACATGTACCAGGTAATGTAAACTGAATTTAACTGAATTTAAAAGAAGAGTGAAGGGAGAAGAGTGTTGATTGTAAACCCATTCCAAGTAAAGCAAATGTTTTGGCATTGAAAACTAATTGTTGGCCAAGCATCATATTCCAATTTGTTTAAAAACATGTTAATTACATTTGTATAAATCTGTCTAATGATTTAATCGAGGGGTGTTGACAGAGGATATCAGTTATTGTATTTCAATTGAAATTTACGTATGTAACTACGGTTCTATGAATCACTGGATGACCGCTAGACGGTGCTTTCAAGAACTGGATGATCCATCTCGCGCATGCGCAGGTCGAGGAATAATACCAACATTGTCACGTCGTGACCCCGATGACCCCCGGATAGTCTATATCTTCCAGTGGGGTCAGGGAAACTGTTCCTACACAATCTTCTCGCGAGAGCACGAGGATTCTGAGTGACAGAACGGTCTAGCGGTCATCCAGTGATTCATAGAACCGTAGTTACATACGTAACTTTCGTTCTATTTCATCCTTACTGACTGCTAGACGGTGCTTTCAAGCACTGGATGACCTATACCAACAAAGTCACGAAGAACTCTAGCACTTGCCTTACTGAGAGGAAGCAGCAGAGTCACGCCACAGGACCACAGCCAACGGCTGGGGAGTGGCAACATACACCCGGTAGAACCTGGAGAAGGTACTAGGTGATGTCCATGACGCTGCCTCGCAGACATCTTCCAGGGGAATGCCCCGCGAGGCTGCCCAGGGTGTCGAAACAGCTCTGGTGGAGTGGCACCTCACCCGTATGGCAGGGGGTGCCCACTTCCCTTTTATCCAGGTGACAAGATCACAGCCAACAGCTGAGGAGCGGCAACATACACCCGGTAGAACCTGGAGAAGGTACTAGGTGATGTTCATGACGCTGCCTCGCAGACATCTTCCAGGGGAATGCCCCGCGAGGCTGCCCAGGATGTCGAGACAGCTTCTAGTGGAGTGGCACCTCACCCCGGATGGCAGGGGGTGCCCACTTCCCTACATGCCTAGGTGACAGGATCACAGCCAACGGCTGAGGAGTGGCAACATTCACCCGGTAGACCCTGGGAAAGGTACTAGGTGATGTACATGATGCTGCCTCACAGACATCTTCCAGGGGAATGCCCCGCGAGGCTGCCCAGGATGTCGAGACAGCTTCTAGTGGAGTGGCACCTCACCCCGGATGGCAGGGGGTGCCCACTTCCTTACATGCCTAGGTGACAGGATCACAGCCAACGGCTGAGGAGTGGCAACATTCACCCGGTAGACCCTGGGAAAGGTACTAGGTGATGTACATGACGCTGCCTCACAGACATCTTCCAGGGGAATGCCCCGCGAGGCTGCCCAGGATGTCGAGACAGCTCTGGTGCAGTGGCACCTCACCTCGGATGGCAGGGGGTGCCCACTTCCTTTATACGCCTGGGTGATGGCCTCCACCACCCAGTGGGACAGTCGCTGCTTGGAAAAAGCAGAGCCCCTCCTAGGGTCGCCATAGCAGAGGAAAGCTGATTCGACCGCCGAATATGCCCACAGCCACATATGCCCTCAGGGCCCGCACAGGGCACAGTAATTTCAAACTGTCCCCCTCAGGGGGAATAAGTTGCGGCAGGTGGATAGGTCGATTGAGGTTGACTGTGTAAACCTTCAGAAGAAACTGAATTCGGCCACAGGGTAACCCCTGGGCCATGGAGCTTTTTAACGTGCTTCGCCAATGCGACAGCGACGAGAAAGCCGTCTTGTTAGAGACCCACTTTAGCTCTGCCTGAGCCAGGGGTTCAAGGAGACAACACAAGGCATCAAGCACAAGGTGCAGATCCCATGCTGGGGCACGCCGTGCTTGTGGGGGGCGCAGCCCTTGTGCGCCCCTCAGAAAAAAGGGGGGCACCAACCTGTGGCTCCCCACCGTGTCATTATCCACCAGAGCATGTCGGGAGGATAGCTGCCACATACACCCCCAGGGTAGCCGGGGACCGGCCCCCATCCAGGAGTGACTGGAGGAACTCTAAGGCGCTAGGGACCACGCAATGTACGGGGCCCTCGCCATGCGGCAAACAGCTGCCACCTGTTCTCATACTGCCCCCGGGTAGAGGGTGCCCGGGCATTCAGTATGGCATTACGGACAACGTCCGAACATCTGTCAGCAGTGGGTTGGGCCCTGCGGCGGCCAGACCAACAGCTGCAACCGATGAGGGTCGGGATGCCATATCCGACCCTGTAACTGAGACAGGAGATCCTTCCTGTCGGGGAGGCGCAGCGGCATCTTGCTGCAACCTGCACAGAAGTGGGAACCACGTCCTCCCTGGCCAGAAGGGGCTACCAGCAGCAGTCTGTGGCCCTGCTGGAGAACTCCCTGTAGAGTTGGAAAAATCAACGGGATTGGCGGAAACGCAACTCCCTGGTGATTGATATGGGAGACGGTCGAAACCTTGTCTGACCGCCGGGCACGTGTCGGCCTTCCAAGAAGGGCAGAAGCCTGCAATGCCCTGTGCACAGCCCGCAGCCCCAGAGCATCAACAAGGTGACACCCTGAGTCTCCTTTGCAGGTGCTGCTCGGCGTCCAGATGAAAACCGTGAAGCCACCACTGGAGGGGGCGTAGCGACAGCAGGCCTAGGGGAACCACAGTAGCAGCTGCTGTCAGCTTCCCTAGAAGGCGCAGAATTCCGCGTAACGCAACTGCCTGCCTTCCTGAACTGGGAAAGAAGGTGTAGGCTGTCGTACAATCGCCGTGGCGATGGACAAGCCCTCATGGCCACTGAATCGAGAGCCACCCTGAGAAGAGTGTGATCTGCGATTGGACCAGACAGCTCTTTGTTAAATTGAAGGAGATGCGTCGTGTCCAGGGCCATCTGAGACCGGGACGGGGCACAAGGGCCAGTCGTCCAGGTACGGCAAGATTGTCATGCCCTGCGACTGTAGGGGTGAGAGGGCTGCCGCCCCACACCTGATGAAGGCACGTGGGGAAGGGAGAGGCCAACTGGGAGCACCCTGAACTGAGGTGAGGTCCCTGAAACGCAAACTGCAGAACCCGTCTGTGGTGTGGCGCTATGGGTACATGAAGTAGGCATCCTTGAGGTCTACTGACGTAAACCACTACCCCCTGGTTATTGTACGCAGAACCCCTTGCCATGCTCAGCATGCGGAACCTCAAGACCCTCGGGAGCCTGTTGAGGCCCCTCAGGTCGAGGATGGGACGAAGTCCGCCATCTTTCTTTGATACTAATAAGTAGGTTGAGTAGAACCCCCGGGTTGTGTCAGGGGGTCTACCGGCTCGATGGCACCCCTGTCCAGGAGGGTGGACCGCTCCTGGGTAAGGGCCCGGGCTTTCGCCGGGTCTTCATGATGGTCATTTTGACCCGGCCATAGGCTGGGGGCCGGCCTCGGAACTGAAGTCGGCATCAGTGGGTTAGGTGGAAAGCACCCCGGGTCCCTGATAGAAGCAGCCCAGTAGCTGAGCTGCAGCTGGGAAAAACGCAGACGGCCGGCCCCTGGGCCTCAGCGCCTGGCCCCCCCGCCCCTAGGGGCTCTGGGGGGACGATGGGCTGTGCACGAAGCGTGAGGTTGGACCGAGGGCTGTCGCTCTGGACTCTGAAAGGCCCGCGCTTGCCGCTGAACAGGCTGTGGGCGTTGGGCCCCGTAGTGACCCCTTGGGTGGACCTGTGACTGCGAGCTGCCCTCAGGTGCTCGACACAGAGACAATAGGGGCATCGCTCATGGCCACCCTCCACCTGCAGAGGGCCATGCAGGCCGCACAAGAGTGGTTGCTCACCATGTCTGCAACCCACGCACCACTGAGAGAGAACGGTAGTAGCTAGCCTCAGTAGAGGATAATGGTCCCAACATAATGGGGACAATCAGAATAGACTAGGTGCAGGGAGAGGTAGGCAGGAACCGCTGCCTCCACCGACAATATTCACAGGCCATCGGTTACAGCCCACACCTGTGCTGGGAGCGGGGAGCGAGAGCACTGCCCTCACCAGGAGAGGGGAATGGCCACACTCGATGGGTTAATCAGCATAAATATAGGATAGATATAGATGCCGGGAGAGGGAGGCAGGAATCGCTGCCTTCACCGACAAAATATTTGCAGGCCAAACTACAAACCACACCTGTGCTGGGAGCGGGTAGCGACAGCACTACCTTCACCAGGAGAGGGTGGATGGCCACACACAACGAATTACACGGTGCAGAGCAGATGCCGGGAGAGGGAGGCAGGAACCGCTGCCGTCACCGACAAATACCTGCAAGCCAAACTACAAACCACACCTGTGCTGGGAGCAGGTAGCGAGAGCGCTACCCTCACCAAGAGGGGGTGGATAGCCACGCACAATGAGCTACACAGTGTAGACTAGATGCTGGGAGAGGGGGCAGTAACCTCTGCCTTCACCGACCAATATTCTCAGGCCAACAATTACAAACCACGTGCCCTCACCAGGAGAGGGGAATGGCCACACTCAATGGGTTAAGCAGAATAAATCTAGAATAGATATAGATGCAGAATAGATGCTGGGAGAGGGAGGCAGGAACCGCTGCCTTTACAGACAAAATATTTGCAGGCCAACAGCCACCAATACATGCATAACATGGTATGAATATTGCAGGGAGAACTTATTTTAATGAATCTGACTCAATTCAATTGAGGATTCAATTTAGTGCCAGGGCGCCGGAGGCGCTTTTGTCCTCATTGAGTTTTAGAAAGTTATTGTGTGAGTTATGCCAATGGAGGCTAGCCTGTCAAGGAGGGTGCAGTTGGATATGGTGTCAAAAGCCGCGCTCAGGTCGAAGAGGATGAGGATGGATAATAGTCCGGAGTCAGAAAACCAAATTGGAACTGTTCATAGAGTTTATTGTTGGAGAGATGGGCATGGACCTGTGATGCCACTACCTTTTCCAGGATTTTTGAGAGACATGGCAGTTTGGAGATGGGACGAAGGTTGTTGAAGTTGTTGGGGTCTGAACCAGGTTTTTTCAGCATCGGTGTCACTGCAGCAGATTTAAGAGACGATGGGACTGAACCAGAGGTCATAGAAGAATGGATAATGGCAGTTATCAGGGGCAGTAGAGAGGGGAGGGAGGCTATAACCAGGGAGGATGGCAGGGGGTCGAGTTGGCAGGTGGATGATTTGGATTTCCGGATGGCATCTGATAACTCGACGGCAGAGGGGAGTTGGAAGCATGAAAGTGGTACAGAGAGTGTATGGCATGTATATAGTGTATATTTGTACATAGTTTGTTGATCGCATATGGGGGACATTCAACAGTGTTACATTACATACCGGTTTGTCATGTGGTTGGTGGTTACGATGCACACCGGTGCCCACAGTTTGAGGTACTTTAACCGCATTTAGTGGGTGTGCCAGAGGTAATACCCAATCACCATCAAAGTGTTCATTGTGACTCTGGTGACATCTGTTCACCCTAGCCACCTCACAAGCAGACTGGCCTTCTCAGCTTCACTGCTCACATGAAGCAACAGGGTGTTTAACCCCAAGGAGTTTATTGCAATCACAATGCTTTTTCCTCCTATTGCAGGAATTGGCCTTACAGTGCAAAATATGTGGTCAAATTACATGATTAAGCCAATAATGCTAATTATGCTATTTATGCAAATTGCTCCACATATGCAAATTATCATCCGGCAGTTTCTGTATACTGGGGACCATACTTTAAATTTCTGCAAAAAAACTTTGGTGTACTCAACATTTCCGGGTTCACCTAGTTGGCTACTACAGTATCATTTTAGGAACAAGTATCAATTAGAACGGATGACAGGGACAATGGCAGACAATGGGACATAAACGGCCACCAAATAGGTTCTGAACAATAAAGTAGCAGTATGCAACGCTCTGTAGACAGATGAGTTTGTGACACGTCACAAACGCGTCATTGCAGATAAGGTGCTCTAGCAGATATGATACCAACACCTTATAGTCTGTTATTTTTTCGTTGGATAGCAACAGACAGATATAATGGGTATACGATCTATACAGAGACTACATACACATGCATTTCAATGAGCATAATGGAATGCGGGGTTATTTAACTGCCATGGGTGATGTCTTATTGATTTTCAAAAAACCCCAATTCATTTTCTCATAGGGAGAGAAGTAAAATTGGCGGTAATATTACTCAGCACCTCAAGTAAATCTCTTCAAAGCAATTTGTGGAAGGTATACTTGCCATTTAACAGACAGCTTTGTGTAATTGAACTGTTAAAAACACCTTAATTGGTTTTCGTGTTTTTTTCTTCTTTTCTTATGAATCGTGTATATCAAAATAACCCTCTCTTCAATCCACAGTAATTATGAAGAAAACTGCTGCGTGAGGGAGCTCTATATTAATTTCCGCCAGGACCTAGGTTGGCGTTGGATCCATGAGCCCAAAGGGTACTATGCAAACTTCTGCTCAGGTCCTTGTCCTTACCTTCGCAGTGTTGAAAACACACACAGTTCGGTGAGTGGTACCAAGACTAATATGACCTTTTGATACACACAAACATTCACATTAAACTTGTGATAACAAGTGATAAGTGCATACAGTGGGTGGTACTAGGAGCATACTGTATGAAATAATAAAAGTACCAGTGAAACCATGCTTTGATTTCGAAATGAAATTTCATACAGTATGTATTTCACATATGGCTGTCCTTTCCACCCCTGCAGCTTCTGAGCCTGTTTAATACTCTGAACCCAGAGGCCTCTGCCTCTCCCTGCTGCGTGCCACAGGACCTGGAGCCTCTGACCATCCTCTACTATGTGGGCCGAACCCCCAAGGTGGAACAGCTCTCCAACATGATTGTCAAATCCTGCAAGTGCAGCTGAGATCTCTGATCTGGGCCCACCAAGCAGGTTCGGACCTGACCCAACATCTATGGTAGCAGAGAGAGAGAGAGAGAGAGAGAGAGAAAGAAAGGTGAAGAGATAAAAAGCGAGAAGGGTACAAATGTGAGTGAAAAATATAGAGAGGGAGGAGGGGGGGAAACAAGCTTGGCTCAGCCAGACTATCTCTCAGCTTGGATTTTGCTGGGATATTATCTGGAAGACCTTTACCAAGGAGAGCTGAGTGTCTCACAATTTCAGTTCCACAAGTCACTGAATGAAAAGTGGTTTGTTTAAGTGAGAACATCAAACTGCTTGTGTGAGTGATGCTGGACGACTGGTGGTCAATGGCTGATTCAGTTGCTTCTGGTCTGCATGTATTTCTGGTCTATGATCACATCTGACACCACTAACCCAAAAAAGAACAATGGAGTCCCCAGATTACAGTGAACCCAGCAAAATAAATGGGAAAGCACACAAAGGTAAGGGAGAAGTTGACGCTAAAAGAAGGCCTCTCTGCACCTTCCTTACTCTTAAAAACAATATCCAATGGAACTCTATTGAAACACCTCTCTCTTACTTATTTTCATGCCTTATATATTTCCTTCAGTTGTTATTTCTATTCAACCATTTTGAACTCTGCCTCACATCTAAACTGGACATTTGAGTAACCATGAAAGACAAGAGCAAAGGCAGTGATTCCCTGTAGTCTGCACTGATTATTTAGAGAAACATCAACGACATGAATGACATTGAACTAAAACAGAAAAAAATAATGGAAAAACAGATTATAACATAATAAAACCAAACAAGGTGATGGACATATTTAATTCCTGTTACAGTATTAAACAGAGTTGTATTTTTCTGGGTTGATTTATTTTAATTTTTTATGAGTTAACATTTATCTAGACCACAAACTGTTATATTTTATTTTCTGTTTGTAAAACAAGCTTAAAGGTGAATCCTTGTTGCAGTGTAACCTGTTGAAACTGGTCTGTGCTGTAATGGACACACCATCCAAGTGCAAAGGTCAGTTCATGGAAGATATGACATTTATGATGCACAGATTTTGTTTTGCTCACATGCATAAAAAGGTATAGATTTAAAAAAAATGTCACGGCATTCTAAGAACAGATTATGTGTCAAACTTACTTGATCATCTTTTATGGATAATAAGACATAGTAAGGATGTCCTAATCATGGGTTAATCTTCAGCATTTTTTCATAAATCCTAAGTGTTCTAACTACACCTTCAGCATAGATGTCTCATGCTCTGAAAGCTATATTGGAGTTGTGAACTTCTTTTATTAATTATGAAGTCAAATTTGAAAGATGTTAAATTCACTTGTGAAATTTACAAATTTCAATAATACAAAAAAAACATTATTCATATACACATGAAAAGACAAAACTTTGTAAAACACAAAATTATGTCTTGAAACGTCTCTATTTCATTTGGTCATGACAAGATTCACTTCTTTGTTGTGTATTACATTCGGACCAAAATCAACAAGAACAGAGCTGCCTTTTGGAAGCAATTACATATCAGAAAGCAACTAAATTGTCTGGATGGATTTTTTTTTTATAGGACTGTTATCACTTTTCTGCTGAGAGGGTTGGTTTGCTTGTGTGGCCAAGTCATTAATATAAATATGCAGACTTCATGTTAAATAAATGGCAAAAGTGTGTGCTTTAACTGGGAGACATTTTGGTGGGCAACAGACATATTGCACATTATTGAATGATTTTCTAATCAAAATAAATAAACTGTCAAGCACAGACTCTACAGCAGTTCTTGGATAATTTGATTTTATATGCATTGAGCTTGCTATTTTACTTTACCGCCATTTGTATGTTTGACTTTGTTAAACTTGTCTTTTTTTCCTATGTGTATAAGTGTACAAGTATAATATGGTACATATTTCTTTCAGTGTTTTAATTTGAATATGATATGTTACTCGTACTGCTGTAAGTCAGCATGTTAAAAGTTTAGTTTTTCACACTTAATACGCTTCACACAAATATAAATACAACATGTCAAGTTTTGGTCCCATATTTCTTTAACTGCCATAAAAGATCTTGTAATCTCTTTATGCTCACAAAAGCTTATTTCAACCAAATTCTCTGCACAAATTTGTATCTGTAGCCATAGTCATACAGTATCCATAGTTTACAGCAATGTATTGACTGATTTCCTGTATGAACTGTAACTCAATCTTTAAGAGTGTTCAATGTTGCAATCATATTTTTGTTCAGTATAGTTATTTTTTGTTGAGCCAAAGCTCCTGTAATGGGACATCCCTTCTAATCTAAGTAATAAATGCAAAAGTCAATTAAACCCCATCTTCTCCTTTTTGGAGATGTTAAAGTGTACTGTTCTGAGGTATGCCAGTTCAGAGTTCATGACAGCACTAGTCAGTACCACAATTAAATACATAACATTTCGTATACCAATGTCATTGGCTTGTCATTTCCCTTTAGATCATGGAGTTAATCATTGCTTTAAGACTACATGACTGGCAGACCTCTGAATGAGCTGTTCAGGTGTTGGGTGTCAGAAGGGGAAGGGGACAGGGGGCAGGTTGTGAGATGATCTCCCAGCCTCTGCTAAAGGACCACATCACTTCTCTAGCCAGTGAGGGCAGGCGACCAGGCTCTCCTGGAGACTTTATACATCCCCCTTAAAACACTCAAGAACAGCAGCTGTTCTACTGTCCTCTTGGTCTGAACTGAAAGATTGGGATGTGGTTTCAAATCAAACTGATGTTCCTTGCAAATCGCTGTGCATGGGTCTGGAACATCTTCAATGTTGGACTCTTCAAGATGCCTCAGAATAACTTTACAAAATAGGACAAAGTGGATCTACTCCATATCTCTGTTGTTCTGAAGGGTTCTGCTATGTACAGTTTGTGTGTGAGGTTTCCTTCATAGATACTTCAAGATAATGGAATAAACTCTGATTGTACTCAACACAATATATGTTTGTGTGTGAGGTTTCCTTCATAGACACTTCAAGACAATGGAATAAACTATTCTTTTACTCAACACAATATATAATTGTGTGTGAGGTTTCCTACATAGACACTTCTAGATAATGGAATAAACTCTGAATGTACTCAACACAATATATGTTTATGTGTGAGGTTTCCTTCATAGAGACTTCAAGATAATGGCATAAACTCTGATTGTACCCAGCACAATATACAGTATGTATGCACTCCCATTGTTTTTGGCCTCAGTCAGCTTTGTAAACGCTGTAATACTGAACAAGCTTCTGCAATAATATAAACCAAAACTAAACTAAGAGATGCTGTGATATTTGGACTCCCAAGTCTATCACTAATATATGGAATAGTGCACTGACTCCATTGTTTTCTGCTCCATAGCACACTCAGAATCATTAGGAATTATTATGCATGATATCACTGAACGACATTTCTACATTAAACACATTAGCGTGGAGTCATTTCAAGCCTACATACATTTTGTCTTAATTTGAGTATAATTTCAATTAATAGATAATAGCCAAATGACAATGTTTTTTTCAGAGCAAAAGAAATACAACAGACAGAACTGATAGATGATGAGATAATGATGCATCACTAGGTTTCATCCCACTTTTTTATTTGTTCTTCAGGCTAGGGTTGTGGGGCATTATATTTCTTCTGTATCTTATGGACCTGGGTTTGTATGTGCTGTATCAGCGGATAGGTCTTAAAGGTCATGTATGTCAACAAAACTTGGGTTCAATTTCAAAGAAAGATATGGTATTTTTAAAAACATTTCCATGACATACAGCCCTAGAGGTGGGAGGTTCGGTTCTATTTGTTAACTTGTATCCCTCTGAGTAGGGGTTCACGAGTCACTCATGTAACTTGAGCCTGGTGTCTCCAACGACAAATGAATACATTCAAAGTTGATATGAGTGTTGGCAGTGTTGTTATCATGAATCATAACCAAAATGATTTACTGTGTCAGTTTGTGTTTGTGACACAACTGTCTTTAGCCTGCTATTACCTTATGAAGAAAGACTTACTATGGCTTACAAAAGTAATTGCAATTTATTAAACAAGTCAAATTCATTGGTAGAAAACCTTCTGCAAGTCCTTACCGAAAAAGTAGTCCATCCTATGGGAAACCCAGTTTATCAGTTTAATTTCTTATACATTGATATTTATAGCAGCCTAGTTCGGTGGACTCTTAAAGGCTCCACAACGAGATGCTGCTCACTAACTTGCTAACATGTAGCGAATCAGTCAGTGAGTGCCCTGGGTTTAGTCCCGATGCAGATGACTTGACGTGGGTGGTAATCTATACCCGAGTACAACTTGATATAAGTATATACCACTTGAGATAATAGAAATGTGGCGAATATAAGCCCATAATTATTGCTGATAAATGATAATGCTGCAGTAAAGATGCCTCTCTCATATTGCTTATACTAGCCTATATGGTACACTGGCCTCAGCTACACGATGGAGGAACATTGGCTCTGTCCTAATGCAGGGGGTCTAAATAAATGTCAGTACAAAAGTACCATCCGGATGTCATCAAAATAATGTGCGGACAATAACTCTGGGTACGTGGGAGCCAATGGGCATGAATGTATAAATGTTACTACTTTCCTCATTGGGCCACCAAGATAATGTTAGTGATCTCATTCAATTGGATAGTCATGAACTATTCAACAGCAGAACAATTAAGTTGAACACAAAGTGGGGTGCAGGGACGTGCACAGGAATTTTGAAGGGCACTCGCTCTTCTCTGGAAAAAAGGGGCAACACGTACATTTTTATCACCGCCGCTGCCACACCCCCGTCCCTTGATTGCAAATTTTGCCAATATCATTTTAAACTCTGACTTATCGCCGCTGCCACGCCCCCGTCCCCTGATCGCAAATTTTGCCAATATCATTTTAAACCCTCACTAACAGCCGCTGCCACACCCTGTCCCCATTTGTAATAAAACAAGAGGTGTTCTAGCATGGCACATCAGCTGCTAAATGAAAACTATGAGTATGAAAAATTTGACGCAATTCATAAAAAAGTTAAAATAAGACCATCAGGGTTTTGGGTGGGGATACAACAGGAAAATTATTTGTTTAAATGTTTACATTAGATATATTATTTAATAAAGACATACAAAATTGTCCCACCAGCTAGCTGTTCAGCCAGGTCTTACCCAGAATCGCTGCTCAATGTAGGGTTTAAAACGTCTTCTTTGTCTCCCCCCCCCCCCCCCCCCCCCCCCCATCTTTCAAGCACGCAGAGTACAGCGCTCGCCTTCTGCGTAGGAGTTACACGTATCTATTCGGGAAAAGTACTTGTACCTGAAGTACACTACTAAACTACTTCTAGAGACAAACAGCATATTAATTTCATCTTCCATGTTTATTTTGACGTTATAGCTTCTCGAGCGCAATCTGCCCCAAGTGCCATGGCAACCGAATGTCGAAACCTCTGTTTCCCCTGTTAGTTAGGGTTAGTGTGGACGAGGTCGAAGTTTGCTGTAACCTCATGAAGCAAAAGCTCTAATTCTAACTCATCATCCATGGTGGCAAGGAACACGCAGGACCATTCTCCCCTATTTTGCGGGGGACTAATACATTAGAGGGCGGAGTAAGGCCCTGATTATGCGATGAGATTCTTGTTTAATAAATACTCTGCAAGATGCGGAAACACATTGTACACTGTGTGCGGTTTGGCAAAGGCGTTGATTACGTTGCGCTCGCAAATGTTAGAAAATAAGAACCTGTGTGTTATCATTTCAGTTCATTCTACTTTCATCATCTTCATTTAAATAGGTTCATTTTGAAACAAATGTATGCAATTTGCTACCTCATCATTTTAATTGTATCCACCTTTCTTTCTTAACTCCATGCAAACTTGACCAAATTCAATGAAATCCCCTGTGCAGTTATTTGAACAATGTTTATGTATTTGTAGTACAAAACACAAAAATCAGAGGACAACCAACGAATATAAAAAACACCATTTATTTATTCTGTGTCATTAAAAAGACATGAGAAAATTATTGATCATGAAAAGCATCATCAGTGTCTTCATCCACAGCCTTCCTTTCACTGAAAAAATTGTTTTCACAATAAAGAGTAGTAAATATGTTTTTGTTTATTAAATATGTTTATTTGTTAATTGAAAATGCTTTACCAGTGGAAGGAGACCAAACCAAAGAATTATATTATTTGTGAGGGTTACTGTTGCATATGGACTACCATCTAATCCAAAATCTGCCTTGTCTTCAAGCATCACATTACTGAGAGATCTACTCATAATTTCACAGACAGACACTACTTACAGTATTTTTATGTTTTATGTCATGCCAGGTTTTGGCACATCTCTTTCATAAGAAACTATCCTCCATGCTGAAAAGTACAAGTTTGTTTTATGTGTTTCCACAGGTGCTGAACATTCATACACATGCACAACAGTACAAACAAGCGTTGGAACTAAAGCGGGGTGATTCTTAGACAATCCCCATGTAGTGACTGGTTGCTGCTGGTTGTCCATTGCCAATATTTTTTCACTGGATCTTGAGCATCATGGGATTGGAAGAACACAGCTGATGCTGGCGTTGATGGGGGATGGAGTAAAGGCTTCACAAAAAGTACCCCTTCAAATGTCTGACCTGGGATTTCTTACTTCACGGGCACCTTTGAGTGCAGCTATACATTGTTAGAGGGGTTTCTTGATTTTGGCTCAGGAACAGCATTTGTCAGCCGGTTTCCTGAAAAACAAACATAAGAAGAGACATTCCTCCATGAGACCAGCAGAAACTAGTCTGGTGGGAGGCAATCTGAAGTATTTCAGACTAGCAAAGGAAGTATTTCAGAGCCAAGCAACTGTAACTCTATCGAGTTCCTGCGCAGACAAAAAAAACACCATGTGAAGAGAACAGGAGCAAAGTAGAAATCCTTGTGGAATTTCAATGTCATTTCTGCTTAGATCCCTGAGTGGAGAACAGGCGGCTGTACACAGACATACCTGTATATAGATACAAATATAGACAGACTGGGCATAGAATATTGAAGAACTGAATACAGCAATCCTTAAAAAACTTGTAACTTTAAAAATAATGTTCCTTTAATTTAAAATCAAAGAAGATGTATGATTTAAGATTAAGCTTACTTTAGGTTGGGACAAGGCATACAAGGCTCACATTGGATGAGGCCAGCAGTCTTATTTTGACCCCAGCTGAAATATCTCAAGTCTTTGTTTGCACACTGAAAAGGGTGGAGCCTAAAGCAAAGTATATGCCTGGTCAATCCCAGAAAGAATTCTCAAGTTTGGAAGTAAAAGGCAGTTTATTTTGTCTGCAAGGCATTAAAAGTCTTAAGAAGGCTTAAATTGAATAGTCAGAGCATGGCGTTTAATCTCATCAAAAATATTACCTACCACTAGAAACAATACGTTTCAATTGTTTTTATAAATGGTACTTTCATCAAATATGGGTAAGTGCAGGTTCAACGAGATCTGCCTCGAAAATAGAGCATTTTAGTTGCAGTTTAAGTCTGTTGAAAGTTCAACAATTAAAGCCTGTTGAAAATATAGAAATGTGAAGCCTGCTGCACCTTCTGCAAGAAAACGCTAAAATTAGGAACTTCATGTATAAAGGGATTCAAGGATAGGATGTCAAAAAACAAAGCTGCTGTAAAAAGCCACCAAAGTCACCTGCCATCACCCAATATTGATCTATATTACACATCAGAAGCATCACCAAAGTCACCTGCCATCACCCAATATTGATCTATATTCACACCAGAAGCATCACCAAAGTCACCTGCCATCACCCAATATTGATCTATATTCACATCAGAAGCATCACCAAAGTCACCTGCCATCACCCAATATTGATCTATATTCACATCAGAAGCATCAACAATGTCACCTGCCATCACCCAATATTGATCTATATTCACATCAGAAGCATCACCAAAGTCACCTGCCATCACCCAATATTGATCTATATTCACATCAGAAGCATCACCAAAGTCGCCTGCCATCACCCAATATTGATCTATATTCACATCAGAAGCATCACCAAAGTCGCCTGCCATTACCCAATATTGATCTATATTCGCATGACCAAAGTCTGGCCCGAGCGCAACCCAATCTGCTTCAAAAGCGGAGGTGCTCTGGACTTAAGACACGTTAGCTAAACATCAGTCATAAAAGAAATGAAGACAGTGAGCTCAAACACACGCACGCACGCACGTACGCACGCAGGCAGGCAGGCAGGCAGGCGCACACACACACACACACACACACACACACACACACACACACACACACACACACCTCTTGTACACATACAGTTCTGTGTGGTCATGTTCAGTTGAATGTGAATAAAACGTCTTAAATTGTATTCATAAAGGTCTTTAAAAGGTCTTAAATGTAATTTGTTGAAACTTGCAGAATTCCTTTCCTGCCTTTCATGTTTTGTCTCTCCTGTCCACCTATGTATGTCATAATCACTTAAATAGTATGTTATTTCCTGTTCACATACAGGGTCCATCACCGGTGTCCCCTCTGCTGGTTCTGCCATGCCTCTCTATGGTGATGCTAGCACATCATGTATTCTCTCGTCCTCTCTCTCCTCTGATTCCCTGCCTGGTCCTCTCCGTATATCCGTCCTTCTGAGAGTAAAGGAAATTCCAAGTGCAGTCTGAGCAACCCTGTTTGCCCTCCCGAACAGTATTCTCTTTCATTCCTTCTCCACAGATTGTTTATTTTGGTGCTCCTTAACACTCAGAGACCTTTCAGAATAGACAAATGAAAACACAACCCTAACTGTCAAAGCAATGGCACTGCTGCTGGATGCAGCTTATCCCAGCTCAGCAAGGGAACAGGGCAAATGGCACAGAAAACACTCTGAAGCTCCTTTCTACATGTTTCATAACCTTTTCTGATGTGCTCCTTAAGTGCTCTGACAGGGGTGACAAAATACAATGATATGAGAACAAAAACAAGATGAAAATAGAAGTGCCAAAACTGAAGTGAAAGATCTAGTGAACGGTCTTTGGTTTCTATATGATAAATCATAAATCACTGAAACACAGTATCGTAAAGTATCAGTAGGTATTTTTAAGTATCAGCGTGATGCGTTATATAGACTAGGTTGTTGGGTATGAATATTTGCATGTGACATTGATTTGGTCACTGTGGGAAGACCCCAATCAATAGCACAAGGAATTTAACATCTTTTCATGTATATTGAACTTAGAAAAAGCAACAAAGTATTGTGGTTTAATTTGGTTTTGAACAGCCAACATTTTTTGTGGCATAGATTCAACAAGGCCCTGAAAATTAATGAATGGAATTTGGTATTCAAATAGATTTTCTGGTAGATGTACATGTAAAGTAATAATGTTCATACTGTCGGTTTTGTTTTTCAAAAATGGCCAGGGGTCTATACATTAACGCTTCCTTACATTACATTATTATAAAAGGAAAACAATGAAGGACACAGAGAAAGTCTTTTATAGACAGATACTAAACTAGAAACTTTCTACATGGGCACTACAATGCAACTGCTGCAAACCCTAAAATAAATTAAAAGGAAGAAAATCTTCATTGTAGTTTTTATTATCAGCTCTTATCTTGTCCTGCCTATTTTGACTCTCCCTTTAGTCTGTGTTTTCTCTTCCCTTGTTTTCACCTTTTCATAATATTTCTAGAATGTACAGTATATCTTTGTCTTTACTCCCTGCCTTCATTCTAAATGCCCTTCGATTTCACTCCCTCTTATTTTTCTCCATTGTATGTCTTTTCCCCAATTCTTCTCTCTGAAAATCACCTTCCATCCAAGCATTTTATTTCAGAAGTAGCTCTGTTTCTCTCCTTCTCACCCCTGTCACACTGGCTCACCACAAAAATGCAGCTGGTGGAGAGTGTGAGGGGTCTGGAATTCCACATACCCTGAGTCAACACAGTAGCTGCCATGAAGACACACATAGAGGAGCAAACACTGCACCTACCCTTTCCATGACTATTGCACAGCTTCTCTCTGCATCTTTCAGCTTAACTACACCTACCCTTTCCATTACTAGAGCACAGCTTCTCTCTGCATCTTTCAGCTTAACTACACCTACCCTTTCCATTACTAGAGCACAGCTACTCTCTGCATCTTTCAGCTTAACTGCACCTACCCTTTCCATTACTAGAGCACAGCTACTCTCTGCATCTTTCAGCTTAACTGCACCTACCCTTTCCATTACTAGAGCACAGCTACTCTCTGCATCTTTCAGCTTAACTGCACCTACCCTTTCCATTACTAGAGCACAGCTACTCTCTGCATCTTTTAGCTTAACTGCACCTACCCTTTCCATTACTAGAGCACAGCAACTCTCTGCATCTTTTAGCTTAACTGCACCTACCCTTTCCATTACTAGAGCACAGCAACTCTCTGCATCTTTTAGCTTAACTGCACCTACCCTTTCCATTACTAGAGCACAGCAACTCTCTGCATCTTTTAGCTTAACTGCACCTACCCTTTCCATTACAATTTTTTTTTAAAACTTGAAACAGTATCAAAAACACTGCCTTTTTCAGTTTCATCCCCCAATTAAATATGGCAATGGGAGTCATTTGCATAAAATTTTGGGGGGTGCACAGCTGCACTGAAAATTTAAAGCATTTTTGCATATTTATGGCATGCTTTAATTGTCTTGGAATTCCCCGCCCCTTCACTGCATTTCATTTGCTCAGTTGGTCTGGCGAACTACTCAACAGCGGTCCACTTCAGTCACGTAATTGGACACGCCTTTAACCAATCAGACCAACGATACTATACAACGATACAACGATCGGTAATAAAGCAAACACATATTCTTTCTGTATGAATTGTTCCAGGGCAATTTTCTGTTCTGTTTTCAAAGAAAACTTGCCTTATCGAAGTTTTGCGGTGCTTCTGCGGCCACCAAGTCCAATGTTTAAAAACTGTCCGTGCCGTAGCTTTTGTTACGTAGCCGTGGTTAGTTTAAATCCGCCAATGGCGCGCCAGGTAGCCAATAGCCAGTTTGTGATTGGCCCCAAGGATCCTTACAATGCTGAATTGAACTTCTATAGCAAGTTAGCCAGACCCACTTCTGAGGCAAAATCAAATAGGCCAGAAGAAGAGGGGCGGGACTTCCCAGACAAATGCTTTAAGATTACATTGAGAAAAATGCATCATCAGTGAAAGATGTCAATTTGTCAAATCAAATTGTAGGTATGTTGTGTCATGGAATGAACTGATGGGTCAAAGGTGATCTGTGAGGATGTTGATGTTTCATTTGCATATCTTGGCCTAAACAAGCCAATTCCGTGGTCATTGTCACCATAGTGTGTTATTGGTGATCACAGAGCGGGAGTCATTTTGTGACAGTAACAGCGAGGAGGAGTTTTTGCTTTAGAGAAAGAGGAGCTAGAGGGGTGCTGGAAAGTTGAAGTGAAGAGTGGGCTGAAGAAGTGGGAGAGAAAGACACAGATGAGTCCGGAGTAAGAAAGGGCTTAATGGCATACACATTGATGTTGGCTTGTCAGGGAAAACACTAGCCACCTTCGAAGACAGAAATGGACCACAGTTTTAACCTGACATGATCAATATGATGACAGACACTAGAGGTATGTGGATGCTGTGTAAGCTTTTGAGCTAGCGCTAGCACCAAATGCTGGCCTGAGGGAATACAGATACAGCAAAGATGCAAGTTTTCTCTACTATACAGTTTAGTTAAGCTGATTACAGCAGTTCTGATACAGTCAGTCACTGATGTGGACACTGAATTTTGTCATCTGTCATATCCTGAAATCAATTGACTAGTTTCAATGACATGCACTGACAGTTGAGAGAGAACACCAAAACTATGATCCGCTTTTCAAACTAAAATCTTTTTTGAACACTGAGAAATTCTACCCATGACAACATGTTAAAATGGAGCCATGGTGTCGAATAATTTTAAGGCAATATATTGTTAAAAAGGACCATCATTTTTGGAATGAGAAACAACGCATACCAGTGTGACAGAGGAGGAGCCAACCAGTCTGATAGGGCTGTGGGTATCGGCCATTATGCTGTTTTCAACCAGTCTGATAGGGCTGTGGGTATCGGCCATTATGCTGTTTTCAACCTTCTTAGAAATTTTGGCCTGCTGGGAATGGACCATGTTGTTTACATGGACATTTTTTTTAATTTATTACCTAAACTATTTAGAAGCCTTCATAGGGCAAACAGCATGTGGAACAGTACCTAGAAATGTAGAAGAATGCCTCCCCAAATGATCTTGTGAAGCTGCATTATATTTAAACCATTTTATGCTTTCTAATAGTAGGTGTTACTTTATATTTCATGTCGTCCCACTTGAGTTTAAGTACTGGAGGACTTGCTTTAAAAAAATATGAATTATTCAAAGAGAGTTTTTTTTATTATTTCAAAGCATGGTTGTATTGTTGTGTGTGTGTGTATGTGGAGGGGCTCAACCCTGATACAGAGAGCAGGGGAGAGGCTGCTGCGTGATAACATTCAACGTTGCTAAGCGTATAGTTGTGTTTGTATTGAAGAGCTTGTTTTTCTTGTTAAATTAAGCAGTGAGTCAGCGCACGGTAAGTCTTTCTATTGCCAGCCTATCGCTGGGTAAGATACTTTAGTTTCCATTTTAAGCATTGCGTGTACAGCGGATTCTTTGGTAGCCTGCTGTTTTGCTAATGTGTAGTAGCCTCTAGGAGACGGTAGTTTGGTTTTCCTAATTGAGCAGTATGTCCATGCACAGTAAGATCCTATTGTTTGCTTGTAGATAGCCATTCTCCTGTCACGGAGTAGTTTGTTTTCTGTTCAAAGTAGTGCGTTCATGTATAGTAAATATTCTGTGCATCGCCCTAATTGTTGAACGTAAGCACAGGCAGTAAGAGAAGTATTGGTTTTTTTCCAGTAATTGCTCTGTTGCCAGCTGTAGAGTGTCTTCACAGGCAGTAAATGTAAAGTCTGTTTCCTCAGCTAAGCAGTGCCTTTCAAAGCAGTGCGTCCGCGCACACTGAGAGACTTTTCATCCACCTACCTTGGCGGTGTGTGTCTTGTCCAGGCAGTGTGTACTGGCACAGTAAGTCCTTCTGTTAACTGGGTGCAGTGGGTGTGTAGTGTGCTTTTGCTGCGTGAGCAGGGAGTTCGCACTCAGTAAGTAAGCGCAAAGCTTCATAGCCTTAGCTTCATTCCCATGCCTGCTGGTCCTGCTCAGCATCTATTGACCCTCATGAAGGCCATAGAGAATGCCCCACCTGCATGGGGGTGGCACATGTGATGGAAGATGTGGAGAACCCGTGCAAGGCCGCTCTTGAGGAGCGTGCGCTGAGAACCAAGGGATTAGAGCATTCTGAAGCCCTGAGAGCGTCCTCTCCATCACCCTCGGTAAGACATGGCAAGCAGTGTAGGAGAGCGCAAAATAGACGCACAAGTTAATGTTCTGCTGGGGACAAGCTGGCGAGCAGCGTGGCAAAGTCTTCTTTGAAGAGACAATGCATAGGCCACCTCATAGCTCAAGCCAAAGCACATCTTGAGATCTTGGCTGCCATAAAGGGCCTCTAACAGAGGCTTGGTAAGATGGAGGCGCAGCACGTTACCACAGGTAGTGGCCCCAATGTACTGTGTGATTTGCCCTCATACCAGGGTGAGAGTGCTGGGCAAGAGGCTGTTTTGTCCTATACGCACATGAATCCCTGCTTGACACTAGCAGATTGACTGAGCATGAGGGGCACATACGTCATTGGCTCGTGCTGGCTCTACTCAGAAGAGCACAGGAGATGGTGAGTTTTCTGCCTAGGATGTCCTGTCAAGGGTCCTCTCGGTGGCAAAGGTTGTGGTTCTGAGTGCGCCGGTTGAAGCCCAAGCTCCATCTCAGGGGGTCTGGGCTGGCATTGAAATTCCATATTTGATGCCTTTCAATCAGGGTTTAGGATAAAACATAGCACAGAGACTGCTCTAGTCAGAGTCGTAAATGACCTTTGAATTGTGCCTGACAATCAAAAAATATCGATTCTTGTTCTCCTTGATTTAAGCGCTGCATTTGATACAATTGATCATGCTATTCTTCTTCAACGTCTCCAGTAGTCAGTTGGCCTCCAGGGTACAGCTCTTTATTAGATCTCATTCTATTTAAAAACGGGAGATATTTTTCTGTTTCTATCAATTTCCTCTCTTCTGATGTAAGGCCCATCTTATAGGGGTCAATTCTTGGTCTTTTGCTTTTTAATTTGTACATGTTACCACTTGAATCTATCGTTCGGCAACACAACATCTCCTACCATTCATATGCTGATGATACCCAACTTAACTTATCCATCTCCTCTGATGACCCAAGTCTGGTCAATTACCTCACTTGTTGTATCTGTAACAATAAAAATTGGATGGCCCAACATTTTCTAAGGCTAAATGATGCCAAGACAGAGATTCTGGTTGAGGGCCCTACGGCCCTGAGAAATCACTTTCAACCAATTCTAACCTCCCTCTGGCCAAAATGTGAGAATGTAAAAAATGTAGGAGTGACTCTTGATGCAGATCTTAATTTTCGAAAGCATATATCTAACATTACTAAAAAAGTCTTTTACCACCTCAGAAATATTTCTAAAGGCCGTGGCTTCCTGTCTTTACAGGATTCTGAAAAATTAGTTCAGGCATTTATCTCAAGTCGGTTAGGTTACTGCAACGCACTTTATGCTGGTCTAACAAATCAGAAGTTAAACAAACTTCAACTTATCCAAAATACAGCTACCAGAAGTCACTAGAACATCTAAATTGAATAATATCACCCCTGTTCTTAAATTATTTCAATGGCTCCCTGTAAAACAAATAATTGAGTTTAAAATACTCCTTATTGTCTATAAATAACTTATCGACCTTGCCCCACCCTATATTTCCGATTCGATTTCTTTTTAAGATCCATCGCGTTGCCTAAGGTCCTCCAATAAATGTCTTCTCACGACTAGGGATGGGTATCATTTGTGTTTTTTCCTATACCGGTGCTTAACCGATACTTTTAAAACGATACCCGTGCCTAAACGGTGCCAAAACAGACACTTTTTTTTTTAAATAGCACAAAACGACGATTGACAGCATTTTAAGAAAGGCTTTTTTCTTATTGCCAAGGCAATTTATTTTCTTCAATTTTAACAATATATTAACTGTTTAAGGTATACTATAAATATAAATAAAAACAAAACACTTGGCTACAAACTACAGCACAAAACCATTTAACTTCAAACAAGGAACAATATATTTACTGTTAACAAAAGTTTACAGTAGCCTATAATTAAATAAATATAAATAAATACAAAACACACTTTGTACACACACTACAGCTTCAAACTTCAGTAATTCTTTGGCAGAAATAGTAGCATATTTACCTTCAGTCAAAAATATATTATTTTGTTTGCATTTATTTCATGAAATTTCACCATTTTCTGATTTGTTTATACCCATCTTTTTTATCTTGTTTATACTCAATCTTGTTATTTGAACACACTGGGTACGTGAATTTGTACTGCCCCTTTAAGAGACTAGTTTTAGGGTTGCTGGCATCTCCGTTAAGTCTTTAGTCTGCGGTTGCTGATCTGCCTTTGGCTCTTGCCCTTCTCTGCCCCCTTTACAAGCAATTCTTTTGTTGCATTTGCTGCACGTCGCGTTGTTTGAATCTTTTTTGCGCGAAATACAGCCCACTTTTGACCGTTTACCTTTTCGGCATTTTCTCTGTTAAATTGATGGCTAGCTCTGTTTGTGCTTGCTCTGTGAAATGCTGCCCGCTCTTCGCTGTCATATGACTGTTGCTATGTAATCACCAATGACGAGAGACAGATCTACGCCACTAACGTTACTGCTCATTTAGCTATAGCTAGTTTTGCACTGTTTTGGAACCAGCCTCCGAGTTTCATGTTGCAGCCTGAAATAATTACTGTTTATAAGACAACATTTTACGTATGTTTTGTTCATTTAGCTGCATGATTTGTTGCTGTTATTAATTTAAATCGGCTCAGGCACCGAAATGAAGCAACAAAATCTGCGTTGCATTTCGGTCCAGGTAGGGACCAGTTGTATTGGAACCGTAGCCATATTGGAACTGGTGCCATGTTGGAACCGGTTCTCACTAATGCTGCACACGGTGCCTTTAGTTACTGTGCCCCAACCCTCTGGAATAGCCTACCTCTGGAGTTTAAGTCATCGCACTCATACTCTCTTTTAAAAAGGGAATTAAAACTTTTTTATTTTCTTCAGCTTTTATTTCATGACTATAGGTCTTTGTTTTTAACACTTCATTTTATTGTTTTTATTTTAATTTTATTCATAATTTTTTTTTTTGCTAAGTGTGTTTGTTTATTTTGTTTGTTTGTTTGTTTGTTTATTTTAGATTATTTAATGTCTTCTCTGCACTCAAAGCACATTGTGTCTGTGAATACCATATGAAATGTATTTCAAAGTCCCAGCCGGTGGTCTCTCTCAGCGGCGCCAGATTATTTATTAATGCTTAAAAAGTCGTGGAATAACCCTAGTTTAACACTGGGGGCCCTATTTTAACGATCAGAAACACAAGTAGGACAGCGCCAAACGCAAGTTTGCTATTATAACGGCGGAAAAAACACACTTGCGCCCAGCGTAAATGTCAAATGGGTTGGTCCAAAGGAGGTTACTCAGCCATAGGTGTGGTTTGGGCGTAATATGCAATAAACCAATCAGAGCGTCATCTCACATACCCTTTAAGAGCGAGGAGCGCATATTCCATAGCGGCTTGTTATTATAATGGCGGAATTACCTGGAGGAAGGCCGTGAGGCCACGAGGGAGTGCGCACCACTCGCTTGATCGGAATGGAAAGCAGTTCGCCTAAACAAACGCAGGGAAAAATACTATACTACAATTTCATTATTTGTGAAAGAGATGGAAGAGAAGAACACAAGTGATTACAGTCTTTAGAACTGTTCTAAAGAGTACAAACAACCAATGTTTTTCTTCCAAAAACCTCGTATAATAGCGAACGCAAAAGAACACCTTTTTGTTCTGTGGAAATATATAGCCTACCCCAGCCATGACTACAAAATGAATTAACTTAATTTTCCTTTGAGCAAGTTGAATGTATTTGACACTGCGTTTCACAAGACTAAATATCGAGGGGGTGCATCTGCCGAGGAGGGTGCTGAATTGGGTACAACACTGCCATTACAATTAACCTGAATCATTTGGGTCAATGTGTACGCTACATGTATGCCTATTTTTAAAATATCTTGGATTTGGATATCACAATGATTTCCTCATGTGGTAAATACTTTATTTTCCTTGTAATTATATATGGCTTGCCAAAAAATTGGTGTAAATCTCTCGTGTAGCTGGAGAAGTAAAGTGTAGCCTATTGTGCCGCCAAGCACGTGTCCTTAAAATAGCGTCTGAATACCGCCACAGACTCTAGACAATGCGCCTCTGACATTAGACTAGCTTTTTTCTGGTCAACCGCGCACGGCGCACGGCGTTGTTTTGAAACTGCAAAATACCACTTGCGCCAGAGAAACGCCTTCTCTGTTCCGCCCATGTTGGCGCAAGTTCATTTCGACGCGCGCCTCTGGAGGGAAAATCCCGCTGTGCGCCGGGTGCAAGATAGGAATGATACATGCGTTGGTGACAATGTCAATTGCGCTGGGTGCAAGATAGGGCCCTGGGTGTTGCAAGTTGACAAACGACCAGCTTCAAACAGACTCTGGGCTGGCTAACATGCTACCAGTTGAGAGAGAGATGGCGACCCTGAGTAAAGCCGTCTCCCAGCTACGCCTGAGCGCCTGGGTAGAGTGTGTGTCAGACCAACGAGTGCTGGCTACAGTGGCGAACTTGAAGTTCCTCCCTTACTTGGACGATTAGTTAATCTGTGCCCCAGATCGCTTCCAAGTCAGGACTTGGGGTGAATCTAGACAAGAGCAACCTCAGCACCACACAGAATACAATGTTTGTGGGGCTACAACTAACCTCAGTCACAATACGTGCCTTGCTTTCCCCACAGAGGGTGTCCAAGGTCCTAGTGCTGGTGAGCCAGTTCCGTCTGGGAAGCAGTATCAGAGGTTAGTAGGCAAAATGTCAGCAGCAGCTGCAGTGGTCCCACTAGGCCTCCTCAAGGATAGGCCGCTGCAGAGGTGGTTGTATGCTTTCAACTTTCATCCTCGACAAACAAAAATCAAGGTCCCACGGCCATTCAGGCACGCACTAAGAGACAAGGCCCTCTTATCTCAGGGGGCCCCACTGGGGAACATCCCATACCGCGGGGCGGTTGTGTGATCACAGACACCTCCCTAACTGGATGGAGTGCAGTTTGGGAAGGCAGGATAGTTCTGGTACATGGAGGGGCGACCATATAAATGTGCTGGAGCTGAGGGCAGTTAATCTTGCCCTAGAGGAACTTCTCCCCCTTATCAGGGGCAGACATGTCCTAGTGAGATCGGACAACTCTGCTGTGTACCACATAAATCACCAAGGGGGCACCAGGTCTCTGCGCTGCCTCCAGGTAGCCTAGAAACTCCTGGTGTGGAGATGACTCGCTGCGACAGGTGATTTTCCATAAGGGACTAATGGGCACTTCTGGGTCAGGATGCTCTGTCCCAAGACTGGTCGTTGGGCCAGCTGTATGCTTTCCCTCCTCTTCCCCTGATCCCCTATGTCCTCCAAAAGACCCTCACAGGCCATTATAAGGTCTTGCTGATAGCTCCTGTGGGCATGGCCACTCCTCAGTCCCTCCCGCAGAAGCTAGGTGAGGCAGTTATGCACACTATACAGAGTGCCAGGGCTCCCTCTACGCAAGCTTGCTACAGCCAGAAATGGGGCGTATTCTTAGACTGGTGTCACAACAAACAGTTAGACCCAGTCATGTGTTCCATGCACAGCATTTTAGGCTTCATTCAGTCACTTCTGGACTTTGGAAGAGTGTCCAGTACTGTTAAAGTAGAAACATCCCCTGGTCTCTCAAGGGAGCACGCCGCCTGTGGCCGGGCAGGGCATTGAGAGCTACATCATGGGACCTGGCCACTGTACTGCACTCACTGACTCTGGCCCCTATGAGGCGCTAGACCAGGCTGACCTCAAGTTTCTCACATAGAAAACAGTGTTTTCTCCTGGAAATTTGTTCTGCCAGGAGGGTCAGTGAGCTACATGCTTTGTCTGTTATTGAGCAGGGTCTTCAGTGGAAGGCCAATTACTCTGGTGTGTCGCTATGGCCAAACCCATCCACACTCTAAGCTTTCATTTAAGCCCTTGTATGATTATGTATGACAAGTACAGTGGTCACTGGAGCTCTTCAAACTTTTAATCACACACATTTTTCCACAATTTCCGCCTAAATCATATTGTTTCTTTTAGTCTTGTGACATCAAGGAACAATGGAGACACAAATCACTAGCACTAGTCCAGTCAGTTACCACCATGTAGAGATTGTCTGTACATGCATGTTCAACGAGCCAACTATCAGGCAGCAGTCTGGAAATGCTGTCTGCAAGCTACTCCTGCAGTGCCAAGCCCTACTCAATATGGATGGACAGACAAAGATGGCAAGTTGGACATTCACTGGTTGCGTTCCCTACCTGCACCAGATGTGGTCTTGGAGCTCCTTTCATGCAAGTGTGTGCGGTCATGCAAGCTGCCAAATTGCACATGTCTGTCAAATGGGCTGACCTGCACAGACATGTGCAGGTTACAGATCTGTAGCAACCAAAAATTATCAGATGATACAGAACCAGAATTTGAACTGATGGGGTCAGATGATGAGAGGGATGACCAGTTTGATGAATAACAGTGTGTGTACAGTGTAATCATTTTGATTATATTACTTGCAGTATGGATGTATTGTACATTTTCCTGTATCCTTTACCATTTTTGAAGTAAAGACAAGTTTGTGACCTAACTGACTTTTGTTTAGTAACTTTCAGAGTAAAACGGCACTTTTGATATAAGGCTGGAAAATCACCCCTCAGAATGAAGCAGTATGGGTATATTGTATATTTCCTGAATTCTTGGAGTCAAGTGAGTATTCTAGTGCTAGTGATTTGTGTCTCCCTTTAAAATGATACCAAACACAATGTAAAGCACTGACAAATATCCTGAACTTGAGTCTAAACCAAGATATGTACCAGCGTCTAAAATGCATTTTTTCCAAGGGCGGCGTTAACTTCAACAGCTGATAACTCTAATTTAGCTACGACTAGGAAGGGTTATCATACTAATATATCATCAACAGACATGGATGTTTTCAAAAACTATAAGTAACCTTTGCCCCCTTGAGTGGTACCGACATCTGGTCTGGCCCATGGACTAATAGGGGGGTATGTTTTTGTCCTACAGACATTAAAAACAACACCCCCAGAAACTTTGAATCTTCTACTAAAAATAAAAAAGCACTTTGTAAGGAGAATAGAACTAAAATATTGCACATTTCAATCTCTGAGTGACAAAGCAGCTGCTCACGACCCACCCATTAGCAAATGAGGGCTATTGAGTCATGTGCCCTAAGCAGTGACAATGGGGAGTTACAATGTGTTTTTGTACAAAGTCTGAGCACCTTTGAAATTAGATTTTTATAGGGGGATTGTTAGATTTAGGTGGATTTCATATATCAGACCATAACTCCACATACCAGACCATATCTCAAATAGGCCCCCATTCTCAGACATGGTTCCTGGCTTTTGTGTGTCTTGAAGCTAGAGCTATTAGACTCTGATTGTTGGCTTTTGTCTACAGCAACGACAAGATGGTTGGAGCCAAACATATTCGCATCTACATGGCCCTACCTGGCTATAGCCACCTCTTGCCTTTGACCTCCAGACACACCCAGTTGTTTAGTGATGCTCCGATCGATCGGTAACCGATCATGATCAGCAGATATTGGTAAAAATTGCTTGATCTGCGATCGGTAAAAAGCACTGATTAAATTGCCGATCATGTGACGTAAATGAATTGCGCGACTTTTCAACCTGCGTGCGCATCTAACGGTCCCTCAACAGCAGAGTAGAGCTTCCGACTTTTCAACCTGCGTGCGCGTCTAACGGTCCCTTTACAGCAGAGCACAGCTTGGCAATGGCAACCAAAATTAGTTCTCCCATCTGGAATTTTTTTTAAGTGTCCGACAAAGACGTCAAGTTTGCCATTTGTAATGAATGTCGTTCTGATATCCCTCGAGGGGGAAGCCACCAACGAAGTTTTAACACAACTAATATGATTAGGCATCTTAGGACCTGCCATACAACGCAATATGCGGAGTATGAAAAATTGAATGAGCCAAAGCTAGCGACGATCTCATCCCCATCCCTCAGTCAGCCTACAGTGAGTGATGCTTTTAAATTACGTCTACCATACATTAAAGATAGTAAGAGGTGGAAAGACATCACGCTCAAAATAATGGAGATGATTTGCCTCGACGAACAACCCCTATCCGTTGTGGAGGATATAGGGTTTCGTCGCCTGTTAACCTGCATAGATCCACGGTACGACCCCCCAGGCAGAAAATATTAATCTGATGTGTGTCTCCCCGCGTTGTATCAAACCGTGTATACCCACATTGATAAACTTCTTAAAGAAAATTGTTGGGCACTTTAAGCATTCTCCGTTGGCATACAACCGGCTGGGAAATGTTCAGAAGCAACTCGGCCAGCCGATTAAAAAACTCCGCCAGGATGTGTCCACTCGATGGAACAGTACACCGTACATGCTCCAGAGTCTGTTGGAACAAAAATTGGCGCTCGCAGCCTATACAGCAGAACACAAATTGCCTTGCACGTTGACAATTCACCAGTGGAAATTGATCGAAAATATAATCTCCATCCTCGCCCCGTTTGAAGAGCTCACCCAACAGATCAGCTCATCAACTGCGTCCGCTGCGGATGTGATACCGTGCATAAAAGCGCTCACCCGGCTCTTGGAGAAGACGGTGGAGTCTGACCACAGGGAGAAAACTACAAAAGCAGTACTTCTGGAAGCTGTCAAAAGACGTTTTGCCAACATTGACACACAGAAGCTGTACGCAATTGCGACGATGCTAGATCCGAGGTAAGATAAACTTACTATCAATTATCACTTTCCCTGTCTTTCAGTCTTAGGCCAACTACCTCTTTGTTTTAAATAGGTAATTATGCTTTTCGTATGCCTTATTTGAAGGACGGCTTAAATCTTAAATATTTAATATTTTTGTATAGTTGGAAAAAAATGTAGGCTGTAACCTGACACAAATGGATGTGTGTGACCTGCATGGCATGTCACTATAGGCGATTTCACATAGTTTTTAATTTTTACATCGATTTCAGATACAAAGACAGATACTTTCCGGAGGCACTCAAACCAGCTGTGCATGATCTGTTTTTCGGGACGTCATTACAGCCTAATGCCACACTGAACTGCCAAATACAAGCATGGAGGTGCCCGGTTCCAGCAGGTCAACAGACAAAAGCACACCAGCTTGCTCTTTACAGGCAATGTTTGCTGAACTGGTGGAGGAGGATGCAGGACAATCTAATGAGGAAATCACAGTTTTCTTGCAGATAAACCAATACCTAGCTGAGCCCGTAATGCCACGCAGTGGACAGCCACTTGTATATTGGCAGGCGAATAAATGCTGCTTCCCTGCACTTGCTCAGGCATGGAGAGCTTATCTTAGTTCACCATGCACAAGTGTGGATAGTGAGCGACTATTTAGCACAGCTGCAAACGTCATTGATGACAAAAGGAACCGGCTGACAGCAAAAAATTCAGAAATGCTAATAGTCATCAAGAGAAACTTGCCTTTAATGATTGGGTTCTGAAGGATTTTGTCCTCTGTAGGCTGAGGCCTAGCAATTTTGGTTTAATTTTTGTTTCATTTTAATATGTTATAAAAAGGCCAATCTGCCTGCCATTTTGTGGCGAATTGTTTAATTTTAATATGTTATGAAAAGGCCAATCTGCCTGCCATTTTGTGGCAAATTGTTTAATTTTAATATGTTATAAAAGGCCAATCTGCCTGGCCACCTTATGTTTCTCTGCCTTGTTAATTTAACTTTTGTTCTTTTGTTACCCGTTTTGCATCAAATAAACAATACAGTTTTTCTTCAATACAGGTAATTCATAGTTTCATTTCTACAAATTGTGCACATATATAGGGGGATGTTGTGCTGAATGGATCCTAAAAGGATCGGTATGAAAGCTTTAATAGCCAATCGTCACAGATTGTCCGGTAACAAATAATGTCAAAGTTCCAATGATGAAAAGAAGAACGGTATTTATTTTCCACACACACACTCGCAAGAAATGAATTGGTAGGATGAATATGAATGACTGATGACCGTGGTTTTTTCAGAAATGATAAATAACAAGACATATAGTTATGAATCTAAATATATTACGGCTGTAACATGAAGGTGGATCTGTCCCTTTAACTCCGTGCTGCGTTACGGTGAACATTCCATTTGAGCGTTAACACCGGTAACCATTTGAAATAGCGGAATAACTAAATGATGTAAACAATAATAATCATGAAACAGTGAATGATTAAACCCTACATTAACTGCTATCTATAGTGTACCTACTGTTGACATGAAACGGACTAACCGCTGATTGATAGCGGCAGCCTTTTTAACAGTGCGAAATCTGCTAGATTATAGATACAAGATTACATTACTCTGACATTCTGTGATTGGCAGTGATCACCAATCGGCAGATCATGATTTTGGTGATCGGTAATCGGTGATCGGCCCCAAAAATGGCGATCGGAGCATCTCTAGTCTTGTTTGATATGTTAATTCTACACTATAAATGTAATGCACATTTCTGTAATGAATAAAGACTTTCCTCGCAGAAGAAGTGGCATGTGACCGTGCTGTGCCAACGTTGCTGTGGTGAGTGTCAGAATAAAAATGTTCTTTAGCTAAGCTGTCTTCCACAAGTCTCTTACTCTGAACAAGCTAATTTGAAACCAAGATACGGACCTTTGCATTTATTACAGGGATTCCCATTTACTCTTACGTTATTACTGCTGAGGTCTTCTTGAATATAATCATATATGGCAGTTTTGCATCAATGTTTTTAGTTAGGTGAAATATACAAAAATATAAAGGCATGGCAGACTACCTAACAGGACTCACAGTCCAAAGGGTTAAAGGCTATTCCTATCTCAGTCCAGTTTCAAAACATAACCTTAGCCTTACAACACTGCTATTGCAGTTCACTTTAAAAAGCCTTCTTCAAGGCTATTTTAATCTCCTCTCGTTTCTGTCTTGCAATCTCCACTGCAATAGCCTAGCGTTTCCCATTAATGCTTGGCCGCTTTCTTTTCCTACTGAGCTCGGCTTTCAGATCCCCAATGCTGGTTTAATTTTATGCAATAAGCATTCAAAGTTATTTCATCTCTGGTTTCTGAGCTAATCTTTGCCCACCTGCTCTGGTTTATGTCTAGCATTGTCATTAAGGTATTAGCAATGCAATCGCCCTAAGCCTGCTGAGAGATAGTCTCTTGACTTTATTATATATGTATTCATATGACATTCTTAAAACCTAAGCACAACACCAATACAAAGACTCCTATCATATCATCCAAAATCATTACTTTTCATTTTGGAAGTGAAAAGAGCTGTCGGACTGATATGAAGCCTTGCCAGTTCCAAAAAATAATAATCATAGCGATAATAATATTGGCCACAATAGTATTACTAGCCTTACTTCTACTACTGCTAGTTCTTCTACTACTACTAATTATAGTAATTGTCCCCTGTATCGTGTGACTAATGTGCTATCTGTATCAGTTCTTATGCAAGTCGTATATTTCAGGTTTCAATGTATTCCTTTTTAATGTTACTTATTTTGCCTTTGTAACTATACTAGAGCAACCATATTTGTTATAAATACTTATTGGGGAAATATGTTATCTAACTGTTTGTGAGTCTTGACTGATAAGACTTTAACAGTTTCATGATGATTCCTGAAAAAACAGCTACAACAGAGGTGAATCATTCACTTCAGCATAAAACCTTTTTCTCCCTTGGTCTTGGTCTGCCCCGGTTTTCTTCCCTCCTTTCCTGTTTGTCTTGTCTGGTAGTCTGTAGTATGACATGAATTAACTGATACCATTAAATAGGGGAATGTCATCTGTAAAGGCTCACCAAACTTCTAGACTTCTTGGGGTCAAGTTTTGATGCAGTGGTTTGTCATTATACCCGGAACTGCTGACTGTGTATCTAGATGGTAAACACAGGGGTGAATCAGGTGAAATAAAAAATACAACTTACTTATTGAGACGCTGGATGGAAGTCTTGTCGGCTGGAACTTTTCGGCTGGTGCTTGGTGGTTTTGGGGTCCAGCCGACAGAGTTTGGCTGTGGTGAGTAGTTCACTAGAGTCCTGGAAGCAGGAAGAGTTGAGGTCCTTGGGTGAAATACAGCATCACCAGGGCAGCAGTTTACTGCGTTAGCAGCCAGAAGGGCCTGGAATATGGGAAAAAGCACGATTCCGATGAAAACTTGACACAATGACAGAGGATGTAAAAGAAGTGCACACAAGCACAGGACCTTAAAACCTCCGGAGTCCAGGGCCAGTATTCATTCCTACTTCATAGTGATTCCTACATTGCATTTCTACAAACATGTGCTGCCACGCAAGATGACAGGTTCAGCGGGAGCCTCTGAATAACTCCATAAGGCCCTGACTGAACAACTTCCACCAACAAACAACATTGACATGGGGGAAACAAAGGAAAGATGCCGAGTTAAAAGCAAGAATGGTGCATTAGTGAAGAACTGTTGAGCCGAAACTTGGGATTTTAGGGAATGCTTTTCATTGACATTCGAATGTTAATGAACTTTGCAATGAATACTGGTTCTGTCATCTTGTTTTATAGTGCCTGTTTTTGACATTAATTCGTTACAGGAATTCAATAACACTGTATCATGCAATCAAGATTTAAAATAACACTGTTGAGACAAAAATACCTGCACCAGGTTTAAATACAATAACACATTAAAGTGTCGGTTTAAGTACATTTACACATTAAAGCGTCGGTTTGCGTTAAAGACCCATTCTGGGAGAATTGATATTTTTTTCTACTGAGCCCTTAAAGTTGTAGCCTGGATACCAGCCTGAACTCCGCCCACAAAATGTTTGGTCTGGGAGATTCAGTCTGGACTTGAGCTAGTTGGGAGAGATTCAAGTTTTCGAAAAAGTCGAAAAAGCAATCTGACCACCAATCAAATTGTAAGGGCGAGCTTTATACGATGATGGACAGATGATCAACCAACGCTTGAGTTGAATTAACCAGTAGATTCGAACTCCGACCAAGATGGCCGCTTCTCGGGAGCTTAGTGGGAAATATTTTATGTGAATTAAGCTATCTACACGACTTTTTAATGTCTACATTGACTCGGTTAGTTGTCTATGTGCAACACGAATGTTGCAGAGTATTGTTTGTCTTAACTAAAGCTCTCTAGACCATTATTGTTAGGTCATTGCTAACGCGTACACCAAAAACCCATTGAAACACACTGTAGCTTCTAGCCTTGAGTGCTAATTAAGTAACGTGAGCAGGCATATCTCAACAGATATTGACAGCGCATTCATTTTGAGAAACGCGATCAAGGCATTTGTCGATTGAAAAGATGTTTTTGCCGTCCTTCCTACGGGATCAGGTAAAAGTTTAATCTATCAGATGGTAATACTACGTTGCTCTGATTGGTTCTAGGTATCCAATTCAGCGAAGAGGCATTTCTTTCCTGGTTCGTTGAAACACGCCCCATAATCACAGCCCAATGGTTCAGTATCAGACTCATATTCTCTGATGAGTCCAATTTTCAGCTTTGCCCAACACATGGTCGTCTGATGGTTAGACGGAGACCTGGAGAGGCCTACAAGCCACAGAGTCTTGCACCTACTGTGAAATTGGACTCATCAGAGAAGACGAACTAGGAGACCCTCCAGTCGGCTTTGGTTCAATCCTTATGGTCTTTTGCAAACCTCAGCCAGGCAAAGTACAACGTTGTCCCGGAAGAAAAACTTGCTTCCTTTTGCTCTGACAATGTTCCCCAACTCTGAGAAGTGTAATTTCCAGCAGGGCAATGCTCCATGCCACACAGCCAGGCCAGTAAAGGTGTGGATGGAGTATCACCAGATCAGGACCCTGTCATGGCCAGCCCAATTTCGAGACCTGAATCCCATAAAAAAAACTCTGAAATGTGATCAAGAGGAAGATGGATGGTCACAAGCCATGAAAAGAAGCCGAGCTGCTTGAATTCTTGCGCCAGGAGTAGCATAAAGTCACCCAACGGCAATGTGAAAGACTGGTGGAGAGCATGCCAAGACAAATGAAAGTTGTGATTTTAAATCAAGGTTATTCCACCAAATATTGATTTCTGAACTCTTCCTAAGTTAAAGCATTAGTATTGTGTAGTTTAAAAATGAATATGAGCTTGTTTTCTTTGCATTATTCGAGATCTGAAGCTATTTGCTATTTTGACCAATTGTCATTTTTCTGCAAATAAATTATCTAAATGACAATATTTTTATTTGAAATTTGGTAGGAATGTTGCCAGTAGGTTATAGAATAAAACAAAAATGTACATTTTACTTTAACACATACCAATAAATAGTAAAACCAGAGAAACTGATAATTTTGAAGTGGTCTCTTAATTTTTTCCGCGGCTGTATGCTACTTTGGGTAAGTTGTTCAGTAGTGAGACGGCGAGGGGCAAGAAACTGTTTTTGTGTCTGGAGGTTTTTGTGAACAGTGATCTGTAGCGTCTACAAGAGGGGAGGCGTTTGAATAGTTTTTGTGCGGGTCGTGAGGGGTCTGCAGTGATTTTTCCTGCCTGTTTCTTGTCTCTGGAGGTGTAAAGGTCTTGGATGGTGGGCAGGTTGGCACCAATGAATCTTGAACGGGGACAGCCATTGCTACATTGCTACAGATGTACAAGGGTTGTGTACCAAAAGGCCTCAATATTTAACAAGCACAAACTCACAAACACAAATGAATTGAGCTCTTCTTCCCAATGCTGAACTTAACGCTCTCCCTCGTGGACTGTTAGTCAGGCAGTGTGCACTTCTGTGGTTTGGAGGAGACGCTTTGGATGGGACTGGGATTTTTTTGGTTGTATACTCTCAAAATCTATCTTACTCTCCCGAATTACCTACCCTATGTTTAAGTGCTACTTTAAGAAGCGAAGAGCAGAAGTGAGCTTTAATTCATGTACACAAGTAGGTCACAGACAAATAATGTTGAAAGTTCAAACGCAAACCAAGGCTCTTCAAGGAGGAATTCAGCTGCATGCTAATTAACGTCTTCTCTTGTGCCTTGTGCAGCCGTGTGAAGTTCATGAACCGTCCATTGAGTTAAAACTAATAAAATCAGGTTATGATCCCGTGATAATCTCCAAGACCTCCGCTGGTATGGAAGAAATTAGTCCAACCAATATATATAGCACTTGTTGTCCTTCTACATCTCACTTATGGTGTGTCGAACTGTCAGAGAGAGAGAGCAGGTGAGAGAGAGCAGGTGAAGCGGACCTGATAGAAACAATGAATGTAGACATATTCTCGTATTTATTATTATTTTATTTGTTTAAATCCCAGGAAGTCTGTAGAATTGAACCAGAAACGTGCACATGCGTATAATCTATTCAGTCTTGTTGGTCTGAAATAAAACATTGAAAAAGCACGAAGGTGAGGCACTCACTACCTTTGCCTCAATGATGGGGGCGTGCGATAGCCCACCGGTCGGGTTCATACTGGTACTGCCTTGCTGTAGTGCAGGCGAGAGAGGACGAGAAACAATCTCACAACCTGACTGGGCAGATTGACTGGAACACGGAGCTGTAGCCCCGCCCTTTGGAAACAGCATGTGAACCGAACCACTTTGAGGAATAGGGAGATCATGGTTTATCAACACTTAAAAAGCACATTACTTTACGTTTATAATAACGTGTCCCCCCCCGGGATCTCCGCCTATGTGTATGTGAGTGCATTTGTGTATAGCTTAAAATATGTACAGTCCTGCTCGCCATTATTGGCACCCCTAGTGAATATGAGCAAACAGGCAGTTGTTTTTTCTTTCAATAATTTTACCTCAATGAAAAGGTAAGATTTCTATGAATATTTTGAGTGGAAGCCCAAGAGGATAAACAGCAAATACATATTTTTTCATAGCCTGTTTGCACATATTCACTAGGGGTGCCAATAATGATGAGCAGGACTGTATGTGTACAGGGTGTGACTTGATTGTGTGTTGTTCACAGTGTGTTTCATGTGTCTAATCTAAGTCTATTTAGGCCTGAGTATGTGCATTAAGATTACACTAACAAAGGTTGTTGTAGAGGTGTGAATGTGTTATGTAATTTGCGTATAATGTACACTAAATATCAGTATGTCCCTGAAAATAACCATGTGTTTATAGAGGCATGGAATGAGCTAGAGAAAGAGTGTTTGAGATGCCTGAGATGGTATGCTTGTGAGTGTGTGTGAGTGAGAGAGAGAGTATTGAAGTGAGTATATCATGAAAGAGTGGTCAGAGAGGTGGGCTGAGCTGAGCAGAGCCAGGAAAGTGCCCCTTTCTTCTGCTGCCAGGTGGCCAGGAGCCCATCTAGGAGCAGCACAGTCTGCACCCACTAACTGGAACAGAAGGCAGAGCACCAGGGCAACACACACAACACACAAACATTGTCTTTCCTTATATCACTTTCATTTTCTTGCATGAATTTACAAGCACATGTACACAAGCAATTCATTTAATAATCAAGTAAATGAAGAAAACACACAGACAGAGACCCTCTGGTGAACATCCCACATCCCCTCACAAACTCACTGATGGCACTGATATAGACCAACATCCCCTCATAAACTGACTGATGGCACTGATATAGAGTCCAACACCAAACCTGTCCACACCCACAGCTTCTTTTCATGGTTAAGCTCCACACAACACACGCACGTCCCCCAGAGTTCTTCAAAAAGCATTAATTGCAGTTTGGAACTGGTATGGAATAAATGCTTCTTTGAGTCAGCAGTTGATTTGTAAGCCACATTTTATTTCTACATTTTGTTTCATTAGTCGCATAACCTAATTTCATGACGTTCTAACAACGTACTGACATCACACATTACCAAACATGCCATCTGCAAAGAACGTTGGTTTTGAACAACCGTTTTAAATGACTTCACTAGAAAGTTAGGCCTGATGGACTCCTGTCTATTACACCAGCAAGTTAACAAGGCAGCAACCTTTTGTTTCAGACGCATGGAGTGTATGGCAAGGCAATGTAAAATAGGTAAAACAGAATGACAGCCTTCCTTGTTAGTGTTTATTAATTTTTGCTCCTAGCGCTTTTGAATGCAACTGAATGCGAAGCAACTCAACTGCAGTGCTCCCTGACGATCTTTTGTTATTATCATTTTTCTGTTCCCATTGAAATGAATGGTTGGACATTCGCCTGAACTTTGATGATGAATACAAGTTCCTCAAACTGATCTGAGGTGCACCAGAAAAATCAGTTTCCTATGGTCAGACAGCTTGGAATTTGAACATGGTTTTGTTCTTTCTCAGCTGATCTAAGGTGGAAAGAAGTGACTTAAGCAAGAGAAAATGAACAGGATTTTGATGATCCGGACTAGTCTGAGAGATGTGGTCTGTTAAAACAAATCCTGTCACAGCTGCTTGAATGTTTGACCATTGCTTTTATGTCTTACCGAAGTAAGTCATCATGTCACCAGCTGAGCCTATTGGCGAAGTGATTGGTGACTTTTACAGAGTGGAATTAAAAGCCAGTGGCTCTCCTCATTGCCATGTGCTTTTTGGGGTGAAAAATGCTTCTCAAGATGACAAAAGTGATGGCTGTGTTGTTGCAGAGTTGTGGACCAATATGTGATATGTGAAATGCCACCTGACCTTGATGAGGAAATGCATGACATTGTTTGCAGTGTGCAGCACCATAGTCAAAAGCATTCAAAGACGTGAAAAAAGAAAGGAACAGTCCGTTGTTTCAATTTCCACCATCCACCAAGTAGTACACAAGTAAACTTTCCAAAGAACAAGCAGATGTAAAGGTTGAACAAGATCATTTGCAGCAACAAAAATAAGTGAAATTAACAACTGATAAAAATGCTACCAGTTATTCAAACACCATGCATGGAAATGGAGGAAAGAATATGGAAAGTCTCGATGGATCTCAGACACTTGATTCTGCTCACTCACTTGTTTGAAGTCTCGATGGATATGTCTCAAACATTTGATTCTGCTCACTCCTTGTTTGAAGTCTCGATGGAAATGTCTCAGACATTTGATTATGCTCACTCCTTGTTTTAAGTCTCGATAGAAATGTCTCAGACATTTGATTATGCTCACTCCTTGTTTGAAGCAAGAGGTATTATTCAAGAGGTGTTTGAAGAAGCCTACAAAAGAATCACAAAGAAAACAAGTTTTGGGTTGAAGAGGAGACTTTGTGATATATACAATAGGAATCTCTTTCAATGCTGAAATGCAAAAATTGACATACAATTTGTTGTTGATGCCTACTCATGTATCGTTTCCATTATTTCTTACATCTTCAAGTCTGGACGTAAAATAGGCTTGTTCCTTCAGTGTGCACAAAAAGAAGCTTTGAAAGAAAATCTGGATGCAAAAGGAGCTTTAAAGAAACGTGTTTTTTTCCATCCCTTCAATTGTGAAGTATCTGCTCAAGAGAGTTTATACCCCCTTACAAAATTAGATTGAAAGAAGGATCAATAAACGGATGACTTTTTGGCCATCGTGCCTTGTAAGGTTTCAATGAGAATAACGCATTGCACTAAAATTGGAGCAATCAAATGCTTGACAACAATTTGGGACTTTGCTGTTACAAGATATGCAAGATTTCCCCTACAAAAAATTCATTGTTTTCCAGTATTTTCTACCACAATATTTACATTGTGATGAACATACAGTGTCCGCCTACATTCATGGCACACTATATCAAATGAAGCAGGAACTTCATCATGATGATTGGGTCACGCTCCTTATGAATATTGATGTTTTTGACTTGTGAATGGATGATGATTGGGTCATGCTCCTTATGAATATTGATGTTATTGACTTGTGAATGGATGATGAATGGGTCACGCTCCTTATTAATATTGATGTTTTTGACTTGTGAGTGGATGATGATTGGGTCATGCTCCTTATGAATATTGACGTTTTTGACTTGTGAATGGATGATGATTTGGTCACGCTTCTTATGAATATTGATGTTTTTGACTTGTGAATGGCTTCTTCCTGATATTTGGGTAATGCTCCTCATGAATAGTGATGTTTTTGACTTGTGAATGGATGATGATTGGGTCATGCTCCTCTTGAATATTGATGTTTTTGACTTGTGAATGGATGATGATTGGGTCATGCTTCTTATGAATATTGATGTTTTTAACCTGTGAATGGCGCATTTATTCAAAGGCATTCCCTTCATGAATATATGTGACTTGATTCCAGAACTGGAAGAAATGCAAGAGCCAAGAACCCTTGTTGGTTTGAAAATGCCACTGCAATTGAGCCATATGAAAAAAAGAGAGTGATTGCCAGTGTTGTGCTCAGATGTGCACTGCCCACAAGGAGTCGTGTAGCATCTCTAGGAGGACTCATAATTGAAGGCTTTGAGGAGAAGGCCATTTATGCCAATCACCTTTCAAATGCTTTTCAGATGGCCAAGCTTATGTCAAAATTCCAATTGAGCATGTCACAACTAACCCCCAGCACCACAGAGCATCCTTGATTTCACTTACAGAATTAAACCTCATCAAACTGTTGACTTTTCAAGGCTCCAAGCAATGTAAACATTTAATACATTCAATTCATTCTTCATTGAATTTATTGAATAGGACACTAAACTCTCTCCCCTCACTCCTCCCAGCCATATCCAAATTCCCCCACCCCCCCTAAAATCACTCAGGACTCTGTAACAATCTGCTTCTGCACTTTTATCACTTATGGTAACACCACTCACTGTACCAAATTGCCCTTTTTTTGCACTACATAACCTCACTTTATGTAACTTATGCTGCTATATGTTTATCTGTATGTTCTATTTGTATTATGTAATGTCTTGTCTGTATGTTTGTATGTCCTCTCTGTTGTGCCTGTGCACTTATATGTTTCACCGTAGGAGAGTGGGAAACGTTTTTTCGAATACTTTGTATGTCTTGACATTTGAAGTAATTGACAAATAAAGATACTTTGACTACTTTGACTCTGACAATATTGGACAGTTCTTTTTTTTTTTTACTGATGACAAATGCAAAAGTTGACTGAACTATTTATTTTCAGAAAAGTAGCTAAATTCCTCGATTTAAAAAAATGCTGTATTGTATTTGAGTATTGCAGGGAGCATCTTAATTCGTGTTTTGACGTATGAATTATTTTGTCAGCATAATCTGTATAATTTGAGTTATATGTTCAATTCATGGAGCTATTGGTTGGGGATTTCCCACTTGGGCCAATCCTCTCACAGTCACATCTAAGTACTCATAGCCAGCAACCTAACCAATATACAGCTGCCCAACAACACACAACTGGTAAGAGACAGCTGCAACACCGCCACATACCTGGGATCCGTAAAGCCACTGCTACACATTACAGCAGTACTGTACAGGGTAGCCCACAAGTGCTAAACACAAAAGAAATGCCCAACCTTAATCACAAAATCATCAGGACAACATCAACAAAGCTGCTTTCCTGAGCATTTCACTGGGGGTTTCACTAGGTATCATCTTCCACCTGTTTTTAGTGTTGGCGTTCTTGACTACTGGATCCTTAGACTTTGAGAAAGCCTTTTGAACTCCTCCACCAAGCTGGTCATTGGGAACTCTAAAATTCCTTTTCCATACATAAACAATGTGGCACCCCAAGCCACGTCGTAACTGCCTTATTCATGACTTCAGTCATGACTAGATGTATCCACCTCTAAAATAGCAATGCCATAGTCAAAGGCCACCTCAAAAGTCCAAACTGGCAGCATCACAATTTTCGTTTACCAATCAAGAAGGTCTTATGAATAGTATGGATAGCCTTAACAAAGAGTAAGCTCTGAAACCAATCCTACTTCACTCAACTTGGAATTGTACCACATGCCTTAACTCTTCACAAATGTTTCTACACTAGAAGGAATCACCTCAACATCAATATAAATTAATATCTTCCACCAGTTTTCCCTTACTGATAGAAACACTTCTACATTTGCCAGGTTTCACTTACATCTTTGTCCATTTCATTCAAATCATTCAACTTGGCCGGCAGGTACATGGAGCAGTTTTTGTGAGAGTTGCCATGTCATCCATATAGGCTTGGAGATGAGATAACCGGGTGCTGTCCTGCAGCCTTTCACCACCAACACCCATTTAGATACCTTAACAATTACCTCTATAGCCATGGTGAAATAGAAAATCCAGCTATGATTCCATGTGTTAAAGCACAACTGAACATCCTCAAGGTATGCCCTGACTAACATTGAAATATTCTCAGGTACCTAGGGGCAGTGTTGTGCACGTTCACACCTCACATGAACTAGTTCAACGTTCAGTTCATACAAGTAAATATGAATCGTTCACGTTCATACTTCACCATTTCAATTCTGAACTCGTTCATAGTTCAGTTCATTTTCATTTTTTTAAATAATTGCTAATTTTCAGGGAGGACACAGTTTGCACAAAAAGGTGCGATTTTTGTCGGAAACTTTATCAGATACACAGCCATGTTGTAGGCTACCATTTAAATAATTAATTATACAGGGAACTAACGGTAAGAATGCAAACCTCTTAAGCAATGATATGCGACTGGCTTAATCTAAGATATACAAGAGCATGTACACTAAATGAATGACCGATCAAAAGTTAGCAAAGGTAAACCCTGTAACACTCGTATTTGTACATTAGCAGTTTATGCTAAGCGAGTTCAGGAACAGTAGGGCCTACCATCCTGCTAGATTAATTGACAGTGCTCGTAACAATTATGAGCAAGCTAAACTATAACAAACACGTAATGACAAGGTAGGCTACAAAGTCAAACTTACGTATAGGCTACATGGACGCACACAACTTCAACAAAGTGCAACGTTCAATTATGTGAAAAATATTCCCGAAGTTAACTGCCACTCCATCTAAATAAGCCGTGAAGAGAAATCAAAACACTATCACATGACCAACGCAATTACCAAATATGGTCATTTACCTAAACATGCTCTTGGCAACTTAACAAATAATTACTATGGCCTTTTTAACAGGTAGTGAGCAATGACAGGTTGCAAGTATTCGATTTAAACATCGTCTTTCCTCAGTAGAAGGAAAACATTCCGTAACATTTTAGCTAGACCTCAGTTGCACCGGACCCAGATAATATGAACGTGTTCACCGTTCAAATTCATTATTTCTAATTAGGTTGCGCTCAGTTCATCGTTCACGTAAAAATGAACGTGTTCAATGAACGCGTTCTTTTGAACGCGTTCATGCACAACACTGCCTAGGGGTAGCTGAATGCCTTTCACAACTGACTGTTTGGCAACAATCCAAAGGCATTCGCTAGATCCAAAAATACCACACAGAGGTCTCGGCCTCCAGTCCCTGCTGCCTGAATTTGATGCCAAATTATGCTAGTATGCCCTTCTATCAAACTATTTGCGTTCAGATAAGAGACCAACCTACTGGCTACCATATTCTTTCCCTCCCCATTAAGAGGTCAGAATTAGCCTATGATCACAACATTCTTTTCCTTTAGAATGAAAAAGATGCCACATCCTCGGAATTGTTTCTTTTTTTCCATACAAGCAAAACCTCTTGCACCTTTCCTCGTCCAATTGGAGGAATGTCTGCTGGTTACACGAGATCCATACGTCTATAATTGTCCGTGGTAGCGGTTGAAGATACTGATCTATGTCTTTCACCTCTCAAACTCTCTGCCTGCAGTACGCAAATACCTTCTCTTTGTTTATCACCTGCTAGGTTATATTGCTTCCTTTTTAATCAGCCTTTATATTTCAGAAACAGCTAGCTGGTGGGACAATTTTTGATATGCCTATATTAAATGATATATCAAATCTAAACATTAAAACAAATACAATTTCTGTAATATTTTCACCCGTTTACCCAACCAAAACCTGATGTTTGTACGTTTTTCTTTTTTAAACAAAGTGCGTAAAATGTCTCACACACACATAGTTTTCATTTAGCAGTTGATATGTCATGCTAAAACACCTCTTGCTCTGTTACAAATGAAACAGATCTGGTTAGACCTGCTTTTATGAGGCGGAGAATTCTCACGTAAATTAGAGACACGCTCTTGTCAGTAAATACCATGGAATATATAATTGGGGCACTTTACGCATCTCCTCCCATCTTCTTGCGACGAACACCCACCCTCCCATTTATGCACATGTATAAGAGGGGAAGCGCAACTTGCCTCTAACTGATTCAGTGGCGGGCAATCTGCGATTTTACCCAAGTGCGCCTCGTTTGTAAATACGGTTCAATGTCTTTACCCGCATATTACATAGAAATTACGCCTGAAGGGGGCACAATTATGTTAGTAAATGAGGGCCTCAGGGCCTGATTTACTAACATTGCGACCGCAGCTTAATCTACGCCTTTGCCAAAGCGCAAATGAACGCACAGCGTTTTTCATCCTATTTATCAAACAAGAACGTCATCTGGTCCTTAGCGCCTAACCCCGCCCATTGGGCCTGATTTACTAACATTGCGACCGCAGGTTAATCTGCGCCTTTGCCAAAGCGCAAATTAACGCTCAGTGTTTTTCCACATTTTCCGTGGTATTTATCAAACCAGGCCTCTCCAAAATCCCCGTTGCTCAATCTTGGATAGATGGCTCTATTCCGGAAGATAAAACTGTCATGGACATATCCAAGGTATTTGGCTACCACGTTAGTAATAGATAGATAGATAGATAAATACTTTATTAATCCCGTGGGGAAATTCTGGGATCTTGCAGCTCTCACATATTTATAATAATTACAAACAATATATACAGACATTACAAACAATACAATTCAGCTTTGTACATGGTGTAAAGTGCATAATAGTTAAAGTTTCATGGCAGCTGGGACGAATGACGAATGACTGTCCTGCCAGGACATGGTGGAGGGGGTGATTAACATTGCCCATGATGGCCAAGAGCTTGCCCCGCATCCGTCTCTCTACCACAGTCCCCAGTGAGTCCAGGTTCTGCCCCACCACTGAGCTCGCCTTTCTGATTAGTTTGTCCAGCCGCCCAGTGTCCCTCTTAGAGGTGTTGCCTCCCCAGCAGACTGCAGCAAAAAAGAGCACGCTCGCCATAACAGACTGATAAAACATGCACAGCATCTCTTTACATATGTCAAAGGACCTGAGTTTCCTCAGGAAGAACAATCTGCTCTGTCCCTTTTTGTATGTAGCACCTGCGTTAGCTGACCAGTTCAGCTTGTTGTCAAGATGCACCCCCAGGAACTTGTAGGTCTGCACCACCGCGATGTCCTTGTCCTGAATGTTAATAGGCTGCAAATGTGGCTTTGACCTACGAAAGTCAATGACCAACTCCTTGGTCTTTCTGGTGTTTAGAAGTAGGCCATTCCTGTCACTCCAGTCGCCGAAGGCTCTCGCCAGTTCCCTGTACTCCCCCTCCTGCTCCTCCCTCACACACGCCACTATAGCCGTGTCGTCAGAGTATTTTTGGACGTGACAGGTCTCAGAATTGTAGATGAAGTCAGATGTGTAGAGGGTGAACAGGAACGGAGCCAGCACAGTCCCCTGCGGAGCCCCAGTGCTACTCACAACTATGTCAGATGCACAGCTCCCCAGTCTGACAAACTGCGGCCGTCCTGTTAAATAGTCCGTGATCCAGGAAGTAAAGTAGGGATCCACCCCCATCCTTTCAAGCTTTTCTCCAAGTAGGAGAGGTTGGATGGTGTTAAAAGCGCTCGAAAAGTCAAAGAACAAAATCCTCACTTGACTTCCCGGCTCGTCCAGGTAGGAGTAGGCCCGGTGAAGCAAGTAGAGGACAGCATCATCCACTCCTACTCTCTCCCTGTACCCGAACTGCAGGGGGTCAAGTGCATGTTCAGTCATAGGTCTCAGGTGATGAAGAACCAGCCGCTCAAGTGTCTTCATGACGTGAGATGTGAGGGCCACCGGTCTGTAGTCGTTGAGCACGGCCGGGCGTCCAGTCTTGGGTACAGGCACGAGACATGACGTTTTCCACAGAACCGGGACCCTCCCTGACTGTAGGCTCAGGTTGAAGAGCTCTTGAAGAGGCTCGGCCAGTTGATCAGCACAGACCTTTAGCAGCCTCGGGCACACTTCATCCGGGCCAGCCGCCTTTCCTGCATTTAATTTCTTCAGCTGCACCTTAACCTCGTCAGCTGTGAGGCACAGGGGGAGGATTGGGGGGGGAGGGGGCTCATCCGTGATGTTAGGGTTGTACCGGTGAGGAGGAGCTGGTGAAGGGAGAGGGCAGGCTGCTGCTGGAGGAGAAGTGGGGGGGGAGGACGGGAGAGCTGATGATGATGAGGCCGCTGAGTCAAACCTGTTGTAGAAGTGATTGAACTCATTGGCCTTGGCCACATCAGGGGCTGTAGCCAGACTGCCCTTCTGCTTGTAGCCCGTGATGGTCTTCATTCCCCTCCACACCTCTCTGGTGTTGTTGTGCTGCAGCTTCCTTTCCACCTTCATTTTATAATCCCTCTTGGCCTGCTTCAGGCTCCTCTTCAGCTCTCGTTGTACGAGCCTGCGCTTCTCCCTGTCACCCTCTCTGTATGCTGCCTTTTTCTGATTCAGGAGCTTCTTGATGTCACAAGTGATCCAGGGTTTGTTATTTGGAAAACAGCGCACAGTCCTCGCTGGTACAATCATGTCCCTGCAGAATGTGAGGTAATGGTCATGTTGGCATCACATATGACCTGGAAATTCATTGAATATGTGTGCTTACTCTTTTGGTTAATGTGTTCGTGGATTGAAGGTGGGACTGTTCGGATGTGGGTGCAATCAATGGCTCCAATTACGTCTGGAAAGTTTGCAATTTGAAAAAAGTCCTGTTTGATGTCTCTAATTTCAGCTATGGCAGTGGGGAAATGTATTGACCAGTGCGCCGTAGCAATGCGTCGAGTACCTGGGTGAATATTTGGCTGAGTGAAGGCTGAGATACCAACTGCTGATGCTATAACTGTTTGATATGATCCGGATGCCAATATGTGCAATGTTGCCCGGAGTTTAACAACTGATGGAATGGAATGTGATCGCCGGGTGGAGGGTTCGATGTCGTCTCTGATCTGGTTCAGTAATTGTCGTATTGCGTGGCTGGTTAACCTGTACCATCTAATGATTTCTGGTTCGCTTAACTGGAAAAGTGTCATTCGTGTTGAAAAAAGTCTTTCTGCGCTTTGTTTTTGTCTCTGTCTTCGCCTTGTTCTAATAACTGCTGCCATATCGAAGTTTTCAGACTCAATCAAAATAGCGCTTCCTGGTCGTGCTTTTATGAGGTGGAGAATTATCCTGCAAATTAGAGACGCACGATCGCCAGGCAGTTTTAGTAAATACCAAGGAATACATAATTAGGCGCACATAACGCCTCTCTTTGCTGCACCCACCCACGTTTCCTTATAACCTCCCACCTGTTTGCGGCACACACCCACACAGCGCGAATATGCCCTTCTCCTCAAATGCGCCTCCTCTGTAAATACCGTTTTATGTTTACACCCGCTATTTTACGCCTGAAATGGGCGCAATCCTGTTTGTAAATCAGGCCCTCAGTGTGCAAATTGAAAACCCCAGCAATAATGATCATAGAACATTTTTAGTATAAATATTTTGTTTGACCGGAAGGTAGGAAGCATTAGGTTAAGGAGGTCCATTAACGATAATGGAGGATATGATTTGCTAGATCGGTTTAGTCTAAATCTTATATTCAATCTTCTTCCCACATTATCGCACCAACGTGATAATAGCATTGCCATACACCTTAAAGGCTCTCCCTTCCGATTCATACAATGACAAATAAAATGACTGTTTGAAAACTTCCTAAAATAAGTGAACAGTTCAGGTATGTACATCTCTAAGTCACAGAATCAGTAGGACACCATCAACACCCACCCCTTTATTAGTTCTTCTATTAACATGCTAAATCTTTCCTCATTACCTGTGGATTTGAAGTAGGAGATAGACCACGTGGCAGAAAGTCCACTGTAAACAAATCTCCACCCAGGTCCAAGTCTAATTTATTTATTTTGAGGCAAGTAGGCAAGCATTTGAGGCAAGTTGATGGTAGATGATATGGAACTCAACCGAAAAGTAAGAGGTAAATTTCTCTACTTTTCGTACCATTCAGAATTACTTAAATTATGGCTGTACTGATGGGCCATTTGAGAGGGGAAGAATGAAGACGTCTGTGTGACAAATACCTGTCTCACCATATGCATGACGTAGGCCACAGACTTTAACTTACATGTAAAATTACCTCAAAAAAGCCTCTGGAGGGTTTAGAAAGCTATTTAGCACACTGGTGAGCATCATTTGGTCAATCATTTGGTAATAAAATGAAAGCATACATAAGTCTTAAATATGATTTCGGCAGCTACAAAACTGTATGATTGTTTTTTTTCCCAGCACAATGGGAAAAAAACTTGCTAGCATCTGAACGCTCTTGTAAGAGTTGAGCAGGAATTTGACAAGAAAATGACATCAGACATTACAATTACAATCAGGTGCTACTTGACAAGAGTTTAATGTTGTCTGGAAGTTGCCCCTCATCACAGATCCAAAGAGAAATGATGGAAATACAGTCAACAGGAACAGACTACCAGGGAAAATGTTCAAAAGGCTTTCCATACGAACGGTCAGCTGAACCATGTCCCACCAGGGATTTGGGAGGTTTCTCAGCCTAAACCAAATGAAGCAGCTGGCACAGAGCAATCAGAAAGGACGTTACGTTCTGCCACACAATCACAGTCTATGAAGCCTTATGACTCACTCATACTTGAAACTTTCAGTAGAGGTGAGTGATATTCCTTTCTATTTCGCATACTATACGCTCTTGTTAAAGTTAAGAGACTACCAAAATGTGCAGCATATAAGGTAAAAAAAAACACGACTTCTAAAAATATATAAATAAACACATAAACAAACCAACAATAACTCAAAACATCACAATAGGTAAGAATAAGAACATGAGCAAGGAAAATGAGACTGAACTGTAGGAGAAGACCAACTGTGAAGTGTTTCTGTCTTGCTTGCTTTATCAACCGAGTTACAGTACAAGCCATTGCAACATGATTCTCGGCAACCTTGTAATCATGTGTGTGTATGTACAATAAATTATGTTTGTGATTTAAAGGGTCTCACCTCGTGCCGGTTCCGGCTCTGACACAGCAACTGACTTGACGTCCGCTTCTGTTGCTGCAACTTCTGGATGGCAAAATGAAGCTGGTAGCTCCCAGCAGCAGACTGGTTGCTGTCCTGAGGTAGCATGCCCCTGACCAGGTGATAAACACTCTGGGCATCCCTGTCCAACTTGGTCATGTAGTCCGGTGTGGCCCTATGACTGCAGGAGTTTAAAATAAATATCTGGATGACAAGCTTGAAACATCTTTAACTATTCTACAAGATCTTGCAAAAGTCATGGCTTACATGGCAGCCTTTTTTGGTCAGGAATGTCCCAAGGCCATGTACAGTGGGGTGTGGAACTGACTTGTTGTCACCCTGGCAAATCATCAATGTCTCTGCACCAATCACAAACCATCACTGTTCAAGTGATTTAACTATCAAGCAAAATAATATCACGGCCCCTTTAATGGACTTAGAGAACTATGTCTACAAATTTCTGTTTTAACAAAAAAGCAGGAGAAAACTTGTGTTATGGGTTAATGCAATTGATCAATCTCAGATATCCTCAAAGTTAACACATACATTGCCCTCCACAATTATTGGCACCCTCAGTGAATGTAACCTAAACAGACTAGGAAATAATATGTCTTTGCTGTTTATCCTCTTGGTCTTTCACTGAAAATATTCACAAAAATCTTATCTTCTCATTGAAGTCAAATTATTGAAAGAATGTCTTTTGTTTGACATTAAATAAAACAATTTTCTCCAAAACATGGGTGCCACAATTATTGGCACCCCTAGATAATCTTACAATTAAAATCTAACTTCAGTATATTACCAGTCATGTTTAAAAATTTTAAGTTCGCCTGTTTGATTAGGAACTCTTAAGTGGTAAACCATGGCTTCCTGTTTCACTGGGGTATGAATATGAGGTGACTAAGGCCAAATACCCTTAGTCATTCTTCAAGATGGGAAAGACAGTAGAACACAGTGTCGAAGTGCGACAAAAAGTTGTTGAGCTGCAGAAATCCGGAAAAGGAAATAAGAAAATATCTAAACAGTTGAAAATACCCATTTCCACAATCAGGGCAATAGTTAAGAAGTTCAAAGCGACAGGAGATGTAAGAAATCAGCCTGGAATAGGACCTGTCTGTAAATTGACCCCACGCACCGTGAGGAGGATGGTCCGACTGGCAAAAGAATCTCCGAGGATCACAGCTGCAGAATTGCAGAGGTTAGTTGAGTCCTGGGGTCAGAAAGTCTCCAGAACTATCATCAGACGGCACCTACATCACCACAAGTTGTTTTGGAGGGTTGCCAGAAAAAAGCCTCTGCTGTCAATCAAAAACAAACTAAAGCGCAGGCCTACAGATTGCCAAATGTAAGTCAGACTTTTTAATGGGACCAAGTTATATGGTCAGAACAAAATAAAGCTTCTTGGCAACAGACATCAAAGGTGGGTTTGGAGTAGACAGAAAGATTGCCATCCAGAAGAGCACCCCATACCCACTGTGAAGTATAGTTGCTGATCTTTGATGTTTTGGGGCTGTTTTTCTTCCAAAGGCCCTCGACAACTTGTTAGAATACATGGTATCATGGACTCCATCACATAGCCTACCAGCAGATATTAAATGAAAACCTAACAGCCCCCTCTATGAAGCTTAAAATGGGACGTGGTTCGACCCTCCAGCAGAACAATGATCCAAAGCAAACTTCAAAATCAACACAAACATTGTTCACCGACCTCAGAATAAAGGTTTTGCCATGGCCATCACAGTCCCCCGACCTAAACCCCATAGTAAATCTGTGGGAATAGCTGAAGCGGAGTCTACAAGCGTTGACCTCAGAATCTGAAGGATCTGGAGAGATACTGTATATAGGAATGGTCTCAGATCGGTGCCATGTGTTCACCAACCTCATCACGCATTATAAGACTTGGAGCTGTTATCTTGGCAAAGGAACTCAAAACACTAATTTAAGGGGTGCCAATAATTGTGGCACACCTGTTTTGGAGAATAATATTTATTTAATGTGAAAAGAAAATGTTTTCTTTCAATATTTTTAAGATTTTTGTCAATATTTTGAGTGAAATAGTAAGAGGATTAACAGCAAACACATATTTTTTCATAGCCTGTTTCGGTCACATTCACTAAGGGTGCTAATCATTGTGGAGGGCACTGTACAGTATACTGGCAGGCTTTTTTTCAATTCTGTATCTAACTGGGAGCCCAGTGCAATACCTGAGAATAAGAATAATGTGCTCTCTCTATGATTGCTAGGGGGTGTTTGTATGGTAGTTGAGGTGGTAGTGGAGGTGGTTGGTAGGTTGTCATTATGGTAGTGATTGCTAGGATGTTGCTAGAGTAGTTAACATTATTTTTGATGAGATCAGTATAAATGGTCTAAATATGTCTCTGAAAGGTTTGCGGAATATAAACCTGGTAGGTCTCTTAGATCTGCAGGAGCTGGTCAGCTAGTGGTGCCCAGAGTTGAAACTAAGCATAACTTCTCGTTATGCTTCCCAATTTTCCTATTAACAAGTTTTGTCTCATGCCTAAAGTGTAAAGCACATTGAATAACCTCTGTGTATGATAATGTGCTATAAAGTATAAATAAGCTTAAAATTGATCTTGAACTTGAACTAGCAACCCCCTTAACTACCCTAGTGACATCCTAACAACCACCATAACGACAACCCCAACTAGCCTAGCAACACCTTACCAACTGCCATAATGACCCTAGTGACACCCTGGCAACCACCTCAACTACCATACCAACACCCTAGCAATCATCTTGAGTACAGCTGCAGAGTGATGCTAACAATACACCCGTGTCTGTGACTGTACTTATTTGAAATGAGCATTTCAACTTTTGAGTGTATTACTGTATTAACACAGTAATGACGAATTGTGATTTTGAGTTCTAATGGAAATTAATGTTGTGTGGTGCTAATCAGAATTCAGTGACGATGACCATTTTGCACTTACCTCGAAGCACTGGTAGCACTGCAAGTTCTCATGGGCCAGTTCTGAAGACTTTGGCTGAGGTGGAGACTATTTTTTGCAAGAACTCCACTGGCAATATTCATGTTGGTCAACTGCAAGGAGATGGATATTTCAAATGTATGTTTAATAATTTGTGTGACCCACCATGGCAAAACTCAGCATAATGGAGTCATGCATAGACATTTTAGATTTTATCTGCAATAGCACAACATTTATTTATTTTGTTTGTTTGTTTAATGTTTTACGTAGGGCTGTCAAACTATTACAAAAATGATCTAATCAATTACATGCTTTGCGATTATCTAATCTAAATTAATCACGTATATCAGTTCGCCATGGGAAGTATAAAAACTCTGATGTGAAGTAACATAGTAAACAAGCCTTTGCAGTGTGATGTTCACCACACATTAATGGCAAACAACAGATACTTCAATGAACTTTATATAATGAAGAAACTATTTTCTTTATTCCTGATTAACACATCTTATAGTTTGTCTAAAACTAGTGAACAACTAACTAAATCAGGCTACACCAACAAATAAAGCACTGATCAAACCTTGCCAATTTGCGAATTTATGTTCCCAAAAAACAAGAAGCGCCTTTTAACTTTGCTTCACCTCGGTCAAATCCAATGTTTTTTTTATAACAGTTAGTTTATACAGTTATTGTTACCTACAGGGATTTCCAGCGGTTTTTGTGTGAGTGTTTCTGAAGTTCTGGAATTCTCCATCTCTAACTTGAAAATGAGGTGGTATATACAAATAATTCTGATTCTAAATAAAGATGAGACCTTACATCCAACTACCTACACAGATCAAACCATTGATGCTAGATCCATCAAAAGTACAGCCAACACAGACTGGTCACTATATCCATCCAAACTCACAGCTGCCGAGCTCTGCACAGTAACATATGGAGTCAAAGGGGATCATAGACAGTGGTTATTAAGCGATCATTCTTTTGATGCCTTCTTTTTCTATAATTAATCAAATTTAACAGGTTATTTTGAGAACCCTGTATAATAGCTGAATAATAACCTATAGCCTACTCATGAATATGTGGATCAAGCTGATCATTTATATATGTCAATGCAGCTTTGGCCACAGCGCTATCAATGCACAAGAATGTTTCTGATATCCAATGATATCAGATTCCTGATAAACAAATATATGGATTACATGGTCTAAGTTGCCCGGCTAAAGACCTAGCAGGGCTCACTTATTTGCTTGCTGCTTAATGGCGGGCTATTTCCTATTGGGGTTACTTGGCCCATTGCCGACAGCATTGAGATGTTTCAATAGTGGTTTAACTTCACAACCATGACAAACAATGCCAAGGCTTAGGGTACAATTCTATTACCAGGCTACCACCAATGAAGACAGATCAAAGACATGTGTATTCTACTTAGCAGGGTGCTAGATTTGCGTGCATTGACTGTGGGAGCTGTGGCAAGGGAAGTGGAAAGAGGAGCGGCAGGGGCTGGTGCAGAATTAGAACTCAAATGCCCTTGTCAGGCATAGTGACAGCACGCTTTTGATTGATTCAAATGGTAAAAAAAAATGAAAAATTAAGAATAGAGTAGAGTAAAGGACACTTAAATCAGAGGGCAAAAAGGCAGGTGCTTGCGTCCCCATTGTCACTTCCGACGATTACCTTTGGGCAAAGTTGGGCGGACTGGTGCTTGAGGCGTGTGAAAGTAAAAGGCAGGGTTAGTGGGGCTAGGTAAAAGAGGTTCAGTGCCAAAATAAGTTAACTAGTCATTATCAAATAATATGAACAGATACTTTAAAAATTGAGAATCGTTGGAGCTGCTCAGAATGCAAAATCAGGTCTATGCTTAATATTTGGGTGAATAGGCAAGATGTGCAATGTTGCTTGATCAAGAAGGTGAGACTGAGCAACCAACATAATTGTAATACTTCTGAAAGGTGTTGTTCTGATGGGCATAAAGGCTAAGACATTTTATGTTGCATGACTACCCGGGTATGCATCAATGACAACCAAAGCCTGTTAAAAGGAGTACATGTTAGCCCAGGCAAATGCTGTCCCAGCCATTTTATGAATAACCTTGCGTTCATTTTTGAATAACCTTTTGTTAACGATTGAATAACCTTACGTTAATGTTTTAAAAGTCTATTTATTATTGATCAGTGAAATGTTATTGATGTTGAACCCGCAGTGGAATAAAAGCAGAGAATTGTTTATTTTTGCACAACTATCGGTATTCTACCAATTACAACTTAAGAAATGGGGCAATATCCGTATGTGTAATGATTAATGGATCTTATTTCAAAATATTTCAGATTAAATTAACAAATATGTATGGATGTTTAATTAACATCAAATTACTGCATGATTGTTATAGCGTATTTATCAACGATTGATGATTAGCTAGCGCCCAAGCTGTTGTATTTGCATAAATGCCAAATTTGATTGGCTGACGCATGTGTACGTAAGTTTTGCTCTTCTTGCCAGACACGCCTACGGTCATTCGTAAAGCAATCAATGCCATCTAAAGCCATGAATTGTCAAGTAAGCAATGCAATGTAGCAACAGGGGAGTCAGACAGCTAGATACATAGTGCCACATCAGAGAGTGGCAAATTTTGCCTCAATGAGTTTGAAGAGTCTGGGCATCACAACAAAGTACCCAAAAGGACGGTGTAAAATTTGGTGACATGCCATAGACATGAATGGAGCAGTGGTTTTTACCTAAAAGCAAAATGCTATATTTGGGTAGACTATGCATTAGGGGTGTAAAAAATAACCAATACGTATTGATATCTGTTTTTAGCTTGTAAGATACGACTACATCGATGCGTGAAGTCCCGTATCGGTTTTAAATGTCATGAACCGGCCTTTGCCCGATTTAAAAGTTATGAATCGGTTAAGAAGCGTTTGTCCCTCCGTTTTTTTAAACACAAAACACTTGCTGGCCTGTTGCATTTGATCTCATTCAGAACAATGACAGCCTGTCATTGGCCAAAGCCTGCATAGCATAAACCAATCAGGCTGTATTCTCAGTATTAACGCCTTAAGACCTGGAGAGAATGACAGATTACAACTCATTCAGTTGTATGGCCAATACTATGCTAGCTACACTTTTCATTTTCAATGGCCAATGCTATGCTAGCTGCTAGCCAAGGAAGATACATCGTTGTTGATTGCATGTTTCTACAGACATCCTCATATTTAAATAATTATGAAATAATAAATAGGAGAATTTTTGTATCATTAACAATTATGTTTAACATTTATAGTCATGATTCCGAGACCGAGCCATCGTGATGTCCTAACATAAAGATAGCACTATATGAACACTGCAAAAAAATATCGCCGGTCAAAGTGAAACCGTTGCGTCGTCATGCCTTTTCATAGTGCGAACAGAACATTTTAGCGTTACCTTCAACAGCCCAACACTTCGAGCTCAGTTTGCTCCTTGTTTATAACCGACGGTTTGCGCTTTATTTAAAGGCACCCAGTGCAACTTTATATAAACATTCAATGAAAAATAAGCATTCAATTTCTAGTCTTTTTTACACGTAGTAAGTGTCAATAACTCCATACCATTACATATCGACATTCAAGGAGCAAAGATGAGACGTCGTTGTGTGGTGAGAACTGATAGAAAATCGTAAACAACAACAATCACCGGTGGGGAGAGGCCATTTTTCCATTGACTGGAATCCTGCTTTATTTATTGTGGGCACCAATAAATAAAGAAAATGGCGGCGATTGTTGTTGTTATCGATTTTCTATCAGTTATCACCACACAACGACGTCTCATCTTTGCTCCTTGAATGTCGATATGTAATGGTATGGAGTTATTGAAACTTACTACGTGTAAAAAAGACTAGAAATTGAATGTTTATTTTTAAGCCTCGAAAGTTGCACTGGGTGCCTTTAAAATGCAGCATACGTGTTGTTTAATAACAGCAGTGCATGTGCCTTTATAGCCCTAAATATTACGGTTATTCTCAAATTCCGATTGTGTTATGGGGACATTTATTTTTTTTCCTGGACAACGGAAACGCTGCTGGGTTTACCGGTGCTTGCTTTGAAATGATTTTTATCAGTCTCTGAAGTTGCTTTCGCGTTGCCTGTGGAGTGTGCACACGTTGCAATAGCATGCCCTTATAAAGAGCTGGCGGGGGTTTCTGTATGCAAGTTCAGGTGCAAGGTGCATGAGAAAGCGCGTTCAATGTGGAACACATTTCCAGGAGTTCATGAATCCAGCGGAGAACTTTTCTGAGGTTGGTATGAAGATATTTAACAAGACACTTAAGATACTGTTTGAGAATGAGGTCCATTGTTTCCTCACAACTTAGTGTTTTCAATAATTGAACTGCATCGAATCGCATTGCATCACATTGCATCGAATTGAATTGAATTGAATCTAATTGAATCGTACTGAATCGTTATTTTATCAACATGCATCTTTTCTTGTATCATATCGTGCCCATGTATCGAGATACGAATCGAATCATTTTTGTTATAAGGATTTACACCCCTTCTATGTAAACTGAATTCAAAGGGCTGTACCGGATGGTCCTGTATGAATAAATGACCCATTTCAGCCCTACAAAATACCTCTCAGATGGGGGGACAGCCGTTGTTGATACTACAGACATCCTCGGATTTAAATAATTATGAAATAATAAATAGGAGAATTTTTGTATCATTAACAATTATGTTTAAAATGTATAGTCATGATTCCGAGACCGAGCCATCGTGATGTCCTAACATAAAGATAGCACTATATGAACACTGCAAAAAAATATCGCCGGTCAAAGTGAAACCGTTGCGTCGTCATGCCTTTTCATAGTGCGAACAGAACATTTTAGCGTTACCTTCAACAGCCCGACACTTCGAGCTCAGTTTGCTCCTTGTTTATAACCATTTCAGCCCTACAAAATACCTCTCAGATGGGGGGACAGCCCCACAGAAAACATATTTTTATAAAAAAAAATATTAAAATGTAGTCAACTAGATGTAACGCAAAGCGTTACAAAATATGAACGCCGAACTGTTCAGTAGGTTTTGGCACAGAATGAGTCATGGTTGTCAGTGTGTGTTTTATGTGTTTTGTGTGTGTAAATTGGTTTGTGTTTAATTTTTATGTATTAAAGGAATTATTTGTGATAGATTTTGATGATTTGGTTATGTAATGTTTTGTGTACTACTTTTTTGTGGATTGTTTTGGTATATTTTTCTTTTGCAATGTTGTTTGTTAAAACAGGTCCAATAAAGATTTGTGGAAACAAAGTGAAGTTTCCAAACACCAACAGGTGGCGCTATAGGTGATATCAGTCAGGCATATGTACGCGTTCGGGCTGGATCCAGCGTCCAGCCTAAGACATTTTCTCTGGATCAAACAATGTACGCAAGAGTTATAAGCGACTTTGTATTTTGAGGCAAGCACTGGCAAGTTGGCAAAGTTTGAGGGTCTGCCACGCCCTCAGCTTCCGACTAATGAGAAAATCTTATATAACTTTTAGTCGCCCATGGCTGAAGAGTAACCTGACCACATTTCAAGGCGTTACCATTACATTTGTTGGAGGAGTTTGTTCAGATGCGAGGTGTGCAAACGCCATCAAACGCATCTTCCACTCAAAATGGCCGACTTCCTGTGGACCTGCCACCATGGCGTCAAGAGAATTTTTAGTGCGTCCAAGCATGATGAAGACGTGTACCGAATTCCGTCAAGCTACGCCAAAATAACCCCAATGCGCAGGTTGTTTTGCAATGTTCTAGGGGGCGCTACAGAGCCATTTTGCTCCATCCATGGACAAAAACTCTACCGAAGATGGACGGTTAAAGCCTTGATGTCCCTGGGAAATTTGGTAATTTTTCGAGCACTTTGACATGCGATTGAGTTATAAGACACTTTGTGTTTTGTGGCAAGCACTAACAAGTTGGCAAAGTTTGAGGGTCTGCCACGCCCACACCTTCCGACTAATGAGAAAATCCAATGTAACTTTTAGTCGCCCATGGCTGAAGAGTAGCCGGACCACATTTCAAGGCGTTACCATTTAATCTGTCGGAGGAGTTCGATCAGATGCGAGGTGTGCAAACGCCGTCAAAACGCATCATCCACTCAAAATGGCCAACTTCCTGTGGACCTGCCACCATTGCGTCGAGACTTTTTAGTGCGTCCAAGCATGATGAAGACGTGTACCGAATTCCGTCAAGCTACGACAAAATAACCCCAATGTGCAGGGGTTTTTGCAATGTTCTAGGGGGTGCTACAGAGCCATTTTGCTCCATCCATGGACAAAAACTCTACCGAAGATGGGCGGTTACAGGCTTGATGTCCCTGGCAAATTTGGTAATTTTTCGAGCACTTTGACATATATTCGATTAAAACACCAAATTTTTGCTTTTTCATTTTTAAAGGTACATTATGCAACAATTATGCTTCAGGATTAGGGTTAGGATAAGCAGTTTAACCTTAAAATAACAGCTTTAAAAAAATGGGGCGCTACAATGACATTACATATGGAGAATCGCGTCGTTGCCATTGGCATAGCAGGGTCGATAGGCTTATAACTGCGTTCTGTAGTTTCGCCTGCCGCAGCCCGCCGACCTGACTTGATTACCTTCTGCCGATCTAGTAAGTAGCTTATTTGCCGTCTTGCTTAGTCTTGTGTTGCACTTGCTTGAAGTTTGACTGTGTAAGGACAGTCGTTGAGTAACTAGTTTGTCATAATGTCAAAGTCAGCACATTTTAAGAGATTTCGTTAGTTTTAGCTGCTAGCATACCTTTAGCGAATAGCTATTGCTCCTTATTGCACCTTTAACTAGGTGGCGCTATACATGTAATGACTGGTTATGGTATGGGTTGACATGGCCCCTTAACACAATCATACAAGAACAATTTGGCCCTCCAAGGCCCTACGGTTGTCGGGATATTCAAAGAAAACTGTGTCGCGCCACCTATAGGCCAGTTGGTGTATAATCATATAAATCAATTTATTGCATGCCCCCCGGTGAACGGAATTCCACAAAACTTAACGTGCAGTCAGAAGGTGTCATAATGATCCCACACCTCCGATTTCGTGCAGTTCTGACCTTGTCAACTTACAATTAAAATGTTTTACAACACTCCATTTTTGCTTTTTCATTTGTAACTAGGTAGCGCTATACATGAAATAAGTGTTAGTGGACTGGTTGACGTGGCCTCTTAAGACCAACATACAAAAAAAATTTGGTCCTCCTAAGCTCTACGGTTTTCGACTTATTCACAGAAAAGTGAATCGCCCCACCCTCTCTAAAACGGGTCCAGTCCGACGGGGGTGCAACGGATCAAAACGAAAATCAATGGTTCCACGCTCATCTAGTGGGGCTACATGCCCACCAAATTTCGTGCACCTCGGTGTTTCAGTGTCCCGGGAATCGTTGACAGAAAATCAGCAAACAGAAAAGAAAAAAAATAACTCTGACTAAACCTATATGGTTGTCGCGCGGCGGTAATAATAATTAGGTCAATATTATCACCATTTCATCTGCAGCACTCACATGTTGTGTCAACGTGATATGGCTCGAGGTTGAGTACTGTTGTGCCACTTGCTTCTCCACCAGATTTTGCAAGGCTGACGTGATAGCTTTCTGGTTATGGTGAGACGACAGGCAGTCCAGGTCTTTCAGCACTCTAGCAGAGCCAGGTCGATGCTTATTCAAACTGCTCTTAGATCTCTCTGACAGAGTTTCGGGAGAGAAAATTAAAGAAACAAAGATTAGGTAAGTTTGTCTCTGGTTGCAGGTTGGTTGAAGTCTTTGGTTGAAGTAGCAAGTAAAGTCCTCATGTCTCAACTAAGAAAAGTTTAGAGGACCAAAGACAACAGTTTTTTACCTGAAACTGTGGAGCTGGGATAAGAAGTCATCTTACTACCAAACTGTAAAGTGTTGGGGAGGGACAATGATGATGTTGTCATGGAGGAGTCAACAGAAGTAGAGGATACAGAAGACCACACTGCCTGCAGTGGACCAGTGGCAGGGGCGGACATTGGGCTGGAGCACATGGTGTTGAGCATGGAAGAAACAGGCCTATGATGATCCTTTTCAACATGATAGAGGGGATGTGGTGGAGGCTGGGAATAGGTAGAGGGCTGGTAGTAAACATGAGGGTGACTTTGGGCCTGAGGTAGAGGAGAGCGATGATGTACATACATTTGATCACAGCTTAAGGCTTTTTTCATTTCACTTGTTGACACACCACTTTGCATTTCACTGATAGTGAGCTTGTGAGGCTGAACCACAATTCTATTAATATCCCTTTGAAGTCCACTGTTTGTTCGTAGATCATCGTTCTCACTGACATTTTCCCTTTGGGCTGCATCCCTTTGGTCTCTCATCTCCTGGACTTTACAGGCAGCAGACGTCATGGACCCCCCTAGGTAGAAGACAGAACCATTAAAGGAATACCACCACAAAGCTTTCCAACCTTAACAAATCTCTCGTTACACATGCCAAATAATCAATTAGTCTGCCCTGTCCTTGTAGTCACTACCAAACACTTCCCAAACTACGCACTGAATAGCTATACCCCTTCCATATGCAAGAAGATTACAAGTGCCTGCATGACTCAATGATAAGGGAATAGGATGTGGCAAAACCAATGATAACATAATCAACAAACTATTTTGAAGACATCGCCTCATTTCTAAAAGAATATTTGAGCAATATTGGCCGTGGCAGTAATAAATGTTATTGAACATGCCTGTATCAGAATATTTGAGGGAGACAACATCATGTAGTATGATGCATTAACTGCCAGAAGATATGACAGTGAAATTCTTCTGTACCCCAAAATAATTTTCTTTTAGTATTTTTATATGTTTGTTGTATACAAATATAACTGCTTAACCATCTTTCAGTGACTTAAACTGGCAGAAGTCAGAGTTCAAATCCATTTCTGGGCTCCGTTCTACTCACACTTTGCATGCTTAACTCCCTCTGGTTCTACAGAGCCAGGACAAAGGTCCCCCTCATGTTGTGGTTTAGAGCTGGGGCATTTGCTTCCCAAAAACACGCTGGCAGATTTGTTTCCCTGAGTGTAGAAGGTCAGCACTTCCTCCAAGTCGTTTTCACTACATCAGAACAAATTGAAAATTGATAAAAGCTTTACCAATTATTTTCTTTCTTAAATGTAAGGTTTTAAATATACGTGCCACTAATCACAGAGATGTGGGGTCATTTTTTACACCAACCTTGCTTTCAGAATGAATTCCTGGAATACACTTGGATTTATGCAGCGTTCTTCATTTTTGACCTTCTCCAGCTTCAGAACCAAATGTTGAGTCTCCTTTAGTCATTCATATAAATTGGGAGGACAAAATAAATGTCAAGTATCTCTTGAAATGAACATTGAAATGAATACTTGTATATCCTTTAAGTTGTCAGAGTTGCCTTAAGTCATAAATGTTTTATGCTGCATAACAGAAAATATATTTGTAAAGGAGGGAACTTTCATCTCCATCCTGGGTATTTGTTTCAGTAAACTATGAATAAATTAAAGGGTGTAATTTCATCAGTGTAAAAAATGCATTCCCTTAACATAGTCACCAACAGTTAAAAATCAAGGCCTAGAATGCATTCAAGTACAAAACTGAAGGACACCGTGCCTTGTTGTAACAGTGTATAAACTCTCCCAGCTGGTGTGAGAGGATCCGACAGCGGTCATGTAGAGGCAGCTGGGTACTAGGCAGCTCCATCGTCATGTCTTCCTGAAGATTGCTAGCTGCTCGTTTCAAAAAGCGAATGATCAGTTCCTACAAAGCAGTAAGGGGTTAGGTGACGTTAAGGTCATGCAGATATCAAATGGACCAAATAATAAGAATGCCCTCATCCCCAGATGCATACGTTTGGTTTGAAATTAGATTGAGATGATGTGCAGATCAGCATGATAGTGTCCAAGCCCTGTGTGGGCTGACACAGTTATTCAAGTCTGCAGAATGTTCAGTGGATATGATATGACTGCCCCATCATATAAACCAATTAAGGTTTACCAAATGTTCTATGTCATATTTATGTATAGCAAGCATGTTACATTATGTAGCTAACACAGCGATGTAATCATTCATTTTGCAGACCAGTAATAAAAAACTAATTCAAAGAGTGGCATCAAGTGATTTTCTGTCACATCAAGACTACTGAAGAAAAGACAATTTCACGCAACCAATTGCAATAAACATGCACCATCACAGAAACACTACAAGGTCACTCTGTGAAATCCGGGTTGTTGTACATGCACTGCACTGGTTGAATGTTTTTCACTCCATTAATGATAATTCTCCTTCCATCTTGCAAAAATGCACTGAAGCTATTGATAGGGGAATATGGCACTTGCTAAATGAGATTGAGCAAGGAATAACATGAGTGGCAGTACCAAGCTTGCTAGCTGAAAAGGCTCTTGCAAACCAGATTAAAAGCTGTTATATGAAAATAAACGATAATCACATATGGAATATTTATTAAACCAAGATTGAAATGTTTGGCCTCAATTGTAAGTGTCATGTCTGGAGGAGCTGGCACTGCTCACCACCTGCCCAATACCATCCCAACGGGGAAGCATGGTTGAAGCAGCATCATAATGTGGGGGTGTTTTTCAGTGTCATGGACTGGGTGACTGGTTGAGGTTGAGGGAAAGCTGAACAGAGCAAAGTACAGATATATCCTTCATGAAAACCTGGTCCAGAGTGCTGAAGGTTCACCTCAAACAGAACAATGACCCAAAGCACAAAGCCAAGACAATGCAGGAGTGGCTTAGGGACAACTTGAGTGCTTGAGTGGCCCTGCCAGAGCCCTGACTTGAACATTTCCGGAGAGACCTGAAAATGGCTGTCCACCAAAAATACCCTTTCACACCTGCGACACAAAACAGGAGATTGTCCGTGTCAGACATGTTCTCACCTACAGGAAATACTCTGTTTGGTTGACTGTACGGTATCTCGGATGACACAGGGGAGAGACAAACCCTTGTCGCAGGTCACTTATGGGCGTTCCTGGCTTGTGATTACCAGACTAAGGAACAAAACAAGTAGGCTGCCCATTAGTTAGTTATTAAGAACTTAATATTCCTTTCAGTACATAGGCCATTGATGAATTGTTTCCACCCTAGTCTGCTCTGAGCCATCCTCTCCAGCTTTTTCCAAGTCAGCCACTTCTTATTGAATTCCTGCTCTGTGCTCCTTCTCAAGGTGTTTGTGGGTCGTCCTCTATACCGTTTGCCTTGTGGGTTCCATGTCAGTGCCTGTTTTGTTAATGCTGTTGTGTTTCTTCGTAGTGTGTGTCCGATCTAGCTCTACTTTTTCTTGTTTTGTGCATTCCCACAGGTTGAGGTTGCTAGTTGTGTTTGGCCAGAAGACTCCAAGGATGCGTCTTAGGCACTGGTTTATGTAGGTTTGTAGTTTGTTTGTGACGTTAGTGGTGGTTCTCCAGGTTTCTGAGTTATAGAGCAACACAGTTTTAACGTTGGAGTTGAAGATTTGAAGCTTCGTCTTGAGGGAGATATTTTTACTTTTCCAAATTTAGTTTTAGGGTGTTAAATGTTGTTCTTGCTTTCCCACTTCTTGTCTTCACATCCTCCTCTGTCCCACCATCAACAGCTATCACACTTCCCAGGTAGGTACATTTGTCAACCTCTTCCAGCGTCTGGTCCCCTAGCAAATTAGCTTGGAGAGAAAGCTGGTCTGAAGCTAGCCACAATGACGTTGCAGACTACCAGTAGCAAGTTTGGAATGTATGTACATTTTCCTGCTAACCTAATATGAACAACTAGTTAGCTAGCTACCTAATTAACCTGTCTGTGCAGAAGCGCCCCTAGTGGTCGCTGTAGTGTGATCAAGCTGATACAATAATTTACGTCGTATGTAACAACACAAATAAAAAACATTCAACCATAAACAGCTGGATTTTCGAGTTAAGCACTAATACTGCCACAAGCACCCGTAATATCAAATGCCAGTGTGCACCAGATATTGTGTTTACTCAAAACCGGAAGTGCCCACTGCTTTGATACAGTTTTGATGCCTCCTCACAATAATTGTCCATTTAAACATGCTATCTTTGCCAAAATGTCTTATTTTTTGTAATGGAAAAATCGTTATCTATCCAAACAACTAAATGATGACACTGGAGATTATAACTGAGGGTTTTATCGTGGTTTATTTTTGTGCTCACGTCTCCATTTCCCTTATCATACAATCTCAAACTTCTCGTATTTTTCGCGGCCATGAGAAATATTTTTTTTCCATAAACATACCTCAATAAGGAAAGCCATAAGTCTCTTTTACTAAACTGTGTGGTTATAATTCGCCACAGTACATTTTATTTCTCATTCTACGATTAGGTTTTATGTAAAGAACACAATTGATGTTAAAGTGTACCATTTACAAAAACGGTTGTTCCGCCCATCCAGGCATTAGAAAGTGATTGACAACTATTTTATCCAATAGTGCGCATTCTCAGGTTTACAATGATACGCCTATTGTCTGTCTTTGAGTAATGTAGAAACCTGATTGGATCATGCGTAACCGCTCTGGCCATGATTTATGGTTTGTGCGCCATGAGGCACGACCATTGCGCGTGATACAGCTGTGACATCAACAACTGCGAAGCGACTCTACCTGTGGCGATTTTCTGTACTACTTGTGTTCATATTACAACTGAAAACATGAAGACATACACACGTCAAGAAGTCTTGGAGATCCTGTTCAACAGTGAAGACGAAGATGAAGAAGTAGTTACTCAAACTAGGGACAAGGATAATTTCTCAGACGGCACGAGCTTAGATTCTCCGGATGAAGAAGCTTTGAATGAGCGAATTGATCGTGTCCTGGACATGTAAGTACAAATCTGCATTTGTGGTTGTGAATTATATACAAATACTATGAGCACACATGTTTGTATCTTTCCACCATAATATGACCATGTATTATCTGAGTAAATTGAGCAGTAAAGGCTGCTCTTACGTTAGTTACGTGAAAGTTGATAGATTATTTTCAGCGCGCGTTGGTTGCTTTATATGGATAAATGATAAACTGTTGCAATTGGTTGTCAATATTAGTAATTCTTCCCGATTATAGAAATATATGATATCTTTATATATATATATATATATATATATATATATATATAAATAAATGTTTGTATATGTACCGAGATATATCGAGTATGTATTTGTTCTGAAAAGGCGGAATGTTATTATCTGCCAAAGGCTGCTATTTGTCTCACGTTAGATGGCTGCGCTTACCTTAGCTAAGAAAAGGTGGCTGCATTATTTTCAGCACGCATTGGTTGCTTTTAGTGCTGTCAGTTTAACGCGTTATTAACGGCGTTAACGCGAACCCATTTTAACGCCGTTAATTTTTTTATCGCGCGATTAACGTTAGATTAACGTTATTTTGCCCTCCCAAACTTTGTAGTAGGCTAACGTCACGTTTGAGTGAATGATGAGCGCGATACAACGAAATGGATGATAAAAAGCTTCTGAATAGAAAGTTTACCTTTAAAAGTTGTGTTGTGCAAAAGAAGCGAGCTTCACTGTTGTCTGAAAATGTCAACAGGCAGCTGGCAGCAAAAAATATTAAGCCATGGTTTAACTGCACTAAAGGCTGAGTCCATGTTTATCTTAAATGTGCACTTTATAGTTTTATTTTGTACCGCCCTGTTTGGCAATGTTGTTTTTCAATAAAATAAAACATTACTTAAAGCAAGCCAATCCACTTTTCCATGTTGATAACAGCATTAAAATAAAATAAAAATGATGGAAAAAAAATAATTGAAGGGGCATTTAGAATAGATAAAATTTGCGATCGCGATTAATTTTGAGTTAACTATGACAAAAATGCGATTAATCGCAATTAAATATTTGAATCGTTTGACAGCACTAGTTGCTTTATATAAATGTTTTCCTGTTGTAATTGGCTGTAATGATTAGTAATTCTTCTTTGAGTATAGATATATACTGAGAATGTTTATATTCCCGAAACGGCGGACATTTTCTCATACATCTAGATGCACTCTCAGCACTATCAATCAATCAATCAATCAAAGTACTTTATTTTTCCGTTAGGAACTTCAGATGTGGAGGAGGTGTGTGTCCATACCCGACAATACATAAAACAAACACACACGCACACACAGATACACACAAGCACACACACACACACATACACACACTCACACACACACACACTCACACACACGCACACCATCAGCCCACACTAGACATAAGGCAGATAATAATGGCAGATTATAATAATAAACCTTGCTGAGCCTGGTGAATAAATAAGTTAATACCTCCACAGTGGAGGGACAATAAATAATGATTAAAAGAGAGTCCAGGTGTTTAAAAGAGAGAGAACACCGTTCAAGCAGGGGGTTCAGCCATTTAACAGTCTAATAGATGCTGGGACAAAGCTTGACAGGGCTCTATTTGTCCTTAGTGTAGGTGCTCTGTATCTGTGGCCTGAGAGTAGGAGGCAATACTGAGTGTGTAGAGTGTGTGTGATGTCCAAGGTGATTTGTTTTGCTTTTTGCTTAGTCCTTTTGTTGTATATGCTGATGAGTGATTCCTGCTGTTGTCCAATTATTTTGCTGCTCAGTTTGATGATTCTGTTTAGTGGGTTCCTATGGATGTTGGACAGCGCTCCAAACCAGGAAGTGATGTTGAAGGTGATTATGGATTCAATGAAACATCTGTAGAATGCAGTCAGAACGGATTGGTGGACCTGGAGTTTGCGGAGTTTGCGAAGGAAAAAGAGACGCTGCTGACACTTGGAGTAGATGGTATCGGTATTTGTTTTGAAGTTGAGTTTGTGGTCAATTATTGTTCCAAGATATTTGTATGTGTCAACCCTTTCTATCGGCTGGTTATTGACAGTCAGAGTGGGAAAGGTGGAGGGGGACTTTCTGAAGTCTATTATTAGTTCTTTTGTTTTGGTGATATTGAGATCAAGGCAGTTCCGGCCACACCAGTCTGAAAAAGTGGCCAGCTCAGACTGTAACTGATCGGATGAGTTGGTGGAGTCCATGATGACAGTGTCGTCAGAGTACTTTATGTATGTAATGTCTGGGTTTGTGCTTCTGCAGTCGTTGGTGTAGAGAGTGTAAAGAACTGGTGAGATGACAGAGCCCTGTGGAGCACCTGTAGAGATCCTTCTGGATGAGCTGAGGTGGCCATTAACTCTCACTCTCTGGTGTCTGTCTGTCAGGAATGAGAGCACCCAGAGTATGAGGTGGGGATTGACCTCCATCTGGAGAAGATGTTGTCCCATTAGATGGGGTTGCACAGTGTTAAAGGCACTATTAGCTATTAGCTATTAGCACCTGTGTCCCTAGCCCCAGCCTCCTTTGTCTGCTGTTCTCAGCCCTCCCCACATTAGAGTACCCTCATCACTTGGTATTATCTAACCCATAGACCTAGATATGAACTCTCTTTGTGTTGCTGACACCTGCATTAGCACCTGTTCAGGCATACCCCAGCCTCCTTTGTCTGCTGTTCTCAGCCCTCCCCACATTAGAGTACACACATTACTTGGTATTATCTGACCCATACACCTAGATATGAACTCTATTTGTATTGCTGGCACCTGCATTAGCACCTGTTCAGGCATACCCCAGCTTTCTTTGTCTGCTGTTCTCAGTCCCCCATCACAGAGTACCCTCATCAATTGCAAAATTAACACCTGAAGCAATAGCTGCCATGTTGTCTGAAGATGTTTAGTTATCCTTACTCAGTAATCTACACTTGGTTTTGCTGTATTGCTGGGTTGTTTGTGTAACATTTTGCAATATTTGTCTTTTTTCCAGAGATGTCCCTGAAGATGATGTCCATGAAGATGATGTCCCTTCAGACAGGCCAGGGCCCTCATGCCCCCCTCCAGCGCCAAGGCAGACAAGGGCCAGAAGGCGTGTGAAGAAAGCAGTGAAGAGGAAAGCACCCACACCATCGCTGCCTGAAGATGATGTCCCATCAGACCAGCCAGGGCCCTCATGCCCTCCAGCGCCAAGGCAGAAAAGGGCCAGAAGGAGTGTGAAGACAGCAGTCAAAAGGAGTGCACCCACATCATCCCTGCCTCCTTCAAAGAGGAGCACCCCTGCCCCACTGGTGGACAGATGGCATGATGGTGCTGAGGAGGATGTGTGCCCCCCACAGTTTCCATTCTGCCCTTAGAGGACATCTGGACCACAGCTGGATTTCCTGAAGTCATACAGCCACCTGGAAATCTTCAAGCTGTATTTCACACCCCGTGCCATTCAGACTCTGTACACCAACACCAATGCATACGCTGCCCGGGAGCTTGCGCAGGGTGCAAAGATGCGGTGGACAGACGTGACGCCAGATGAGCTGTACCGCTTCCTGAGCCTTGTGTTGTATCTTGGAGTGGTCAGGGTGACTGCTGCAAGGGACCTGTGGAGGAAGGATCCCGCTTTCAACTTCCCCTTCAGGCATGAAAACGGGTAAGGGGTGAAAAAGGTGAGGAGGATATTACCCCTCTAGGGGGGGTCCGGGGGCATGCCCCCCCTGTAAGTAAAATTTAAATATTCCATATTTTAATGAAAATCTGATGCAGTTTGAGATGCTTTTTTTCCAACCTGGGGAGAGCTGGAGAAACTTAGCTTCAGCCATGAGTCAAAAAATATTTTGGCCTCCTTACTTAGTATTATGCAAGCCATTTCATGCCAGCCTGTCACTGGGTCTATCATTTACAGTATATGAGGCACAATGTGGTAAGGGCACCACAAATGGCTTAATGCATAGCCCCCACGAGAGATGCCGTAACTTAACTTGTCATAGGAGCTGTATTACTACAGGCTGCTGGAAAAGACTGGAAGCCAGTCGCCTATGCGTCACGAACCATGACCAGCACAGAATGCCGCTACGCACAGATTGAAAAAGAGTGCTTAGGACTGGTGTATGGATTCCAAAAGTTCCATTGATATGTTTATGGCCTACCCAAGTTTGTAGCTGAAACGGACCACAAACCGCTTATATCCATCATAAAGAAAAACCTCAGCGAGATGTCACCACGCATCCAAAGGTTGATGATGAAGCTACAACGCTATGATTTTGACTTGATCTACACACCGGGTAAGCACATAGTGCTAGCTGATGCTCTATCCAGAGCAACAACATTGAGTGAAGAACAGGGTGAGTGCATGACAGACACTGACGTCACTCTTCACGTGAACCTGATCACCGAGTCTCTACCTGTGTCTGACAGGAAATCAAAGCAGATTGCTGCAGAAACACAGGCAGATGTAAGCTTACAAAAAGTCATCAAGCTTCTGAATGAAGATTGGCCAAGAGGTGAGTGTCAACAGTACTATAACATAAGAGGCGACCTGAGTGTTATTCAAGGACTGCTGTTTAGGGATAACCGAATCATCATTCCTCATTCACTGAGACCAGAGATGCTGAAAAGATTGCATGAGGGCCACCTAGGTATGGAAAAATGTAAAAGAAGAGCCCGCACGGCCATCTACTGGCCAGGAATCAATGCAGACATAGACAGGATGGTCTCCAGTTGTGACACCTGTCTGAAACATCAGGCAAAACAGCCAAGAGAGCCCATGACGATCACAGACCTACCTAATGAACCATGGCAGAAAGTTGCGACAGACCTGTTCCATTTAGATGGAAAGAACTACCTTCCGGTGATCACCTGTCCAACTACCCAGAGATAGCACTGCTTTCTAACATGTCTGCGACTTGTGTGATCAAGCACATGAAGTCCATCTTTGCGAGACATGGAATTCCCCAGATTGTCTATAGTGACAATGGTCCATCATACAGCTGTAAAGAGTTCCAGAGTTTTGCAGAAGAATATGACTTTAGACATGTGACTTCAAGCCCTCTGTATCCTCAGTCAAATGGTAAGGCAGAGAAAGGAGTGTACATAGTTAAACAGTTGCTCAAGAAAGCACAAGAAAGTAATTCAGATCCATGTCTAGCTTTGTTGAGTTATCGAGCAGCCACTTGAACATGGCCTGTCTCCAGCTGAAGTTCTGATGGGACGCAGGCTACGTAGCACAATTCCATACACAAAAAGCAAACTATGATAAGTGCACAAGAAGCTTGAAACCATTGGCAAGACATGACACAGTGAGGATTCAAGATTCCAACACTTGGAGCACAAGAGCCGCTGTTCTGGAAGAAGCCAGATGAGCAGAATGTCTTACCAGTGTTGAGAAGATCCACACGTAACCGTCAACCACCGGACAGACTGAATCTTGGAAGACAATGAAGTTGTGTATCCTTTTTGAAAATTATAATCTACATTCAAATATGGACATACTGTTCCTGATGTGATATGAACGTAAATTGTCATGTTTAAGATGATTTAAGGTAATCTGAATTCAAATATGGTCATACTGTTCCTGATGTGATGAATGTAAATTGTCATGTTTAACCCTTCCAGCACTAAGGTGCCCAGTGGGGCACTTGGTGGTATTTTTATTAATAGAATTTAAAATCTCCGCGAGTTTTTGTTCCACATACATAAAACTTACACCCACAGCAACCTTGAACCCTTTACTTTTTTAAATATATACAGTTTGAAACTAAAGTATAAATAATCACTTTGTAAGGAGGATATAACTAATCCCTTGCACATTTCAGCCTCTGAGTGAGGTTTTGACCCTCCCATTAGCAAATGACAACCATTCATATGACAAGGGCATGGTAATTCAGTGATCACCATTGGTTCCTGATGTGTCAAGAAAACCTGTAGGGGGTAGTGGGGCACAAAGACATTCCAGGGCTATTACGTCATGGCCATTGTCTTTTGACCAAGGTGTCCCAGAATGTTCACACCTCTCTCATCAATATGCATAGTGGTCTAAGTGAAGAAAAGTGTCACTTTCTATATTACTCATAATTAGTATAGAAACCACACACACTTTCTGAATGCTAAACTCACCTATGTGGAGCAAACACCTATGTTTACAAGGTTCAGAGAAAAAAAGAAAACTTCCAAAATATTAACAATTTGTTTTTGTACAAAGTCTGAGCACCTCTAAAACTAGATTTCATTTTAGTATAAAAAAAAACTAGTTTTACTACATTCCTTTTACTTTCATACATTTTTTGCTGAGGTCTTCTAGAATATAATCATAAATGCCACTTTGGCCTCATGGTTTTTAGTTGGGTGAAATATACAAAAATATCAGGCATGGCAGAATACTTAACAGAGTCAAAAAAGGCCTTAGTGTTGGAAGTGTTAAGGTGCTAGAAGAATAGCTTGTTTATGAATATGGTAACACGCATCTAAAGAAAGGGGGATGCAATGATATGTGATATCTGACTCCCAACCACTAGGGATGCACCTGGGGCTTTGTACATAAATAGAGCTTGAATGATCTAGAGAGACAGAGATAGTAGGAGAATGAGAATACATTGTTTAATGAAGGCACGTTTATTTGAAAATAAAAAGTACTTATATAAAGTCAGTTGTTGCTTGAATAAGTAATATCACAATTAAGGTCACACAAAAAAAATGCGTCCAGCAGGGATTCCAAAATTGTCAGAGATTTTGCCTCGTCGGATATTATTGTTTCTCTGGGTCTTTCACAAATGAGTTATTACGTCTTTACACGTTTTGGAAAGGGTATCACTTACGTTCCACCTTCTTGCGCGAGCTCTGTCATTGGTCAAACTTTCCCAGTGTTGACAGATATAATTCATTATCCTCCAAATACGATCATTTTGAGCCTTTGATATGATACGCAATTTACAATCTGGCAACACTGAGCACCTTGCCGCCGCCAGCACTAGTTCAGTACAAATGTACATGTCATCTGAATATGAAAAATATGTCCAACCCCCCCCCCCCCACAAAAACAAAACTCATCGAATCTACACGATTCACGTAGGTCACCTATTTTGTTTTCAAAACGGCGAATTTCGCTGAAAGGTGAGTGATTCTCATGCCTGCCCTTTCCTCCCACTGTCATGCCAGGCTACAGGTATGAGGCCATCACTGCATATCTTCACATGAGTGACCCAGCTGCTGATGAGGTGAATGACCAGCTCCGTGGCCAGCCTGGGTTTGATCGCCTTTTCCGCCTGAAGCCTCTTCAGGAAGACATCCTCACGGCCTGAGGGCAAACTACCACCCACACAAGAACCTGGCTGTTGATGAGCACATGGTAGCCACAAAAGCAAGGATCGGGATGAAACAGTACATGAAGGACAAGCCCACGAAATGGAGTTACAAGCTGTTTGTCCTGGCCGACAGCAACACATGTGGCTACACATGTGACTTCAAGATATACGAGGGAAAGGCAGAGGATCCGAGTGGCAATGGACTGAGCTTCGATGCAGTTGTGAACTTGATCAAGGTGCCCTATCTTGGCACGGGGTACTGTGTATGTGGACAATTTTTACACCAGTGCCAAGCTTTTCAGTCATCTCCACCAGCTGTGGGGCTTGGGGCCTGTGGGACCATCAGGGAGAACCGTGTGGGGTTTCCCCACACAAAAGAGAACGGCGTGGACAAGAAAGCCAACCGAGGGGAAATGCGCTGGATCCGCGAAGGCTCCTTGCTGTATGTGAAGTGGAAAGACACGCGTGACGTTGCCATGTGTTCCACAATCCACAAGGCATACAGTGGGGAGTCTTCTCAGCGTCGTGTCCACAACCCTGATAAAAGCTGGTCTAGGAAGGTGTTTTCTGTACCTGACCCTATCAAGGAATATAATCGGTACATGGGGGGGTGGACCTTTCTGATGCCCTCATCAAGTACTGCTCCGTGACCCGGAAGACAAACCGGTGGCATTTGAAGCTGTTTCAGCACTTTGTAGATATTGCAGTGGTGAACAGCTACATTATCCACAAGGAGATGGCAGAGGTAAAGAATCAAAAGCCCCTCAACCAGAAGAGCTTCAGGTTAGCTCTGTTGGAACAGTTGGCTAAAGTTGGGACAGAGCCAGAGCCAGAGCCAGAGCCAGAGCCAGAGCCAGAGCCACTAGAATGCTACCCAGTACTCATCTGAGAATCCAAGGCAAGGAGAAGATGTGTGCTGTGCAAGCTCTGCACTATGTTCAAATGTTTACGTTGTAATGTGTCTCTGTGCCTAGTCTCAGATAGGATGTACTACACCAACTGGCATGGTCCCATGAAGCAAAGAAAGCCTGGTTGCATATTTTAAATTTAAATTTTTTTATAATAATTTGTATTTTTGTATAATATTTTAAATATTTTTTTTTCTTAAATATTTGTAAATAGTTCTTGTTTTTGGCGTTTGTATTTAAGTACGCAACTGACATTCATTACAATGTCATAATGTACTTCTATATGCATTTGGATAGGGTTTGGGTATGTTTTGGAGAGCCTAAAGACCTTTATGTATATTCTCTGAAGAAAATGCAATACAATACAAAATATTATACTGAAATTAATTCCTAATGGTTTGCTGAAGTACAGAAGGCAATAAAAAGTTTGAATGCTAGAAAAACTGTGATTTTTGTTGGATTTTGGTTTTTGGAGAGGTCATGACACTTGGAGACGTCTGAGGACACCATATGGAAACAGATGTGTAAAACTTGAACACTTTTGACTATCTGCTTGAAATTTGTTACACACACTGTCAAGATGTTGTTGAATCAGGAAATATAGGTTTTTAGTTCCAGCTGACATTCAAAACCCTGTTTTATACTGAAGCAAAAAAAAAAACAATAGACGTTTATTTTCTTTTACTGACAAACCTTTACTTTTGCTGCTCTAAAATGTAAACTTACATGACATAATAAAGCACTTTAACTAATTGCAACTGATGGCCCAAGTGTTTTCTTTAATTTAAGCCATGAAAGGTTATTGTGCAATGTGTAGAACAATAGTTATTCAAGTTTTAAATGAAACTGTGCAAAATACGCTGAAATTGTTAAAAAAAAATACCCTGCTGGGGAGAGGGGTTAAATAACCTAAACAACTACGTTTTTCTTGAGTGATGTTGAATTACATTTGAATTTCTGAGATTGAAATTGAAAATTTGAATAAGATTGTAGTCCTAGTGCTAATCTAAACATAGAACAAAAAGTAAGGAAATTTGTGTTTGGTAGATTATTTCTTTGTTGTAACAATGCTTCTCGGCAATACATCTTATACCATTGGAAAGCCTGTTTAGTTCCCTTTTAAATGGTACCACATTTGTACGGAACATGCATTTGTGGGAGGAGCAGCACAGCTGAATATGTGGGTTGCGCCCATGAAAAACGATATCACGCATTAGGCCGATATTCTATCCCATATAGATAAACGTTTTTCCAAGAAATGTTGAGATGTTTGCCGTAAGCCAGTGACATTTACTTGCCAACTGTAATTTACTTCAACGTAATCTAACGTTAGCTGCCTAGCAGCAGAGATAGCAAGTAGGATAAAATAAACATAACTAAAGCTAGATACAATTACTTTATAGCAAACACAAAATGTCCATCAGAGAATTCTAGTCCTGTTTTTCTGTTAATCCAATGTTTAAGTATGTGCCTCTTTACCCAGCCATTCACACGGCTAAGTTTTAACTAGCAAGCTACTGAATCTACTGCTAATATAAGTCTTTTAGGTGTGCTAAGCCTTGTTAGATAAAGGAGGTTTTATGGGTTTTCATGCTATCTACATTGACTTATCTTGTTAACTTTATAAACCTTCTGTGCAACCTTTGCCTTTATATACTTAGATTTTTCTCCATGATCCCACAATCAGTGATTCCCCATTTTTTCACTTAAGTCCCAGTTTTCTCTCTTCTAACAACAATTTGTCCTCTTTAAATGCATTAACGTGCACAACATGGATTTTGCAGCATGTTTATAGTTGGTTACTCAGAACAGGACTGATGAATGGATTTAGTGACAGATTTTCTCATCGGCTCAATTTAGACATAATGTGGGTCTCATGGTTTACTAAGGTAAATGATAAACAGACAGACAAAATAACATATTTCATTGAATAATGTTTAAAATAAAGATTTTGGTTACCATTTGATCATTGTCCTTCTCTGGCCAAGGTGTTCTACAGTTTATTTTGCTCTCAGTTTGAAGTCTCTTCTGCACACGCTGGAGGTAACAAGAAAAGGCCATCCGAGCTTGCACTTTACTGTATAGAAGTAGACAGACCAGGGAGACACACCAGGGAGAAGTCAAGAGATAGCAGGAACATGGATAGAGGGATAAAGATAATACTACTACTTATAACAATATCAATAATAATGATAATAATAATAAGGAAATGTAGTGCAATGTGAAAAATACATTAAGAAGACAGATGAATTTTAAGGAGATGGGTGTTTAAACGATTATTGAATTTACAAAATTAATATTAAAAGGCTGTTGCTAGAACAGACAGCAGGTGGGGTCCACAAATAAAAAACAGCATCAATGCAATCTCTTGCTGTGGAGAGCGGGCAAAGAGAACCAACATTCATCAGAGGAACAGAGTGGTCAAATAAAAGGGGAATAGATTTGAATAATAAAACTCAACTTATTTTTTTTCTAAGTGAGTAGGAAAAGAAACAGGGGACAACAGAAAAATTATGACAAAGATGCAAATCTGCTTACTTAGTTGATAACACTACATTCAAATTCACCCTCAAACATATTTCACAGTATTTCAGTATTTGACATTTCAAACTATGTCAAATGCAAGCTCACTTGCATTCAAGGGAAAGGAAAAGTAGGGAAAAAGAACAATAATATTTAAGGATACACAGTACAAAACTGAAGCATCTTCAAGCTTAAGTGGGCTACTAACAGTCACAAACAAACTACTGTGAAATAAACCATCTTAAAAGCTTGGCTTCTACTGGTTTCAAGTCCAGTCTCACCCTTAGTGAGTCAAATGAGAAATCTGACCTGAGGTGCCAGCCTTGCTGGAGGACGTTCAGAAGGTTGACATGTGGCTTGTTGACAGCTGAGGCATCCCCCTGCTCACCCTGGACTCTGCGGGGACACAGAGCGGAGGGCCTTCTCTGCTCATCACCCTCCACAGGTGGTCCATCTTCTGCTTCTTCACCTCCCTCATCTCCACTGCTCACAAAAGGGTTTCCCCCACATCTCCTGGCTGAATCATAATGAAGGATAAAGAGACACAGGGCAATTAGAACTGATTTGAAATGGGCCATTTAAATACAAAAAATGACATAGATCTACTGTATGCTATAGGATAGACGTGACATTAGTGTTAAAATTGAGTGAATAATGCGTGTGTGTGTGAAGTATATCAGATAGAACCAGCAAACAGTAGCAGAGACATCTGGGTGTTCTCCGGTTATTTTGTAATGAAGGACAAGCTTAGTTTATTTGATCAAACAGTATATTGTGAGGTGTTGATGGGAAAATGAAGTTGACTTTGCTTAGGTCTCTACCCCTGCGCACAGTGGAAGTAGACTACTACAGATACTCCCACCGCAACTGCATAGTTTTGGAACTGAAGCAGCATTTTTTTCCTTTGTTTCGCGTTAGCAATCTGAAAAGTTTGGCTGAGCAGTCAGGAGAGATCATGAAAGTGATGTTAAATTCTAATTCTATATTTCTATCTGCTTAAACAGTTATGCAGTCTCACCTACTCAGAGATGGGCAGTATTTGAATTACTTGTATTTGAAATACTAGTTAATTCGCTTTTGAGTATTTTGTAATTTGTATTTGATAGGGCCGATAAAAAAATAAAATGTAATTTGTATCAAAATACTTTAGAGTGGAGTATTTTTGTATTTAAAATACTCAAATTACTTTCTCCAGTGTTTAGGCAGAAGGAGATTTTTTTTTCTGTCGGATTCTACCACGAGACCATCTGATCTGCCTCTGAATGTCATTGTCGAATCAGTCAATTTGCCAAAAGTGTTGCTTCTTATGGCCCGCCCCTTTTTGGGGCGAAAAGGAAAATCACCCCAGATCTCTCTCATTGACTCTCATGTTAAATAATTTTTTTTCACAAAACAGGGTTGTGGTCGAAAACTTAGAATGCTGTCTTGATCCTTGTCAAATTATCTTCACTAGTACACCGACTTAAAGGAGGTTCTTTCAAAGAGCGAATCGAGTTGTTGCACTGAACGTTAGCCATCTTGACACAATGTGACTTGATGAAAGCCGCGTGATGTCCTTATACGCAATTAGAGCTAAGGTTCGGGACGCGATCTGGCACTCCGCCCCTGGGCGAGACTCTCCACTTTGTAGGTGAGGCGCACCTCACCTAGGACGCGATCTGGCACTCTGCGCCGCATTGCATAGAGGCAGGGGCCCGGGCGCACATGAGACTCTTATTAAAGATCTGAGCCTATTATAAACGTCGTTGAGACTCTTACTAAAGATCTTACTCATTCTCACAGAGACAAAACAAATAGCTACATGGTCATTTATCTGTGTGATGTCATATGTGGGCGCCAATGTTGTCAAAGATAATCTGTAACTTGTGGAAGTTGTATTGTTAAACGATGAGTACTTTGGTAGATTAAAGTGTAAACTTTGAATACAAATGCTAGTACAACTTCTATACGTTATCTGTAAGGTTGTGAGTTTGCAGTGGTAATGTAAGTTGGATTCGTAAAACGTATTTTAGGAAATAAATTACATTGCTTGACGTGTAGCTATTTGTCTCTGTTTTGTTACCGACTTTCAACTTAATACAAATTTCAACAACGTTTATAGTAGGCTACGTGTATTGTTTTGTCTCTGTGAGAATGAGTAAGATCTTTACTAAGAGTCTCAACAACATTTATAGTAGGCTAAGATCTTTAAAAAGAGTCTCATCGGCGCGGAGTGCCAGATCGCGTCCTAGGTGAGGCGCGCCTCATTCACAAAGTGGAGCGTCTCGCCCAGGCGCGGAGTGCCAGACCCGCGTCTTAGGTGAGGCGCGCCTCATTCACAAAGTGGAGAGTCTCGCCCAGGCGCGGAGTGCCAGACCCGCGTCCTAGGTGAGGTGCGCCTCATTCACAAAGTGGAGAGTCTCGCAGCGGAGTGCCAGATCGCGTCCTAGTCCTTACCTGGCAATTACGTATGACGAAAGCACGGTGGGGATAGCTCTCCCGGAAGCCATAGAGATTGCAATGAGAGCCCTGTCGCGGCGGTTACAAACATGAAAAAAAGGATACGAAACCACTGACATGGGCCCGTCATAATAGCCTGCACCTGGCCCTGTGGTTACTACATTACGCCACTGAATTTGCCAAACCTGAATGTTGTGCTATACCAAATTGTGAGAAAACTGAAAATTCAGAAAAAGTATAAACAGTACATGTATTGTATTTTGTTACATTTTCTGGCAACAGTATTTTGTATTTATTTTGATACATTTATTTGAGGGGTATTTTGTATTTTGTATCAAAATACATTTTTATGTATTTTTGCCCATCTCTGCACCTACTAAGACAGATCCTCTATAGTTGCTTTTAACGGCAATACAAAAAACAGCATTTAATAATACTACTACTACATAGTTAAATGTAACTATTACATAATGAAATAATAAATGATAATTTGAGAATTATTGACCAAATAATGGCAAAATAAATAGTGGCCAATCACCTGTTTACGTTACACAGACAGTTATACGTTATATGACAGACTTCATATATTATAGCATTTATTTCCCCAGATTTCTCCTAGATGTGTTGGAATCAGATCATTTGTCCTGTCATTTTCTGCAAGATAATTCTGCAATATTAAAACCTGCTCCTAGGAATTGCATCCAATCCTTTATTGCACTCCTAACCTTGTGTAGCGTGCAGCTGTGAAACAGCCAGCTAGTATTCAACATTAATTAGGCTACATTCAAATCCTTTTCATTCTATTGGATGCAGTGGATCCATCCAGAACCCAATCAGAACAGAGCAGGTGACTGAAGCCTCTTAAGCTATGCAGCAGATCAAGAACTGTGTTTTTACATCACTGGTGAGATTAATTAACTGCTGTCAGAGCATTCAATTTAAGTCAAACAAATTAGGCTACCTCTTGCCTTCCTTTGTGAGATTCACCAATGTGTGTGTGTGTGTGTGTGTGTGTGTGTGTGTAAAGTTCTAATGTGATGAATGAAACCTACCAGCTCCTCTCCGGCTGCTTGTTCTACTCTTGGCTGTGTGTCTTCTCCTCAGGCACCGGGCCTCCAGGCTAAGCAGCTTCTTCTCATACTGCAGCCCATGATCTGACTGGCAGCCCTCCCCATCCAGTACGGCAACTGCACTCGCTCTACACCGCATGCAAAGCACACACTGCTCCTTACATAACCACTCGGAATTATGAAGGATGAGTTATGTGATTATTTTTGACAAGAAAAGACAAAGTATGTGTGTGTGAGTGTGTGTCTGTATCTAGCGATCTAGCGCAACATGAGTGCTAACATCAGTTAGAGAACTGGACCACCAACCGTGATATCGAGGCCATGGCTTCTTTCACATATCTGAAAAGCAAGCGAAAAGAATGCAAAACATTTGAATCACACACTGTTCACATTATACAATTCCTACCAGTGTGAAGTGAAACACAACTTTCAACAGGAAGAGTCCTTTTCATGGATCATATAAGGTATAAATGTATACAAAGACTTTCTGGTAGAAATATGAGCAGCTTTTGTTACACTGCGTTTTCTGTGGCCACACGTTTTCCTTTTCCTCCAGTGAAGGAAAATATACACTGCAACATAGGCAGACAGTACTTTCTAGAAAACAGGTAAACATTTCCGTATTCTCATCTTCTTCTGTAAATGTAAGGCATGAGCACAGCATTTTTCCTCTAAGAAAGTGGTCAGGTTCCGACCCGTGGTGGAAAGGCTCACCTTCCAGGGAACAACTTGTTGGCCAGCATGGAGTTCATATTTGTCTTGTGCTCTAGATAACCACTAAGAAAGGACAGAAAGACAGTACATATCAAAATCTTGCTTCAAATCTTAAGAGCTTGTCAAGAGTGGAGAACTGGGTTCTGTCCCACCATTACTCAAAGTTCCATTATGAATACAAACAAAGCTTACTGTGCTCAGAGGACTTACAATCTACATTTCTTATGAGTGAGGGAGCAAGTGAGTGACACAAACACCACACAAATATAAAATCTTTCACCCCTTTTAATGTCATGAAATAAAGAGGATACCAGTGTTGTGCATGAACGCGTTCAAAAGAACGTGTTGATTGAACACGTTCATTTTTACGAGAACGATGAACTGAACGCAACTTAATAAGAAATAATGAATTTGAACCGTGAACACGTTCATATTATCTGGGTCCGGTGCAACTGAGGTCTAGCTAAAACGGAATGTTTTCCTTCTACTGAGGAAAGACGCTTTCGAAATTGAATGCTTGCAACCTGTCATTGCTCAGTACCTGTTAAAAAGGCCATAGTAATTATTGCCAAGACAGAGCATGTTTCGGTAAATGACCATATTTGGTAATTCCGTTGGTCATGTGATAGTGTTTTGATTTCTCTTCACGGCTTATTTAGATGGAGTGGCAGTTAACTTCGGGAATATTTTCACATAATTGAACGTTGCACTTTGTTGAAGTTGTGTGCGTCCATGTAGCTTATATGTAAGTTTGACTTTGTAGCCTACCTTGTCATTATGTGTTTGTTATAGTTTAGCTTGCTCATAATTGTTACGAGCACTGTCACTTAATTAATCCATCATGATGGTAGTGTTCGTGAACTGGCTTAGCATGAACTCGCTTAGCATAAACTGCTAATGTACAAATTACATGTTACAGGGTTTACCTTTACTAACTATTGAGCGGTCTTACATGCTCTTGTACATGCTCTTGTACATGCTCTTGTATATCTTAGATTAAGCCAGTCGCATATCATTGCTTAAGAGGTTGCATTCTTACCGTTAGTTCCCTGTATAATTCATTACTTAAATGGTACAACAGGGCTGTGTATCTGATAAAGTTTCCGACAGTAAAAATCGTACCTTTCTGTGCAAACTATGTCCTCCTGGAAAATTAGCAATTATTTAAAAAAAATAAAATTAACTGAACTGAACTATGAATGAGTTCAGAATTTAAATGGTGAACTATGAACGTGAACGATTCATATTTACTTGTATGAACTGAACTTTGAACTAGTTCATGAGTGGTGTGAACGTGCACAACACTGGAGGATACATTTATAAAAAGATACACAGCAAAGATACTTGTTTTGGTTTCATTTATAGGTTGATGAATTTAGTGAGCAGATGATAACCAAGATGAGGAGAAAGGGAGAGTGTATGTTGGGCAATGGCTGCTTCTTCTGTACGGAGGTGTGTGTGGACTACCTCCACCGCAGCTGGCTTCCATGTTTGTTTTGACTCCCTGTCGATCTTGAGTGACGTTAAAGTTGCATGATTTCCCATGACTGTTCAGACTAAAGTTGCGTTGCCAAAAATCAGACCTGACTCCGATTAAGGACCACGTATGGAAGAGGCCGAAATCAGAGATCAGTGATTCGTGTGGTTTTGGGAGATTTGGTCCACTTTTGCCTGTAGTGTGAAGTCTACCATTATGATACTCTGACCGAAGATACCTAAAGAAAGTTTGCTGTTTTTACAAACACTATGTTCTGCTGTAGTTGATGAGAGAAATAGTGTCCTGAGGATTCCCTCTGGGTCTCAGACATCGAGAAGAGTACATTTGCATCCTAGTCAGTTAAATGAGTCCAACTGCACTGTTGGTGACTGAAAAGTACCATGACCTGAAGGGGCAGTTAGTGGGGCTTCTCCTTGGTATTCAGTTTTTCCTCGCTTTTTTCCATGTCCTTGTCAATGTCTTTTCCTTCCTATGCTGATAGGGACACAGAAGCACCAGTTCTAAAACCACTTCTTCTGTGTCGTCACCTTAGGAGGCGTGTGTAGAGCGGTGCAGACTGCCACTAAACACAAGGTGCAGACTGCCACTAAAACACCGTAAACACTGAGTTGGGAGCTTGTACTTAGTATGCAAACAGTGCATGAGCAGAGGACCACAGAAGAGTTTTACAGGTTTCTGGGCTGATAAACCACACAGGGCTCACTTCTCTCCCTAATGTCCATAGACACCGGGGAGCCAAGTCTCTGCACAGATCAAATTCATTATGTTGCATTATCCTTTTAATAGATTGGCAGCACAATGCAATGGTGTTTAGCCTAGGTTGGTAGCTACAGCCAGTTAAACGTATGAGAAAATCTAGCAAGACAGCTGGCAGGCATTTCTCCTACCCCCCTTCCTTACCCTCCTCTGTGTGTGTGTGTGTGTGTGAGTGAATATGTGTAGACTTCTACTATGAAGTCTACTTTTAAATATTCAGAACACATTGACTGTTTAGTGATTATATGAATTGATTGTATTCCTAGCTTTTAATATAATATTTGATATGTACATATTATACTGATTATTTATATAAAAGATCTTTATAATAATAATACAAATAATAATAATAATAATAATAACTAGAAAATGCATTTCCTGAAGAAAATACCAGTGCATGAAATGCAAAAGTTAAGAAAGGAAGAAGAAAAGAAAGAAGAGTGAAAGAAGGAGAAGAGAAAGGAATGAAGAGTAAAAGAAGGAAAGAAGAGTGGAAGAAGAAAGGTAAGAAGGGTCAAGAAAGGAAAGAAGAGTGGAAGAAGGAAAGGAGAAAAGAAAGAAGAGTGAAAGAAGGAAAGAAGAAAGGAAAGAAGAGTGGAAGAAGGAAAGAAGAAAGAAAAGAAGAGTGGAAGAAGGAAAGAAGAAAAGAAGAGTGAAAGAAGGAAAGAATAAAGGAAATAAGAAAAGAGAGAAGAAGAAAAGAAGAAAAGAAAGAAAATTGAAAGAAGGAAAGAAGAAAGGAAAGAAGAGTGAAAGAAGGAAAGAAGAGTGGAAGAAGGAAAGAAGAAAGAAGAGTGGAAGAAGGAAAGAAGAAAAGAAAGAAAATTGAAAGAAGGAAAGAAAGGAAAGAAGAGTGAAAGAAGGAAAGAAGAGTGGAAGAAAGAAAGTAGAAAGGAGGGAAGAGTGAACAAGAGTGGCTCTGGATAAAGACAGTAAGAGAGAGTCAAGAGGGAAAATATTGAAAGAAGGAGAGAAAATGGATTGAAGCAGAGGAATGGAGAGTGAGAGAAAGTAAACTGAGAGAGATAAAGAGAAAGATGGAGAGAAAAAAAAGTAGAATATGGAAGGTGTCTATTAATATTCCTAGTTATACAGGTAAATTGAGAGGAACAAAGAGAAGAGGAGCCTTGGAACATTGGCACAGGTGTCAGTGAAGCACAGGTGCAAGCCAGTTTAATGACCCTATTATGAAAAAAATAAATAAAAAGTTAAGCAGTTCGAGCTGAATTAATCGCAGAAGTCGGTACAAAGAATAATAAGATGAAGAAGAACTAGAAAATGCATTTCCTGAAGGAAATACCAGTGCATGAAATGCAAAAGTTAGGAAAGGAAGAAGAAAAGAAAGAAGAGTGAAAGAAGGAAAAAAGAAAGGAAAGAAGAGTGGAAGAAGGAAAGAAGAAAGGATAGAAGAGTGAAGAAAGGAGAGAAGAGAGGATGAAGGAAAGAAGAGTGAAAGAAGGAAAGAAGAAAAGTAGGAAGAGTGAAGAAAGGAAAGAAGAGTGGAAGAAGAAAAGAAAGAAGAGTGAAGAAAGGAAAGAAGAGTGAAAGAAGGAAATAATAGTTGAAGAAGGAAAGAAGAAAGGAAAGAAAAGTGAAAGAAGGAAAGAAGAGTGGAAGAAGGAAAGATGAGTGGAAGAAGGAAAGAAGAGTGAAAGAGAAAAAGAGAGTGAAAATATTGAAAAAAGGAGATACAAATGGAGTGAAGAAGAGAGATTGAGTGTGAGAGAAAGTAGGCTGAGAAAGAAAGATGGAGAGATGGAGAGAAAAAAAAATTGAGAATGGATGGTGTCTTAATGTTCCTAGTTACAGTTAAATTGAGAGGGACAGAGAGAGAAGAGGTTCCTTTGATTTGGCGCAGCTGTCAGTAAAGCACAGGTGCAAGCCAGTTTAAAGACCCTATTATGATGTCATAATGGCCCAATGTAAGTCAATGGGAGAAATTTATATTCGTTTTTCTTTAATATCTTAAAAAGTATAAAGTTTAGAAAAGTGAAAAATACATAGCATAAGTGTCGTTTACAAGACCTACGCGACAAAGTTTGAATGAAGTTTCTACGTTAAGCGGTTCGGGCTGAATTAATCGCAGAAAAAGGTAACAAGAATAAGAAGAAGAAGAAGAAGAAGAAGAAGAAGAAGAAGAAGCCTAGGAATAACAATACAGGGCATTTCATGCACTGTAACTAGAAAATGCATTTCCTGAAGGAAATACCAGTGCATGAAATGCAAAAGTAAAGAAAGGCAGAAGAAAAGAAAGAAGAGTGAAAGAAGGAAAGAAGAAAGGAAAGAAGAGTAAAAGAAGGAAAGAAGAGTGGAAGAAGGAAAGAAGAAAAGAAAGAAGAGTAAAGAAAGGAAAGAAGAGTGGAAGAAGGCAAGAAAAGTGGAAGAAGGAAAGAAGAGTAAAAGAAGGAAAGAAGAGTGGAAGAAGGCAAGAAAAGTGGAAGAAGGAAAGAAGAAAAGGAGAGAAGAGTGAAATAAGGAAAGAAGAGTGGACGAAGGAAAGAAGAAAGGAAAGAAGAGTGGAAGAAGGAAAGACGAGTAGGAGAAAGGAAAGAATAGTGAAGAAAGAAAAGAAGAATGGAAGAAGGAAAGAAGAAAGAAAAGAAGAGTGGAAGAAGGAAAGAAGAGTGGAAAATGAAAGAAGAAAGGAAAAAAGAGTGAACAAGAGTTGCTCTGGATAAAGACAGTAAAGAGGTTCTGCAGATAATGCAAAAGTTAAGAAAGGAAGATGAAAATAAAGAAGAGTGAAAGGAGGAAAGAAGGAAGGAATGAAGGGAAGAAGAGTGAAATAAGGAAAGAAGAAAAGTCAAGAAAGGAAGAAGAGTGGAAGAAGGAAAGAAGAAAAGAAAGAAGAGTGAAAGAAGGAAAGAAATAAGAGTGAAGAAAGGAAAGAAGAGTGGAAGAAGGAAAGAAGAAAAGAAAGAAGAGTGAAAAGTGAGAAGAGTGAAAGAAGGAAAAAAGAGTGGAAGAAGGAAAGAAGAAAAGAGAGAAGAAAGGAAAGAAGAGTGGAAGAAGGGAAGAAGAAAAGAAAGAAGAGTGAAAGAAGGAAAGAAGAAAGGAAACTAGAAAAGGCATTTCCTGAAGGAAATACCAGTGCATGAAATGCAAAAGTTAAGAAAGAACGAATAAAAGAAAAGAAAAGTGAAAGAAGGAAGGAAGAAAGGAAAGAAGAGTGGAAGAAGGAAAGAAGAGTGGAAGAAGGAAAGAAGAAAGAAAAGAAGAGTGAAGAAAGGAAAGAAGAGTGGAAGAAAGAAAGAAGAGTGGAAGAAGGGAAGAAGAAAGGAAAGAAGAGTGAAGAAAGGAAATTAGAGTGGAAGAAGGAAAGAAGAAAGGAAAGAAGAGTGGAAGAAGGAAAGAAAAGTGGAAGAAGGAAAGAAGAGTGAAGAAAGAGAAGAAGAGTGGAAGAAGGGAAGAAGAGCTGAAGAAGGAAAGAAGAAAAGAAAGAAGAGTGAAAGAAGGAAAGAAGAAAAGAAAAAGGTAAGAAGAGTGGAGAAGGGAAGAAGAAAGGAAAGAAGAGTGGAAGAAAGTAAAGAAGAGTAGAAAGAAGGACAGAAGAAAGGAAAGAAGAGAGGAAGAAACAAAGTAAGGAAAGAAGAGTGAACAAGAGTGGCTCTGGATAAAGACAGTAAAGAGAGAGTGAAAATATTGAAAGAAGGAGAAAAAAAGAGTGAAGCAGAGAGATGGAGTGTGAGAGAAAGCAGAGTGAGAGTGATAGAGAGAAAGAAGGAGAGAGAGAAAAAAAGTAGAGTATGGAAGGTGTCTATTAATATTCCTAGTTGTACAGTTGAATGGAGAGGTACAGAGAGAAGAGGACCCTTGAAGGCTTGCCGCAGGTGTCAGTGAAGCACAGGTGCAAGCCAGTTTAATTACCCTATTATGACGTCATAATGGCCCAATGTAAGTCAATGGGAAAATTTAAATTCGTTTTTCTTTAATAACTTAAAAAGTATAAAGTTTTGAAAAGTGAAAAATACATAGCATAAGTGTCCTTTACAAGACCTACGCGACAAAGTTTGAACGAAGTTTCTAAGTTAAGCGTTTCGAGCTGAATTAATCGCAGAAAAAGGTAAGAAGAATAAGAAGAAAATGCCTAGGAATAACAATACAGGGCATTTCATGCACTGTAATACGTGTGAAAGAAGGAAAGAAGAGTGGAAGAAGGAAAGAAGAAAAGAAAGAAGAGTGGAAGAAGGAAAGAAGAGTGGAAGAAAGAAAGAAGAGAGGACAGAAGAGTGAACAAGAGTGGCTCTGGATAAAGACAGTCAAGAGAATGAAGGGGGAAATATTGAAAGAAGGAGAGGAAAATGGAGTGAAGCAGAGAGATGGAGTGTGAGAGAGAGTAGACTGGGACAGATAAAGAGAAAAAAACGGAGAGAAAAAAAGTAAAGTATGGAAGGTGTCTCTTACAGTAATAATCCTAGTTATACAGTTGAATGGAGAGGGACAGAGAGAAGAGGAACCTTGGCGCAGGTGTCAGTGAAGCACAGGTGCAAGCCAGTTTAATGACCCTATTATGATGTCATAATGGCCCAATGTAAGTCAATGGGAAAATGTAGATTCGTTTTTCTTTAATATCTTAAAAAGTATAAAGTTTAGAAAAGTGAAAAAAAACATAGCTTAAGTGTCCCTTACAAGACCTACGCGACAAAGTTTGAACGAAGTTTCTAAGTTAAGCGGTTCGAGCTGAATTAATCGCAGAAAAAGGTACGCGGAATAAGAATAAAAAGCCTAGGAATAACAATACAGGGCATTTCATGCACTGTAATAAGAAGCCTAGGAATAACAATACAGGGCATTTGATGCACTGAAATAATAAGGCAGTATTAAATGGTATCTGTTGAATAAAATGTATTTTAGGTCTCTAATCTGAAATAGACTTAAATGAATATACAGTGTATGTGAACTAGCTACTGTTAATGTTTTTACCAAGAATATTGGTGTTTTTCTTTAGCCTGACGTTGTCATACTCATGATTCTAGTCAGAATATGAGTATGATACTGCTCCATTGAGCTGTCATTATGGGGCGTGTTTCAACCGAACCAGGAAAAAAAATGCCTCTTTGCTCAATTGGATAGACCTACAGCCAATCAGAGCAACATAGTATGACCATAACATAGACCATCGGGCCAGCTGATAAATTAAACTTTTACCGAATCCCGTAGGAAGGTAGGCAAAAACGTCTTTTCGATCGACAAATGCCTTGATCGTGTTTCTCTGTTCCTCTTTCAAAACGAATGCGTTGTCGATGTCTTCTAAAAACAGACTCGATGGCAGAATCTACACATCTCAGCTTTCCAGCGGCAGCCATGTTTGTAGAAAAATAATTCAACCCAAGCGCTCTTTGGTGACGTGGTTGATTACATTACTGTTGATCATCTGTCCATCATCGTATAAGGCCCGCCCTGACAATTTGATTGGTACAAACAGCTCTGGTGCTGGCATAATTCTGTCCCAACGGAGCAATGCCGAACTTTCCAACCTCAAATGTTGTGGGCGGGGCTAAGTTCGGCTGGCATCCAGCCTAGTTTTTCTTATACTACTCTAAGTAGTTGCAACTCATTTGAATCCCTCCCCCACAAGCTCATGTTTTCTGTATTTTTAGATGCGTCCGGCATCTCTATAAGAGGGTATGTCCGTCCGTCTGTCGGTCGGTCGGTCTGTCTGAAACGCATTCTTTCAATTGTAATTCCCTCCTGTGTCCACAAGGTGGCAGAGTTGAGTTGACGCATCTTGTTGTCCGCTCGGACTTGTTCTTTACACTGATCACTACGAGGGGCAGATGTGGCTTACTGGTTAGGGTTTCAGGCCGGAAACCGTAGGGTGGCCGGTTCGATCCCCGGCCAGTTGGAACAATTTTGGCGGGGGAAGTGGTAGACCACTGCTCTCCCATGCCCACATCCACGGCTGAAGTGCCCTTGAGCAAGGCACCTAACCCCCATCACTGCTCCCCGGGCGCCGCCAAAGGCAGCTCACTGCTCCGGGTTAGTGTGTAACCTCACTTCACTGTGTGTGTGTCACTTCACTGGATGGGTTAAATGCAGAGGTGGATTTCAGAGTGTGTGTGTCTACACCACCTCTGCCATAGAGAAGACTTTCACTTTCACTTCACTAAATGTATCACCCCTTTTGAACAATTAATGATATTTTCATTGTTTTTATTAGTATTTCATAAATTCCAAATTTGTCTCTTGAAGAGAAATACGCTGAAAATGTTTGTGAAGGAAATATTGACAATTTTATATACATTTAGAGAGGAAGACTGTTCATTACTACATCTTAATCACCTGTACAGGCACATAATAGACTGACATGTTTCTGAATAAAAGCTCTTTCATTCTGAGCCTTTTTAGAATCAAATCCACTTGTGCAGATGCTCCAGATACTCAAGTAGCCCAAGGAAGGCCCCTTTTATTGCTTCCTTTAACAGCACTTAAGTCTTCAGCTGCACAAACATAATTGTGCAAAGGTTGTCTAATGATGAATTAGCTTTTTTTAACACTATCATTAAGGATTAACTAACATAATGTGCCACAGTAGTGTTTTTTTCTTTTAACTATTGGGGGAATTCTAGGGACAAAGCTTAGGACACTTTTTTCAAACGTTGTTGTGCATTTGTTTCTTTCAAGACAGATATGCAGACAATGTACATGTCAACTTTCCTTACCTGTAGAGCTCCCAAGTGTCTGAAGTCGGAAAAATCCGTACAAAACCACCTCTCCTCTCATATTCTTCCTGAATTCTTCTGAGTACCTTTGTCTGTCCATAGACACAAGACGGTAAACAGTACATTAGCTTTAAAGCCTACCGTCATAAATGGAGAATGATACTTTGACAAGAACAGTGACAAGATCTTAAGCACTGCTTGAAACCAGAGATCTCACAGCGATGTTGGCTGGATGGCTTTACATGTCATACTGTAAACTTGAATGGAAGGCTTACAATGGCTTTGCAACCCGGTTTACCAGTCACATTGATACATATGACAAATGCATTGGTGTGGATATATTGTTGCTCTTAGGGTCACAACAGTGTATGCTGGTAAATGCTTTCAACAGAGCACTAGTGAGTACCTCCTCGGATGTGAGGCTGAGTGTGCTCTCTCCCTGGATCTCCCTCTTGCCTCCCCCCTTCTCTGAGCTGCTGGCAGAATAAGGCCTCTGTCGCTGGAAACATCATGAAAGTGCATGTTACTTTTGCTGACAAAATCAGATTCACCTGAATTGAATTCAATTTATTTAATAACACTGCAGTAAAGTTGTTATTTAAGGGGAGAAAAGTCATGGCAATACTACATCTGGATGTAGAGGTAATTTAATAATAATAATAATGATAATCATTTTAACTTATATAGCGCTTTTCTAGGTCCTCAAAGACACTTTACGTCTGGCAAAGACAAACAAACAAAAAACTAAAACAAAACACAAAAAGAGCAAACAAAACAAACAGAACATTTGAGTCAAAAAGAAAACTAGAGAAACTGTGCGTAATTTAGAGGGTTGTATGGATGTTTTTCCATGTGTTCATCATAATGTTGCACTTGAAACAAACTTTTGTAACATCTTCCTAGCCATTTTCACGATGCAAATCTTTCTTTGAAATGATTGAGCCTGGATTACATTTTTTATTTTAGGAGTGGACCCTCGTTACCCTGTGTGACCTCGTTCCTCCCAAAAACTGAAACCTACTATCATGTAATCACTATGTCATTGCTATGACTGAGAATGAAATAAGTCCATCTGTACATTTTTGAAAGATGTTTTATTTGGCAGTGGATTTGATAAAGAATTTTAATAAGAAAAGGTTTTAAGATTCATGTCAGTGTTGGGTCTTAATGTGGGGTGAACCTGTTAGAGATGTAGTTAACGATGTTTCCACTAAAAGTGTGCAACATTATAGTGAATGAAGACGTCAGGAGTAACGATGACGTATCTAGATTCAGGCGACTATTGGACTCATGAGTAATCTAATTTTGAAATACAACTTTATTCATCTGGGAATCAAATATTCCACAAAAACGTTTGGAGACTTGCGTGTGGTACAGGCTAGCTAGATGACACAAGCTAGATGTGAAAAAATAAAAAATAAAAAGCACATTTGGAAATCTGAATTTAACTCAGCTAATTAACGAGCCCACTCGTGTTACTCCCCTTAGCCAATCCTTGCTTGATTGGATATTGGTGTCACATCCACAAAGATTCTTACAGTCAGGGGTCTTATCAGACTGCATGAGTGATCATTCAATTGTATACTGTATTTGGAAAATAAAATTTCCCAAATTACCACCTAAACTAATTAAAAGACAGCATAAGAAAATGAATGTAAATAAGTTTAGTGAGGACTTGGTTGCAATTAATTGGGACAGGTATCAACTAATACCAGATGTTCAAAATGCCTGGGAGTTTTTTTATTCAGAACTAATTACAGTTATAAATAAGCATGCTCCCTTTAAAACAGTCAAAGTTAATGGAAGGCATCTGCCCTGGGTATCCTCTGACCTTATAAGTATTTTCAAACAAAGAGATAACTCTTGGGCCAAATTTCGTAAGACCAAGGATCCGGTTGACTGGGAACAGTACAGACACCTGAGAAATAAAAGCAAAACTATGACTAGAAATGCTAAATCTAACTATTTAAAAGAATCTCTTGATCATAACTTCAAAAACCCTAAGCAATTCTTGAAAACAATAAAATCTGTAACTAATGTTTCAGATAAACCTCCCCTTAATCAGATAAGGAACAACAATATCATACTAAAGGATCCATTCTTGATTGCTCAAGCATTTAATAACCATTTTTCATCTGTCTGTTCTGCTCTTATATCTAACCCTTCGTCTAGCGATGCTTTCAAAATGGTAAGCCCTCCCCGTAATAGTTGTTTCTTCTCATTCAGAGAAATTACACCAGCTGAAGTCCAGAATGCAATTAACGAGCTAAAGGTTACTAGTGGGCCCGGCCTGGATGGCATTGAATCAAAATTTCTTAGGCTTTCATCTCATGTCCTTATGTTCCCTCTTTGTGATCTTTTTAACTTGTCTTTAGCCACTTGTGACATACCGGCCATTTTGAAATGTTCACGTATTACCCCCTTACACAAAGGAGGTGATGCACTTGAACCTAATAACTACCGACCTATTTCAATTATATGTTCTATTGTTAAAGTTTTTGAAAAATTAATTTATAATCAATTGTCAAGTTATCTTAACAGGAACAACATCTTGTCACCCTATCAATCAGGCTTTCGATACAACCACTCTACCTCAACAGCTTTGTTAAAACTAACTAATGATATTTTTTCTGCTTCAAATGATTCTAAACTAACAGGTGCCATCTTTATTGATCTGACTAAGGCTTTTGATTTGGTTGACCACTACCTCCTTTTAGACAAGCTCTATTCCATTGGTCTGTCTGTCTGGTTTAACTCCTATCTCCATAATAGAAAACAATGTGTTGTCATACAATGTTCTAAATCCGACACAACATTACAAAAATATGGTGTGCCACAAGGCTCAACTCTTGGTCCACTCTTGTTCTCTATTTTTATCAATGACCTCTCCTCATTCTGCTCTGATTGTTGTGTCCAGCTCTATGCTGATGACACAGTGTTATACACATCGCAAACAGACACATTTCAAATTCAATCTACCTTGCAATCTGGCTTTACTTCTCTACAACACTGGCTGGCAGCAAATAAACTGTTACTCAACAAAACTAAATCTCACACCATGATTTTTGGCACTCAACAAAATATTAAAACAAAGTTCAAATCCTCTTCATATATGATCACCTGTCTCGATGGTACACCACTGAAAAAAGTTGAACACATAACATATCTTGGACTCTGGTTAGACTGTGGACTATCATTTAAATATCACATTGATCACACCATAAAGAAACTGAATTTTTGCCTTAGTGTCCTCTACAGATCTAAACACTGTTTTTCATTTGCTGTTAGGAAGAGACTTGCTTCACAACTCATATTACCAATTCTCGACTATGCAGATGTTGTTTATATGGTGGCCTCAAAAACAAATCTCCATCCTCTTAATACTGTGTATAATAGATTGTGTAGGTTTATCCTTGGCTGTCCTTTCACAACCCACCACTGTACAATGTATGAAACACTTAACTTTCCCTCTCTCAATATAAGAAGACAGTTGCATTGGTATCACTTTATTTTTAAATGTATTTATTTCAACTACCCTCTTTACTTAAATAATTTATTTGTACCAGTCTCATCTCATTACAATTTCAAGACATGCCTCTCAAATCTTTTTTTCTACTCCCACAGTCGGTAAATCTGTTGGTAAAATGGCTTTTGAGTTTAAAGCACCATTAGACTGGAACAATCTACCAATCTAACAATCTACCAATCTACCAATCTATCTAGCAGAAAAGATCATCAGGTCATCCCTACCACCCATTCAGGAACTGTACACTTCACACTGTTCCAAGCGGGCAATGAACATCATCAAAGACACAACTCATCCAGCACACAGTCTGTTCTCCCTTCTACCATCAGGGAAGCGGTACCGCAACCTGCGGGCCCGCACAAGCAGACTGAGTAACAGCTTCTTTCCACAAGCCATCAGACTCATCAACACACTGAAGAAAACCACATGAACATTCCATAGTCACTTCACCATGCCACTGGCACTTTACTTTACTGTTGCACCTTATGACCACTGATTGTACTTCTGCTGCTATGTGTGTGTGTGTGTATGTGTGTGAGTGAGAGTCTGTGTGAGAGAGAGATTATTGTCAATGTCTTATTTAAATGTTTGTGTGTGTGTGTGTGTGTGTGTGTGTGAGAGAGATTTTGTCAATGTCTTATTTAAATGTTTTAAACTGCACATTGGAGACTGGTCAAACGCAATTTCAAACTTCTGTGCTAACCCTGTTACATAGATTTTTGACAATAAAGTACACTTGACTTGACTTGAGACTGGAACAATCTACCAGGAAATATTCGGTCAATTTCATCATTACCTGTGTTTAAAAATGCTCTTTCTTCTTATTATGCAAACTGCTGCAACTGTTTCAATTAATATCTTCTAATATACAGTGGGGAAAATAAGTATTTGAACCCCTGCCGACTTCGCAAGTTTGGCCACTTGCAAAGAAATGTGTGATCTAGAATTGTAATGGTAGGTGTATTTTAACAGTGAGAAAAAGAATATCAACAAAAAAATCCAGAAAACTGCATTTTATAAGATTTATGACTTTATTTGCATTTGATGCAAAAAATAAGTATTTGAACCCCCAAGCAAACAGCAATGATTCTGGCTCCCAATGGCCAGTTATGTGCCCAAAAAGCACACAGATTAGTCCTCATTAGGTCTAACAAGGTATACCTGATCTCAACTGATGACCTGTATAAAAGAAACCTGTCCAAAGAATCATACTTCACACCTTCAACCTCACCACCATGGGCAAGACTAAAGAGCTGTCCAAGGACGTCAGAGATAAGATTGTAGACCTGCACAAGGCTGGAATGGGCTAAAAAACCACCGGCAAGCAGCTTGGTGAGAAGCAGATAACTATTGGTGCGATTATTCATAAATGGAAGCAACACCAAACAACTGTCACCCGCTCTAGGTCTGGGGCTCCATGCAAGATATCCCCTTGTGCGGAATCAGTGATCATTCGGAAGGTGCAGAATAACCCCAGAACTACACAGGGGGAGCTTGTGAATGATCTCAAGGCAGCTGGGACCAGAGTCACCAAGAAAACCATTGGCAACACACCACGCCGTCATTTTTTGAAGTACTGCAGCACTCGCAAGGTCCCCCTGCTCAAGGAAGCGCATGTACAGGGCCATCTGAAGTTTACCATTGCACACTTGAATGATTCTAGGGAGGATTGGGAGACAGAATGTGGTCAGATGATACCAAAATCAAGCTCTTTGGCATCAACTCGACTTGCCGTGTTTGACAGGGGGGGGAATGCTGAATATGACCCCAAGAGTACATCATACCCACCATCAAGCATGGCGGTGGAAACATTATGCTTTGGGGCTGTTTCTCTGCCAAGGGTACAGGACGACTCCACCGCATCAAGGGGACTATGGATGGGGCCATGTAACGTGGAATATTGGGCTTGAACCTCATTCCCTCATTCCCTCCCATTGAAAACACAACCTTAAAGATTTGGAGAGGATCTGGAAAAAGGAGTGGACCAAAATCCCTCCTGAGATGTTTGTAAACCTGGTGACCAACTACAAGAAACGTCTGACGTCTGTGCTTGCCAATAAGGGTTATTCCACCAAGTACTAAGTCATTTTTGTCAGTCAGTTTTGGGGGTTCAAATACTTATTTTTTGCATCAAATGCAAATAAAGTCATAAATGTTATAAAATGCATTTTTCTGGATTTTTTTGCTGATATTCTGTTTCTCACTGTTAATATACACCTACCATTACAATTATAGATCACACATTTCTTTGCAAGCGGCCAAACTTGTGAAATCGCAAGGGGTTCAAATACTTATTTTCCCCACTGTATATATATGTATTTTTATTTAACATAGTGTTGGGGGATGTGACTGCTGGATAAATAGATACAGATAGATTGATATAGATAAATAGTTATAGATAGATAGATATTATTACTATACATATACAGTATGTATTACTATTATTAACATTAACATTATTATGCTCCTGAGCTCATGATCTGTTGTTGTGCTCTGTTCGGAGCGCAGTCGTATAATTCGTTATGTATTTGATGTCTTGCTGCAATTCTGCTGATCGTTTGTTGTGTGTTGTTTTTGTTTGTCCTGTCTTATTGTTGTTTCTATGTTAATTTTCATTTAATGTATGTTTAAATCTGATTGTGTTGTGGACCCCCTCGAAAACGAGATGTTACATCTCAAGGGGTTATTCCCAATAAAGAAATGTCCAACATGTGTTTGACATAGGAAAATTAGGCCCCTAACCACAATCACAAGGCATTTAACATTTAGTCCAGAGGATGATACATTCTCTGACTCCTCAGATGTTGTTGTAGCAATTAACAAACACGTCGAGATCAGAAAGACCAATACAACTTTCAGATAAAACGTTGTGAAGTAAAAAGTGTTAAAAGCGTGTGAAGAAATGTCAGTCCGCAAATGGGGCAACATCAACAAGGAAGGAATTGTTCTTTGCATGTATTCACTTATAGCATGCTAGAGTAGCGAGAATACTTTGTCACTGTATGAAAACAGGTGTATCCAGGAGTTTTAGGACAAAGTAAATGACCGTCAAACCCTGCTGTTTGCCAGACGTATTTATTTTTCACGAACCCGACTGACCAGTCGTTAGTTCATGGCTTGGCCTTTCAAATGTAATAACACTCAACTTTTTTATAGCAAATGAGACACACTAATATGATGTAAAACAGTTTATTATAAAATGAATCGAAAATGTATCATATCAACAAAAACATACTGTTACTGTTGCAGATAATTTGGGCTGTAAAAAATATAATTTCATAGCACTGACATATAGTAAGTAGTAAAAGCTAAAAGTTCCCTCAAGCGGAATTGAAATTGTGCCATTGTGATGGGACTTTTAAAACACTGCTCTCAAACTTTACATGTGGTTATTTGAAGTTGTTTAGGGAAGAAAGCTCATCTTCATGGACTGAATCTTTGGCTAAGCAGTCTGGATAAAAAATGTCAGTCATGAATATCCGTCGCCACACTGACATTGTAAAAAGGGTGTTCAGAAAGCGTGGGCTACTGTGAGCTGAACAGAACTGTGGGAGTTAACGTGCTTTGAAGTTTCAATGATGATTATAATGTTTCACTCTAGCATTTTTTTGTCCCTTAAATTTCAGTTGTCATGTTCGCTATTGAGAAGCATGTCTATTAATCTATTATGTCTATGCATGGTCTATATGTCCATATTAATGATTGCAATGATGGTGTACAGCACATTTTGTGAGGTGGGGCATGATGAAGAAGTAGGCAGACAGTGTAAACCTAGCCTATTATATGGTCAAAAAAGAGAGCGGTAATTGAAGTTGCCCCGTGGCAAATATCCATATAATGACATTGCCACCGACCCCCCGACATCCCAGGCCCAACCCTTTAGGCACATAGAGTAAAATGAAATTCTGAAATATCAATATACACCAACACTAATTTTTTTGAAATATTGAAATATCTGGAACTTCTTCTTGCTTTACTCCTTCTTCCTCTTCTTCTTGGCCATCTCCTGCAACGTATCCAGGGCCTTCCGTCTGGGTGCATTCATTTTCTTAACATGTTTGAGACATGTCTGCCTCTCTTTGGCCAGTAGTCTTGGCCTTCTCGACACTTTAACATGTAGCACAGCAGCCATATTCCGCCTGCCTCTTCTGCTTTGCCTCTGTCCTCTTCTCTCTGCCAGTCTTGTCCCTTCTCTCTGCAGCCCTAATGTTCTGGCAGAAAGTTTTATCAACTGGCCCCATGTTGATGTCATCTCTTTTTAACATGCCAATGCCAGTCTTGCCCCTAGACCTCAGAACATATTTGACAGTCTGCACTGCATCGAAGGTGGAGATCTTCATGTTAGATGTTTTAGTGTCAATCACATCTCCCATGAGACTAAAGGAGGACTTTTCCAGTGGCCCATGAAAGATGGAGAGCTGGATATTTCCCCAAACTCATGACATGGGCCCACCACTTCACAATGTAGTGCCCCAGGGACGAATCTAGGTTCCCACTTCGGGGAGGGGGGGGAAGCCCCTAGATAAAACCTATTCTTTTTCTTATGACCCAGCAAAACTAGGGGGTCTGGGGGCATGCTCCCCATGAGACATTTTTGAAAATATCCTTTTGAAATAGTGTCCTCTAGTGGGTTTTAGGAAGATAAATTAACAAATTTAGATTTAAAATATGGCACAACAATAAACATATTGAAGACATCTGCTGAGATAGGTGCTAATTATACTGTAGCATGGTAGGGATTTGCAGCTCAAGTGAGTATGTTAACATTGTAGCCAAAAATTCCTGATTTCTTGGGAGCTTTTCCAAAAAGTTGCTGTTTGTTTTAGTCTGTTGCAATGAAATTGCGGGAGCAAGAGGAAGTTGTGATAGAGTTGCGGATTTCCCTCTTTGAGTAACTCAAAGTTATTAATAAACAAACATTCATTAAAGAACAATACAATTGAGAAATGGTCCTCTAAAAAACGTCCCCAACATGCCAAACAAAAGATTACCGGGACACAAAAATGTAGCAAAATAGGCTGTTCCCTATCGCAGTTTGGACTGCGATGTGACATTCAGGAAATGACACTTTCATTGACCAATTGAAGCACTTTCTATTCACGCCGGAAGGCCGAATTGCGATAAATCACCGCACTGAGCCCGCCCCCTCAGGTCCCCATATATTGGGGGTGATTACGTTGGTCACCCTCTTTTTGACTCTTCGCCTTGGAGGCTAAAGACCGTCAGAAAAACCCTTCTACAAGCTTTGCGTATCCTTTATTCTTGTGTGCTATTTACTCTTTTGAGTTGGTGAGTTGCGGATTAATTCCCTTACTAGCTCCGAGTGCTACAAGGATATTCAACACTTTAAGCAAGCTGCTGTCTAGCTGGTGACCACGCTCGTCCTCGACTTGCCATCTCACTACTGCTTACAACGCATTACGTTGATATAGCTCTTGCTAATTTGTGTTTCATTTCAGATGATTACCAGGCAGTGGCTACATCCCGGCCTGCGATGTCTGTGCTAATCTTCTCTCGTTACATACACATCGAGATTGGCGTGCCCTGACTCCAGCTTGGCTGATGAGAGTTAGCTCATTAGCTAGCTAGGCTGCTACTACCCTGCTAACTGAGCTGATGCCTGACTACCGTCGACTCTGGTAAGGTTAATGAGCGATGTCTTACAGCCTTCTCCGGTTTAGTGCCGTGAGTTAAGGCTTCTAGACTTACAGTTCGAGTAGCTCCCTAGCTTGTTAGCTGTTAGCTTGATAGCAGGCTAGTCTACTGGCTTCCCTGCAACTAGCTTGTTCCCGTTGAGGAAGTAAACAAACTCGTACTGTACTTCTGTCGCTGGCGTGAGTTACGAGTTAACACTCGTAAGTTCGAGTTAGCTCCCTCTTTTTGACTCTTCGCCTTGGAGGCTAAAGACCGTCAGAAAAACCCTTCTACAAGCTTTGCGTATCCTTTATTCTTGTGTGCTATTTACTCTTTCGAGTTGGTGAGTTGCGGATTAATTCCCTTACTAGCTCCAAGTGCTACAAGGATATTCAACACTTTAAGCAAGCTGCTGTCTAGCTGGTGACCACGCTCGTCCTCGACTTGCCATCTCACTACTGCTTACAACGCATTATGTTGATATAGCTCTTGCTAATTTGTGTTTCATTTCAGATGATTACCAGGCAGTGGCTACATCCCGGCCTGCGATGTCTGTGCTAATCTTCTCTCGTTACATACACATCGAGATTGGCGTGCCCTGACTCCAGCTTGGCTGATGAGAGTTAGCTCATTAGCTAGCTAGGCTGCTACTACCCTGCTAACTGAGCTGATGCCTGACTACCGTCGACTCTGGTAAGGTTAATGAGCAATGTCTTACAGCCTTCTCCGGTTTAGTGCCGTGAGTTAAGGCTTCTAGACTTACAGTTCGAGTAGCTCCCTAGCTTGTTAGCTGTTAGCTTGATAGCAGGCTAGTCTACTGGCTTCCCTGCAACTAGCTTGTTCCCGTTGAGGAAGTAAACAAACTCGTACTGTACTTCTGTCGCTGGCGTGAGTTACGAGTTAACACTCGTAAGTTCGAGTTAGCTCCCTAGCTTGTTGGCTGTTAGCTTGATAGCAGGCTAGTCTAATGGCATTCCCTGCCGCTAGCGTGAGTTTACGAGTTAACACTTGGTCTTCAGAATGTTCGTGTTAGCTTGTTAGCTCTAGCCCTTGTTAGCTCTAGCCCTCTAGCGATGATGCCGGAGCCCGGCACTGCTGCTCAACAGCGGGGAGACAAGACAGCTGATGCACTCTGAGCAGTGCTCGCCGTCAGCAGCAGCGGGGAGACGTGACAGCTGATGCACTCTTAGCAGTGCTCGCCATCAACAACAGCAGGAACTGGAGAGGCACGCCGTAGGTAAAAGCCATCCCTCCTTCCCCCTCCACAGGAGAGCTGCTGGACAACATCGAGAGGGAGCGGCGACGCTGTAATGGGCTACACTGCGGGGACACTTCCCCAATCTCACCCATTACCCTGGGTCAGCCCCGCCGCGGAGAAAAGATTGCCTGCTGCAATCTGCAAGACGGGAATTATCTGCCTGTATTAAATCTACGTATATTGAACAGTGCACTGATGCCATGGGAGTTCAACATGTGGACTCCACGCTGTCTAGTTCAGTTCATACAACCAGGCGGCTGGTTTATTCAGTAGATGTAAAGGGCGCTTTCCACGTACCGATTCATTCCAGATATCAAAGATATCTGAGATTTGCATTCGGGGAAACAGCGTAATAAAATCCTACTTCTAGTTCACAAGGCCATAAACACCACCGGTCCGGCCTATCTCCAGGATCTCCTCACCCCTCATCTCACACCAAGGACTCTTAGGTCCGGACAAGCAGACCTTCTTGCAGTTCCCCCGACAAATATGTCCAGTTTGGGAGATCGTGCCTTCTCCTAGCTGGGGCCACGACTCTGGAACAAGCTCCCGGAGAACATTAGGGCTTTGGACTCCATCACTTCTTTTAAATCCCACCTCAAAACCCATCTTTTTATATCTGCCTTCTCCTAAAGTCTTGGTTTCTGTTTTTTTTATTTCTTTTCTGTATTGTTTTTGAATGCACTGTTTTAAATTGCTATTGTTACCCTGCTAAGCACCTTGAGACATCTTTGTATGTGAAAGTGTGCTATACAAATAAAATGCATTATTATTATTAACAATGCCACACACAAAGTGCATAGCAGCAGCCATCGCCCCATTGCAGAAGCAAGCAGGGAGACTGGGTAATGCTCTCGCTCAGAGGCAGAGGTGGTGCAAGAGTGCCATCTAGTGGTGGCACACCTGTACTGCCTCGGATTCATGTTCAAAAAGGAAAAGAGCATATTATGTCCACAGCAGACTGCTCACTTCCTGGGCATGACAGTGAACTCCGTCTCAATGACGGTAGGTCTGTCGCAGGCACGAATAAATGTTACAAAACATGTGTGCAGCAGTTCAGACTGGGGCAAAATGTCACATCTTTTCGCTGTCAAAAGCTGTTGGGGTTGATGGCGGCCGCAGCAATTGCACTCCCACTAGGGAGGCTGCATGCGAGGCCAATTCAGGTGTGGTATCTGTCTTTAAGCTCAGCTCCACCAGGGACAAGTTTCGCTTGATCACGGAGATCGCAGATGCTGGCAGGCCTTGGCCATATGGCGAACCCCGCATTTCTTCTCAGCAGCGGCTCCAATAGGCATAGTGACGCGCCGCGTTATCGTATCCACAGACGCCTCTACGGCAGGCTGGGGTGCGATATGCGAAGGATATTCTGTGAACGGGCGCTGGTCATCAACGCAAGCCGCGTCACATATAAATGTGTTAGAACTGCGAACGATTTTTCTAGCGCTTCGGCATTTCAAACACATACTAAGTGGGCGTCATGTACTCGTCAGGACGGACAAAACGTCCGCCATGGCATACATAAATCGCCAAGGGAGGGGACGCTCCCCTGCGCTTTACCATTGGGCAAACCGACTACTCTTGTGGGCGGCGAAGCGCATTCGCTCTCTCAGAGCAGTGCACATTCCAGGCCATCTCAATTACGGAGCAGACCTGTTGTCAAGGGGCAACCCTCAAGCAGGAGATTGGTGCCTCCACCGTCAGGTCGTCGACCAGATTTGGCTACGATTTTACAGGGCACGAGTAGACCTGTTTGTAAACAGAGAAAACACTTGCTGCCCTCTGTGGTTTTCACTAGGAGGCGACAACCCTCCATTAGGCGTGGACGCGCCGAGCCAGCAATGGCCCAGCATGCGTCTTTCCTCCGATCCCTCTTCTACATCAGGTAGTCTGCAGAGTGGAGGAGGAGGGCATAGAGCTGATATTAGTAGCGCCCCATTGGCCCAATCAGCCATGGCTAGCAGACTTAATCAATCAGCACGGTGGCTCAGGTGCTTGCACTTCCGCCTCACAGCAAGAAGGTCATGGGTTCGATTCCCACATGGGGCGCTGTTGGCTCTGGGGGGCAGGTCCTCCCCAGACCTTCAGTGCTTAAGGTGGGCTATCTCCCGGGCCTTTCTGTGTGGAGTTTGCATGTTCTCCCCGTGTTCCTCCGTATAGAACCCAAACACAAAAACGAACAGAAAGATCGATCTCCTCCGTCCCTGACCAGGATTGGACTGAACACTTGGCCTGGTCCCCGGGCGCCGTAAAAAAGGCTGCCCACTGCTTCTGGAGCCCCTTGAGGATGGACAAGGACTTCAGGATGGGTTAAAAGCAGAAGGACAATTTCATCGGCGACCTCATCAGCGTGTGTGTGTGTGTGTCCTGTGTCGCTGCCAAAATGCATGTGTGTGGTGTTGTGGGTCCTGCTGTGTGACAATAAAACTGACTTTACTGACTTTAACCTCCGTGGGAGCTCCCTCTGCGCAGAGATCTCCTCTCGCAAGCTCACGGAACGGTCTGGCACCCCAGACCAGAGCTGTGGCAGCTCAGGGCCTGGCTCCTGAGAGGAACAGGCTCTTAGCATCAGGCCTGTCGGACTCAGTGGTGAATACTATACAGAGCGCTCGGGCAACGTCTACCCGATCTCTGTATACGCTCAAGTTGCGCATGTTCGAGCGATGGTGCGCTGCACGTCAGCATGACCCTATTGATTGCGCTCTGGGCATCATCCTAGAATTCTAACAGCAAAAGGCGGCTTCTACTATCAAAAATATATTTAACAGCCATTTCCGCCTGCCATATTGGCATTAACGGCAAATCTCCCGGTTATCATCCATTGGCTTTGCGCTTTATGGCTGGGATAAGGCGTCTTAGAGTGCCTGTCAGGCAACTATTGCCCTCTTGGGATTTGCTAGTGGTGTTACGGGCGCTCACGGGTCCCCCGTTCGAGCCCTTGGAAACGGTGGACATAAAGTTTGCTTCTTTAAAAACCGCGCTGCTCCTGGCACTGGTGTCAGCGAACTGCGTCGGTGACATGCAAGCGCTGTCTGTCAGCCCGTCGTGCATTCAGATTCGTATGCTTTGGTGCAAGCGCCACAGGCAAACCTCTGCCAAAGTCGAGCCTCTCCCGTTGGCTGGTGGAGGCTATCACTGTGTTTTATACAAGTTTGTCATTGGACCCCCGGAGAAGCTTTGTGCGCATTCTACTCGTGGGGTTTCGTCATCCTGGGCCCTGTTTAAGGGCGTTTCAGTGGATGACATTTGCAAAGCTGCAAGCTGGAGCTCTCGACACACCTTTATTAATTACTACATGTTGGATGTGGCAGAGCCTGGTTTCCTGCAGAGTGTATTACAGGCGAGCGATCTGCGATCCTATGCGGCCTGCAAATATGCTTATCAATTGTGTGATCATCTCCCCTCATGAATTAAAGGCAGATGGCGCAGATGGGTGTAAGTTTCATAAGCAAGGGATCGGTGATCCCGTTTCACTTATATTGAATTTATTCCCCATATAAGGCACACCGCCACCTCCACATGAACCTCTCTGAGGGCAAGGCGAATGGGTTGGCGTGTGCATATGTATGTTGGCGGACACTGTTGTACGCGTGATTGGACTCGGTCCCGAATGTCACATCGCAGTCCAAACTGCGATAGGGAACATCTCGGTTATGTATATAACCTCGGTTGCCTGAGCATAGGGACCAGATGTGACAAAGGCTGCGTGCACAGTGCGTGTTTTTCTTCTGGTAGGCTCAAATGCTCAGAGTCTTCAGAGGGTGAGCGACGCAATCACCCCCAATATATGGCGAACTGAGGGGGCGGGCTCAGTGCGGTGATTTGTCGCAATTCGGCCTTCCGGCGTGAATAGAAAGTGCTTCCATTGGTCAATGAAAGTGTCATTTCCCGAATGTCACATCTGGTTCCTATGCTCAGGGAACCGAGGTTATATACATAACCGAGATGTTCTGCCCTCTGCTTACTCAGGTCAGCATATGTATATTGCTTGTATTGTTGTAATGGAAACAAACACAGTTTAGTATTGGACTTTTACTTTGACATCATTCAAATACTCGTCTCGTGGAAATGGCAACAGCTGTTATCTAGAAACATAGTTATGCTATGTCATGCTAAACACGTAGTGAGAACAGTACATAGGCTTTACGTATCCAACAACGAAGTGCACCTGTTGGTATTCAAAAAGGACCACCAGTAAGACTGAATAAAACGTTAGGAATATCTCAGCCTTCACATATAACAGGAAAAAAACAGCCAGTGTCACTGTGTGATCTGATGTCCTGCCTGCCTTTCTGCCGTTCTCATTCTATGCTTATCAATCGGTTTTGCCATCCTTCTTGATTTATTTTATCTGTGTAGGTGTTAATGTTGTTCAATTTCTTATATTAATTTAAAGTCGTCCAATTTCAAGTAACACTATCTGCTACTTCAAACAGAAAATAACGTTAAATCTCCATTGCAACAGCTTTTGAGGGTTTGGGAAATGAGTCGCTGCTGATTTGCTTATTTCTTATTTACATGTTTGGTGGAGGCAATCTAGAATTACTGTTATAATCAGACCCCCCAAAAGAAACCTCTTCAGATCTGCACGATTCACACAAGTCACCAAAACTGACGTGAAAAAAGCGGGAGGCGCAGAAAAGTGCACTTTTTGCATCCTTGTACTATGGAATGGTGTATTATATAATACAACTAAAGCCTATATCTCAATGCAATGTCCTTTTGCTTTTTTGATTGGCTCAAACATGACAGACATCAGTGCATGTTATGAACATAAACTGTTGTCATTATGAAATGATTAAATATGTCCTGTTGAAATGAAAAGCCCAGCACATTTCAAACCACCAAGTGTAATCATTGTGTGGTCTTCAAATTATTTAACCGAACACTAACAGGTGGAAACAGTTCCGTGTTCAGTTCTGTGTCGATAATATTCAAACTAATTGAACAGAATCTAATTCTGTAGCAATATATAATTCAATAGTTCAATAGATCTGTAGTTGGTACCTTATTTAATACATAGGTCTACGGGCCTCATAAATGCGCATGAAAGCAAGCTACATAAGATATAAGATATTAAACTTAGTTTCATGGCAAAACCGTCCCAGTCACACTGACAAAAGAACAAGAGAAAATTATTGATCCCAACAACAATTCTTTGAATGGAATGACTCGCAATAATAGGATCCTTTTCAGGAAACTGCCAAGATGTCCATGAAATACAGTTAATATTTCATATCCAGAGCAAAGTGAATTATCACAAATGGCAAATAAACCAAGCAAAGGTTCAAATAACTTTTGAATCATTGGAAACTATCAGATGAATTATTTCAGCGTCTACTATAATTAATTTCCTTTTTGCGCTTCCAAGTTCAATGCAAACCTGGTGACCAGCAATCCATAGGACAGAGAGTAAGGGTGTGTGTGATGGTGAAAAGTAAATTATTGTCTACCATCTCTCTGTAGTAATGAGGTCGAATTTTAAATGTGAAATAATGTTTTACACAACATATAGGCTAATAAGATAAGATTTCATTATGAGACGACTTGGAAATGTATACTGAGCATCTGACTAGGCCTTCTATGTTTCTGGCCTTCCACTGCATGAAATGTGGGATTTACGACAGTCTTCGACCCTGTGTATTGCCGTAGAAGCCCACATTGGTGTGAAAGCCCCCCACCCCTTCCCCTTGGCCAGGCCTAGGTTTTCCAAGTCAAGTCAAGTCTTTTATTGTCAGGTACACAGAACAACAGAGTTGGACTGGGCACTGAAATTCTTAGGACAGGACACCATACCACACTACCATAACATGACAAGACATAACATATAACATATAAACATATAAGTACTCCAACATGATATAACATAACTTAACAATAAGTACTGAATATTAGATAAAAAATATGAAAAGACATAGTAGTGACCTACTAGATAAACAATAAATATACAATATAGATACACATACTAAACATAAATACACATACTAAACAGATACTAAACAGATAAACATACCTACATGATATTTTTAGCTATACTGAACATATTTAAACATAATAACCTGGACACAGAGACAAGACACTTCAAGTGTGTTGGTGGTGCAATATTGCAAATGTAGTGCAAACAGCAGTGAAGGAGTAAAGTGGCGAGTGTAAAGTGATGAGAGTGCATTATTGTTCATTATTGTTCATTAAGGAGTCTGATGGCCTTAGGGTAGAAACTGTTCTCCAGTCTGCGGGTGCGAGACCGGATACTTCGGAACCTTCTACCAGAAGGCAACAGGGTGAACAGTCTGAAGGATGGGTGGTGACAGTCTTTTAGGATCCTGCCAGCTCTTCTGAGGCATCTTGTGAGGTAGATGTCCTGAAGGGAAGGGAGTTTCCTGCCGATGATAGACTCAGCGGATCTGACCACACTGCGTAGGGCCTTACGGTCCATGGCTGTGCAGCTCCCAAACCACACTGAGATGCTACCAGTCAAGATGCTTTCTATAGTGCATCTATAGAAGTTGGTGAGGATGTCTGGGTTCATGCCAAACTTCCTGAGTCGCCTCAGGAAGAAGAGGCGTTTCCGGGCAGCTTTGACCACCTTGTCTGTGTGGGCAGACCAGGTGAGATCATTGCTGATGTTGACCCCTAGGAACTTGAAGCAGCTGACCTTTTCCACTTCAGATCCGTTGATGTGAAGGGGTGTATGCTCCACCCCCAGCCGTCTCCTAAAGTCCACTATCATCTCCTTAGTTTTACTGATGTTGAGAGAGAGGTTATTTTCCTGACACCAAGTTGTTAGGGTGTCAACCTCCTCTCTGTAGGCTGACTCATCATTGTTAGTGATGAGGCCTACGATGGTTGTGTCATCAGCAAACTTCACAATGAGGTTGGAGCTGTGCATTGCTGCACAGTCGTGGGTGAACAAGGAGAACAGGAGAGGGCTAAGCACACAGCCCTGGGGGGCGCCAGTGTTTGTGATCATTGTGGCTGACGTGCGATCACCGAGTCTCACCACCTGTGGCCTCCCCGTCAGGAAGCTGTAGATCCATTTACAGAGGGAGGTGTTTAGTCCCAGGTCCACGAGCTTAGAGACGAGTCTGGAGGGGATGATGGTGTTGAATGCCGAACTGTAGTCAATGAACAGCATCCTCACATACGAGTTCCCCTTTTCCAGGTGGGAGAGGGCGGTGTGCACTGTCAGGGCGATGGCGTCGTCTGTAGACCTGTTTGATCGATACGCGAACTGCATAGGGTCCAGGGTGGGTGGCAGTGAGGAGCAGATGAATGATTTGACCAGCCGCTCGAAGCACTTCATGATGACAGAGGTCAGTGCTATCGGGCGATAGTCATTCATGCTGCTGGCCTTGGTGTTCTTAAGCACAGGGACGATGGTTGTCCTCTTGAAGCAGGTGGGGAGTACAGACAGGCTGAGGGAGAGGTTGAAGATGTCACTGAAGACCCCTGCTAGCTGGTCAGCACAGCCCCTGAGGGCCCTACCTGATATGCCATCGGGACCTGGGGCCTTTCGAGGGTTGACCTTTTTGAGGCACTGCCTCACCTCCGCTACAGACAGAGTAGGCATGCCGCCGTCTAGGTCATCAGGTAGCTCCACTGCAGGGGGGTCACTGGCCTTTTCAAAGCGAGCATAAAAGGTGTTCAGCTCGTCTGGGTGTAATGCAGAGGACTGAGTGTCACTGCAACCCCTCCCTTTGTAGTCTGTGATGGCTTGGAATCCACTCCACATGCGCCTGGGATCAGAGCCATGGTAACTGGACTCCACCCTGGTCCTATAAGTCCTTTTTGCAGATTTGATGGCCCTCAAGAGTTCATATCTGGCCTTCCTGTACTGATCAGGATCCCCTGAGTTAAAGGCAACAGACCTGGCTCTCAGGCTGGCCCGGACCGCTGTATCAACCCAGGGCTTCTGATTAGGGAAAGACCGGACAGCCCTCTTGGGAACCACCTCATCAATGCAGTGATGAATGTAGCTGGTAACACTGTCTGTGTACTCATTGATGTCTCCATCTGCAGCCTCACGAAACATCAGCCAGTCAGTGGTGTCGAAACAGTCCTGGAGAGCCTCCACACTCTCATCACACCATTGATGGACTGTCCGCATAACTGGGCTGACCTGTTTAAGCTTTTGTTTGTATGCGGGGAGGAGAAGAATGGAGGTGTGATCTGCCTTTCCAAAAGCAGGGCGGGGGAGGGGTTTGTAACTGCCCCGGAATGCAGTATAGCAGTGATCAAGGGTCTGGTCTCCGCGTGTGGGAAAGTCAATGTGCTGGTAGTATTTAGGCAAGACCTTCTTCATGTTAGCCCTGTTGAAATCTCCAACAACAATGAAGGCTGCCTCTGGGTGCACATTCTCCAGGCCATTGATAATGCTATACAGTTCATCCAAAGCAGTAGCCTTATCCACCTGGGGAGGGATGTAGACTACACTCATGATGACTGCAGTAAACTCCCGCGGTAGATAGAAGGGTCTGATTTTTATAGTTAGTAGTTCCAGGACCGGAGAGCAGTGAGAAGCCAGTACTGCTATATCCGTAGCCCATAGAAAGTTAACCATTGCACAGACCCCTCCACCCCTGCACTTGCCTGAATCAGCAGACCTGTCTTGGCGGAATATATTGAAACCCGGCGGCGTAATCGTGGTGTCGGGGATCTCCGGGACAAGCCACGTCTCAACGAATGCCAAGACACAGCAGTTTGTAATGTCCCTTTGAAATTTAGTCCGTGCATTGAGTTCATCCATCTTGTTGTCAATGGACTGAACGTTTGCAAGTAGTATTGTTGGTAGAGTGGGTTTAAAATACCTTTTCCGAGTCCGAACGAGAACTCCAGCACGTCGACCTCGTTTCTTCCTCCTCCGTCTTGTAGGTAAACAAAGCGGCGGAACAACAAAGAGTCCGGCGCAGTCCGAGCTCTCGCTCCGGAAAGTTGAATTAAAGTTCGTGAAATAATCTTTTCCAAGTGACGATCGTATATCCAGAAGTGATTTCTGATCATACTGTATGAGCGTCACTGTAATCTGAACGAAACAAACGAACAAGACTAGTAAAACAAACAAAAAGTTAGGTAGAGTTGACGGAGCTCCCATCAGTGCGACCATTCTGCAGGCGCACCGGATACAAATCATGGTTGAGGTTTTGTTATGTTAATTGAATTGACCTGGATTGAAAACAACTCCCCCCCCCCCCCCGCCAGCAGTGACGGGAGGCACCCCGTCACTGCTTCACTGATTTAAAGAACCTGAAAGTCACAGGTTCGATCCCCACTAGTGGCAACCATGGCCCAAGTTGCTTAACGACTGTTAACGACTCTTAACACTTCCAACCCCAAGGGCTTTTTTTGACTCTGTTAGATAGTTTGCCATGCCTGATATTTTTGTATATTTTATCTAACTAAAACCCATGAGGCAAAAGTGGCATTTATGATTATATTCTAGAACAACTCAGCAATAATACAATGAGAGTAAAAGGAATGTAGTAAAACAAAGTTTTGTATTAAAATGAAATATAAAGACACTAAAATGAAATCTAGTTTTAGAGGTGCTCAGACTTTGTACAAAAACACATTGTAAATATTTTGGAAGTTTTCTTTTTTAATCTGAACCTTGTAAACAAAGGTGTTTGCTCCAAAAAGGTGAGTTTAGCATTCAAAAAGTGTGTGTGGTTTCTATACTTATCATAAGTAATATAGAAAGTGACACTTTTCTTCACTTAGACCACTATGCATATTGATGAGAGAGGTGTGAACATTCTGGGACACCTTGGTCAAAAGACAATGGCCAGCACGTAATGGCCCTGGAATGTCTTTGTGGCCCTCTACCCCCTTCAGGTTTTCTTGACACATCATGAACCAATGGTGACCACTGAATTACCATCCCCTTATCATATGAATAGTTGTAATTTGCTAATGGGAGGGTCAAAACCTCACTCAGATGCTGAAATGTGCAAAGGATAAGTTATACTCTCCTTACAAAGTGATTATTTAAACTTTAGTTTCAAACTGTATATTTTTAAAAAGAAAAGGGTTCAAGGTTGCAGTGGGTGTTAGTTTTATGTTTGTAGGACAAAAACTCACGGAGATTTTTAATTCTATTAATAAAAATACCACCAAGTGCCCCACGGGGCCCCTTCGTTTTGGAAGGGTTAATGACTGTTATCAGAGTAAGCCTGACTCTGTATAATTACGTCGATGTCATAATTTTTTCATCGATAAAACGAATGCATGTTCTGTTGCGTAGTGTGAGTCTTGAAGGAATGCAATGGATTTCGCTATGTGGCAGCAATTAAAATGTTTACCAAACAAGGGGCAATGTTTGAAAAAACGCCACAGGCTTACTCTGCGAGTTTCCGTGTCTTTCAAAGGTAAACATCGCTTATGAGTGAAGAGGTCTCGGCCAAGTGTAGCGTGGGACCATTTCGATAAAAAAAGAAAATACTTAGTTCATTGACAACACTGCGAAGCTGTGTAAGTACAACTCGGCCACAACTCAAATAATGTGCCACTTGAACAACGCACATCCGACCCTGGTAATAGTGACAGTACACAACTAAGAAAGTATTAAACATTTGGAACCAACCATATTTATCAGCACTGTTGGAAATAGCTTCCCATCCTACCAGCCTCCATCACTAAGCTTACCGTGGCTAAGTTAGCATCCCTACCTAACCTAGGTTTGCTGGCGAACTTGGCTTGAAGGACTCCAAAAGGTAGCCAAGCTAGCTAACTGGTTGTTTTAAAAACGTGTGCTTTAACAGTTAGTTACTAGTTTTCAAAACCTTCCAGGGTTATTGTTTCTGGTTAGAAAACCGGGGAATGACATAGCTTGAAATTGGCACTGGTCAAGAATCATCTTAAAAGTTGACGTTTACTATCAGCTGTAATTCTAAGCACCTGGACTTGTAGGTTTAGGGCTTAACTATTAATATTCTCTTTACCGGTGAATTGAATGGCTTGTCGATGATACTGTTACTGGTTGTTTTAATGGAGCTTTGTTTATTAGCCTAATTCATTGTTAGGTAGGCTAACCGAGTACGGTAAGTTGTGTTTATGAGCACCGGCTTCTAGCTGTCGGCGCCGCTGCTTAAGAGTACAGCAGCGCATATTTTTCAAGTGTAACCATTAAACGGATCCGGTTTAACTGCAACAAGAGTTGTCAATCTTGTAATAAAGATCTCATTGAGGAACACGCTGTGTTTTATCTTTTTTCACTGCATTTTAGTATAGCCTATAAATAGTGCATTTTTTATATATTTGTTTTAATGATTAATCGAAAATTGATCGTTAATTCTCCCGACGATCGATTAAGACAATTTAATCGAATGCCCATCCCTAGTACACAGTACCACTAACCTGAAGAGCGCCGGTTCGGATCTCGCAAACCTCACTTAAGATTTCAAAATCTACCTGAAAAGACACAGGTTAGATATTTACGAGTGGCAAACATGTCCCAAGTTGCGAAATGACAGAGTAATACAGAATACAGAATATCAGAGTAAGCCCGACTCTGTATAATTACATGCCAAAAGTGAATCTCAAGAACATTACAGAGAGGAAGCTCCGGAATATGAGTGAAACAGCCTCGAAAGTACATTGCAACCCTCGAACTCTGAAAATGAAAGGCAAAGCAAGAATCGTGATAGCCCCGAAATCAAAACCCTAAAGACAGAACTCTGAAAACGGAAGGCGAATCAAGAAATGTGATAACCCCGGAGCAAAACCCTAAAGACAGAATATTAATTAAATTATTATCGTGTACATTTTAATTTCGTTTTTATGGGGCAATAGCTGTAAATGGGAGGGGATACGTTTTGTCAGTTGAAAGCTGACCTATAGACAGAATCTCATTCCGTCTCATCACAAGACGTTTTAATTCAATTCCTTGTCGTTTTTAACCAATGGCTGCAGCAGGGTGTGTGTGGCTAGACTGCTGACAGTCAATATGCTAATAAGAGCATTTGGCACCTCTGTCAGCGGGAGGTGAGAATGCTGAACACATCGGCCCCCCTCCCCTCGCAGGTTCCTTTCCGGGAAATTCCGTTCGTATGCGGCAGACGGATATTTCGGGGGAATGTCCGCGATCAGCCAGGAATGGTGATCATTCGCGGCTGTATCACAGCGTATACGGGCCCGATAATCTTGCTTTTCGTGCAGTGTTCTTCATCACGTGAACATTAAATAATTATTACTATAGGCTACCTATATGATTGCCATTCTTGCGCAATATGACAATGACTCTAGTTGTTTTTCTCATAAAATAGCTTTATGTGGTTGATGCTACAAACTAATTCAACGTTACTGAACTGAACTAAACTGGACAGACCCGGTGTGAAGAGTCATCTTATATGTAAGTTCTAGTAACCGGTGTTGGCAATAAAACATACTGAAACCGAAACAAAAGAAATATTATAAAAAATTATCACATTTGTAGATGAGACATTGCAGTCCGTCTCACTTTAAACCCATCTTCATTGCCACTTTACTGAGTGACATTAATTTAGAACAGTTAATGGGTTGATCAGTGGTCTAAAGCAACCCCAAAGTCCCCAACCACTGGGCCGCGGCCCGGTACCGGTCCTTGAGGCATTTGTTACCGGGCCGCACAGAAAGAATAAATAATTTATATCAATTCCGCTGTATTAATTATTAGCGTCTGAAAGGTGTTTTATTTTGAAAAACGCGCTGATTTTCCCGGACGTCACATTCGCCTGTGCCTCTTGTCACGTCAAGACGCTTGTCAAGTTCAAGTGATGCGTCACTCAAAAAATAAGCCCCCAAACTAGCGAAAATTAGTAAAAAAAACAAACATCTTTGGAGAGCTTCTTTGCAAAGATGAAAAGGCCAACTAAGGAGCCAAAAGAGGAGCCTACGACCTTCAAAAGAGAAAGCTTCTTTTAACAGACAATACCAGGAGTCATACTTAAAATACGGGTTTATCGCAACAGGTGATTCTCACGCACCAAGTCCGCTCTGTTTAATATGTGGCGACAAGCTAGCAAACGAGCCAATGAAGCCTTTAAAACTGCTTCGGCACATGGAGACCAAGCACTGATTCAGAGTTAATAGTGAGATGTATTTTTCATGCACTTAACGTTCGTTATACCGCAAATTAACTCCACCTAACGTTAATGTTAGCTTTTGTGTATGAGCAGACTGGGCTTCATTCTATCAAACTCGCGCTTGCCTCACAGGTGCAATTGATTGATTCACATCAATATGAATGGATGACGTGACTAATAAGACGTGTAAAATGACACCTTGAAGCCGGTCCGTGAAAAAAATGCCTACATTAAACCGGTCCGTGGTGCCAAAAAGGTTGGGGACCCCTGGTCTAAAGTGTTGGCCCTGATGAAAGATAGGCTACTGTATCATTGTACTCGCGTTGAGCATAGTTGCAAAGCTTACAAAGCCATTTGGTAACATCATTTGTTGATTTAAATAAATGGTCAATGTTATGCTGTCAAACTGTGTAGATTTGATTAGATGCACCCGTCAGACGTTGAAATCCAAGATGCAGGCTCCATTTCAAAGAAGGAAGTGGAAGAATGCCTTCCTCAAAACAACAAAAAGATTTAATAAAAATGTAGTTTTTTGACCACAGTCATCAAAGGCATGTTTGGAAAAAAGGGAGCAGCATTTGATGAAAAGAAACCTTTCACATCTATAATGCATGCAGGTGCATCCAGTTTTGGAATGGCATAACATTTCACAAGCCATAAACTGCTTTCATCTGCGTACAAATCAATTTACATTGACTGGAAAACATGCAAATTCAGTCATTTAATTAAAAAGAGTAGAAGTTCTCATGAATGAAAACCCAAACAAATGATCAGGTTGTATCCATGTCAATAAGAGCTGCAAATGAAGAGGTACACTGTCCTGTCATAACAAGGTATAATAGCGGCATGCATGTGTTGTCGACTACGTTCGCGTTGTCAATTCAATTAACCCATTTAAGCCGGGAAAGCATTACCGCTGTTCTACCATTAAAGCCGGGAGCGCTGTTGCGTCATTCTACCTTTAAGGCCAGGAAAGCGTTTGTGTCGTTTTTTCTGTATAAGTGGGGTTTTTGCCCAAAGTGTCGGCCTCTGGGCCAATGAAATGCATCAGAATAGACATGTGATAGTGCCTCAAATGTTTTGCCATTAGTCGTTTTAAAAAAAAATCGTTGGCTTTCTCGCTTTGCTAAGTAACGTCTCCTCCGCGACAGCCAGGATTACAGCTCAAAGTAAATTAGGCAAGGAGTGAGTTGTGAGTACTGGTAGTTACAGAATATGGTTATCTGTAGTTGTTAACGATTGTTACTTGCTTAAATGTAGGTTTACTCGAGGTAAATGAAAGGGAATATGGTATCATAGAGAGCTATATTAACACTAAGCTAGCTTGCTATGTTGTTAAAACTTTCTCCAGTGAGCGAGTGTGAACGAGCGAATTATATCGACAACTCTCTATTCTTTGCATTACTATATATTCTAGTATTTCAAAACAATAATCAGTCCCTATAGAATGTTGTTTATAATCAGTTAATGCTACTGAATCCTCGTTTGACTTTATTATAGTGAATGCTTTGGTTGCCTTCCATTTCAGCCCAGCATACAGTATTTATCAGTTGATAAATAAGATGTACTTGAAATTTGTTTTGTTTTTTATTTGAATTATTCCTGTTTTTTCCCTTTGAATGGAATATTTGACACTAAACTAGTTCATCTGTATCTCAGTGATAGTATCCAAATGAGCATAAAAATATCACTGGTATGTAAAAACTACATGGACAACAAAATAGTTATAATTGTTGATCAAAATCTTATTCCCTTCTGCTCATAATACAACAAGTAAACAACTCAGAGGTTGACACTGTCAGGTCCATACTCCATCCATAGTGTCCAAATGAGCATTAAATATCCCTGGTATGTAAAAACTACACGGACAACAAAATAGATGTTAATCGTATTCCCTTCTGCTCATAATAAAACAAGTAAACAACTCAAAAGTTAAAACTTTCCCTATAAGAATTATATATTTATAATTATATAGTTATATACTTTATTTCACTTTGTTATATACTTTGTCATATAGCTTATTACATTTTTTTCTACTGTTTTGTGCTGATCCTGCACTTTTACATATTTTGTTTACTTTTGAGAAGGTGTATGTAAATATTGTAAATATTTGTAAATACAAATTCAAATTCCCATGAAAGCCACAGGTGTAAGCTCTCAAATACTTTTTGAATTGTGTTCCTATCTGTTACAGGGGCTGAGAAATCAGTAATGTAGTAGGCGTTGACACAATTGCTGAATTTCTAGAAAAACTTCAGGTTTTAGGGGCTTTTCTGAAATCGCCTATAGGTTTTACAGGCATTTTTTCCAGGCGCTTTAGGCCTAAATGGGTTAACAGACTTAGCATTTTTATTGTTTAACAGACTGGTCGATAACCAGTGCAGCTACGCTACCTGTATTGTAATTCTCAGTCAAATGTGCACAAAGGGCGTATATTTTATTATTATCATCCATTTTTTGTCAGTGGATTCATTGACAAAGTGTCAAAGATGAAACTGATCTAGTCTCAAATATTGTTCTCAAATTTGAGATGTATCTTAGCAACACTAACGTATATAAACTAAACTTGAAATACAAATGTGAGTACAGCAGTGCCTACCTGAGCCCTCTGGGTCTGGCACTTGAGGCTTGGCTCTTGTCCCGTTCGATCTAATCGCAGCTGTCGCAGCAATGGATCCTGACACACAAAGCCTGATGGGTAAAAACAAAGAATATAAAGACAAGAAGCATTCATTATACATATCTGACAGGAAATTTCACATTCTCTTCTGAAGTCAACATCCCACATGCCCTGGGGTAAGTTATGCTTCTCTCCCAGTCCAACACTGACACAATGAGTAAGAGCTTAGTGCTGCTGAGAGTGATGAGATGTAGGCAGTTTTTTTAAAGCACATTCAAAAATTGGCTATTTAAAATATACTTCAGATGAATGAATATTGCCTCATAAGAAGCGTTGCATTAGGCCTACAAAAAAAATCTAAATTAAGCTTTAAAATGACACCTTAATGATAGATAAATATTATCCAACTAAAAATATAGCATACATATTCAAAAGCAGATTATAGCCACCATAGTCTTGCTGATCTGACATAAAACCACATTGAAAAAACAGAGGGGAGGCAAACAGTCACAGTACCTCTGCCTCAATGAAGGGGGCGTGCGAGAGACCACAGGTAGGGGCTATGCTTGTTCTGCCGTTGCTCTTCTTCTACGCTTATACTACCACCGTCAACGTATTTCAGCCACTGCCGTGGCTCCCCATTATTGGCAATGAGCCACCTACTGCAACATTTCCTGTAGCTGCTGTTGTGGCTATTGTTTCTTCCTGCCTACAGGTTCTATGCACCTTTGTTGGAGGTGATGCACTGGCAATGAATCGCCACATTATTTTAGCTTTCGTTTATCTGCGGTAACTTGCGTGAGGTGAACTAAGTCTTTTCAATGTTTGATTTGTGCTCAAAATATTAGAACTTTATTAACTTTGCATTTGCTGGCAAAATATTAGAACATTGTAATCATGCGCAAATTGTTATAGTTGTATACAAATTCTAAGAACTTTATGTAACCCTTCTCCCTCTCCCACTGTTCATGTTGGCGTTGCAAGCTATTTTTAACCATGACGGGTGTGGTAGTCGAGCTGTACTCCGCAATTTCACTCGCCAAGTGGCAGAGGATTGGACACAATTAAGTCGCCACATGGCTTCATCAACACATGGCTTCAAGAGAACAGAGGGGTGTCATTTAAGCAATGTGAATAGCCTTGGTCTTCTGTTTCCGCCCCGAGTTGTAATATAGGACTCATTCGGAGAACGACAACGTTGTAAAGAGCGATTAGATGTTAGCTACACGTAAAACATTAAAACAATGTTAAATCATGTAATGAAATTGTTGAAAACAACCTTGATTCTCATGTACCTGTAGTCAATTCCATTGCAAGGTAACCTAAACCAAAGATTCTTGAGCACTTCTCTATAACTTTTGACCTAAACTGATGATACCTATTGCTTTATTATACGCTCTTCCAAGGTTCCAATTTCTTTATATTGACCCATGCAAAACAAATTGTAGAAAAAAATCTTTCATATCATTCAACAAGTAGTCCGTTCACTTTCTGTAACGGAAATTAAGTGAAACTTGAACGCAGCCAGTAAAATGTTGCTATGCAGCACCTGAATCTTTAATGTTATATTCATGTAGCTAAAGCCACAAAACGGCATCAAAATCAATTATAAAAAGTGTTTGGGAGGAATGTCTTTTGTTTTGGCAAGTAACCGTATAATAATGTGGGATAATGCATAGTCCGCCGGTCAGTACAGGAAAATAAGTCTGACTTGACTAAAAGAACCCGACAGGATGAAAAGAAATTAAAGCTTCTGTCTTAAATTTCTCTCATTTTATTATTGCATTGAATTCCTTTTTAAAAGTCCCAAGTTCAGCCCTTCCCTACTCTAGGAGTGAACTGAGGCTGGTTGAGCCGTGACCTGTTACTACAAAAATGAGAGAAGAAGACGGCAAAAAATTCAACAAAATGTTTTAATAAAGCTACAATCTGGTAAAAAGCATGTTGTAGAGCATATTGTAGATTGAAATCACTTCCATTTTAGCTTCGGAAGAGTTTTGACAGACTGGACCTGTTACAATTTTAGTGGAATACCCATTAGGTGGTGGGCCAAGACCCACTATCTGTTTAATATTCTGAGATGAGGAATCTCTGGCACGGAACTATATGAGACACTTCTTGCCCCATATGCTGACTCTGATGTTAACCCATTGGTTTGAGCAGTTAAGACATAAATTAATCTGTGCACTTAATTTTTTTTGCTGGCATGTGCACGTTCCATTGACAACTTTTTAGGCATTAGGCTATGTAGCTGACACCAAACAATGCCTGACTGAACGTCAATTTAAAGATTATATGCAACTTCTGTGACTGCCAACATTTTCTATAATGTTCAGGTGAATTGCATGTTTTGGAGACTTCCCCCATGATCTACACTGTCTAGACTAATGTGAATGTGTGGAATGAGAAAGGCTTGGTTAACCCTATCCCTGTCTCCCAACCACGATGTAGGCTATCCTATTTTAACCTGAAAATAAGATTCAAGGTTCCGTTTTTAGGAGCTTTATTGTACTACTCAGCCATATTACATGTTACAATGGAAATAAAACAATAAAAAGTACTTACCAATGAGGGAAAACATGTCTGAAATCATACTGGCCTTGATCTTCAGATCTAGTGGAGTATCACTAGAATCCAGGAAACAATGAAGAGACAAAAAAGAGAAAGACAAATCAGTGGCATTCTACTCCCCCCTACAATGGCACATTTTAATGTACAGTCTGTGTTCACTGTATCTTGGCCCTGGCACAAAATGACCAGCTAACATCATTTCATTAATCATATCATCAGCACAGGGGAAAGTGTGAACGAGATCAAGTCAGGTGAAATCACTCCATCATTCTGATTGGATTATAAGAGTAGACTGAATGCTTTAAAAGAAGGGAAGAAGAGCTTGAAATCATTGTCTTTTTGTGTAGGCAATGGTTACCTCCAAAGAAACATGTGCAGCCTTTATCCCTTTGCATCAAAATGGCCACACATGCAAGGAAATTTCTGCAAAGATTATTGCACCTGAAAGAATCATTTACCGGATCTTCAAGAACTTCAAGGAGAGAGGTTCAACTGCGGTCAAGAAGGCTTCAGGCTTTAGGGCGTCCAAGAGTGTCCAGCAAGTCATAGGTTGCCTCCTGAGAAGTCAACTATGGAATCGTGACACCACCCGTCGAAGCTTGCTCAATATTGACAGCAGATAGGTGCATCTGCACGCACAGTGAGATGAAGACTTTTAGGAAATGGCCTGGTGTCAAGAAGGGCAGCAAAGAAGCCACCTCTCTTCAGGAATTTTCTGAAAAGGATTGGACAGCGGAAAGACTGACTGGATTCATCGGAGAAAATTAAATTTCCCCCGGAGAAGGAAAGGTGAATGCTACCATGAGTCCTGTGTTGTGCCAACAGTGACGCCTCCTGAGACCATTCATGTGCTGGGCTGCTATTTATCCAAGGGAGTGGGCTCACTCAGAATTCTGTCCAGAAACCCATCCATGAATAAAGAATGGTATCATAACGTCATCCAAGAGCAACTTATTCCAACGATCACAGAGCAATTTGGTGATGATCCTATTTTCCAGCATGATGGAGCACCACGAGGCAAAAGTGATAATGAAGTGGCCAGGAAACTTCCCAGATCTTAATCCCATCAAAAACCGTTGGTCAATCCTCAAGAAGCAGGTGGACAAGCAGAAGCCCACACATTGAGATCAAGTCCAAGCGCTAATAAGGTGAGTATGGATTGCATTCAGTCAGGTTTTGGATGATTTCCATTATGCAAGAGCAAATTGCAAAAGTTATGAAGGGTCAACAGTAGGGGTGTAAAAAATAACCGATACGTATCAATATCCGTTTTTTGCGTGTAAGATACAACTTCATTTGCGTGAACCCTGCTGCCTTCTGGTAGGCGGTACCGAAGTATCCGGTCTCGCACCCGCAGACTGGAGAACAGTTTCTATCCTAAGGCAATCAGACTTCTAAATGGACAATAATGCACTCTCGCCACTTTACTTTACACAGGCTCACTTTCACTGCTTTTTGCACTACACTTGCAATATTGCACTACCCACATACATGAAGTGTCTATATCTCTGTGTTTCATGGTTAGTTTAGGTCCTAGGTTAGTTCAGGCTATTATGTGTATTATATGTTCAGTATAGCTCTAGCAGTTAGTGTAAGACATGTAGGTATGTGTATCTGTTTAGTATGTGTATTTATGTTTAGTATCTATATTGCATATTTATTGTTTATCTAGTAGGTCTACTATTATTTGTCTTTCATAGGTATATCTTATGTTTAGTACTTATTGTTAAGTTATGTTATATTATGTGGATTTCTAATATGTTATGTTTTGTTATGTTATGGTAATGTGGTACGGTTTCCTGTCCTAAGAATTTCAGTGCCCAGTCAGACTCTGCGCATCTGACAATAAAAGACTTGACTTGACTTTGACTTGAAGTCCTGTATCTGTATTCAAATGACATGAACCGGTTGTTGCCCCGGTTTAAAAGTTATGAACAAGGATTCTACCTTTTCCTATTGTAATTTTGAGGAGTCTGTAGCATCCACTAAATAACTAGCTATCATGTCTTACACATGGAACTAAACTGGTTAAAAAGTAGAAATGCCCATCCCATAAAACTTTTAAATGGCAGTAATGCACGCACCACAACTACATGGCATTTAGTTCCCTATCACAGTCTGGACTGCGATGTGACATTCGGGAAATGACACTTGCATTGACCAATCGAAGCACTTTCTATTCACGCCGGAAGGCCGAATTGCGACAAATCAGCGCACTGAGACCGCCCCCTCAGGACCCCATCAATTGGGGATGATAACGTCGCTCACCCTCTTTTTGACTCTTCGCCTTGGAGGATACAGACCGTCAGAAAAACCCTTCTACACGCTTTGCGCATCCTTTATTCTTGTGTGCTATTTACTCTTTCGAGTTGGTGAGTTGCGGATTAATTCCCTTACTAGCTCTGAGTGCTACAAGGATATTCTACGCTTTAAGCAAGCTGGTGACCACGCTCGTCCTCGACTTGCCGTCTCACTACTGCTTACAACGCATTACGTTGATATAGCTCTTGCTAATTTGTGTTTCATTTCAGATGATTACCAGGCAGTGGCTACATCCCGGCCTGTGATGTCTGTGCTAACCTTCTCTCGTTACAGACACCTCGAGATTGGGGTGCCCTGAATCCAGCATGGCTGGTGAGAGTTACCAAGTTAGCTCATTAGCTAGCTAGGCTGCTACTACCCTGCTAACTGAGCTGATGCCTGACTGCCATCGACTTTGGTAAGGTAAACGAGCGATGTCTTACAGCCTTCTCTGGTTTAGTGCCGCAAGTTAAGGCTTCTAGACTTACAGTTCGAGTAGCTCCCTAGCTTGTTAGCTGTTAGCTTGATAGCAGGCTAGTCTACTGGCTTTCCTGCAACTAGCTTGTTCCCGTTGGGGAAGTAAACAAACTCGTACTGTACTCCTGTCGCTGGCGTGAGTTACGAGTTAACACTCGTAAGTTCGAGCAAGCTCCCTAGCTTGTTGGCTGTTAGCTTGATAGCAGGCTAGTCTACTGGCTTTCCCTGCAACTAGCTTGTTCCCGTGGGGGAACCAAACAAACTCATAATGTACTCCTGCCGCTAGCGTGAGTTTACGAGTTAACACTTGGTCTTCAGAATGTTCGTGCTAGCTGCCTAGCTTGTTAGCTCTAGCCCTTGACTACACTGCTAGCTAGCTAGCTTACCGTCAACGGCGGTCACCATTGGTGAGCTTCGAACTAGTTCTGTACTAATGTTTTTCTCATTCCAGTGCCTCGGCAGACTGGATGCTCCACATGCTTGGACCGCAGGGATGCTAGACAGCTGATGCACTCTGATGCACAGTGCTCGCCGTCAACATCAGCGGGGAAGTGAGCTGCTGCTGGAGCCTGACGCTGCTGCTGGAGCCTGGAGCTGCTGCTGTAGCCCGGCGATGATGCCAGAGCCCGGCGCTGCTGCCGGAGCCCAGCGCTGCTGCCGGAGCCCAGCGCTGCTGCTCAACAGCGGGGAGACGAGACAGCTGATGCACTCTGAGCAGTGCTCACCATCAACAACAGCGGGGAGGCGAGACGGCTGATGCACTCTGAGCAGTGCTCATCGTCAGCAACAGCGAGGATGCAAGACAGCTGATGCCTGCTAAGCTGGAGAGGCACGCCGTAGGTAACAGCCATCCCTCCTCTACGCCATCCCTCCTTCCCCCTCCCTCCTGTGACACAGGGGAGCTGCTGGACAACATCGAGAGTGACCAGCGACGCTGTAATGGGCTACACTGCGGGGACACTTCCCCAATCTCACCCATTACCCTGGGTCAGCCCCGCCGCCGAGAAAAGACTGCCTGCTGCTCACATGTAGCCTCATGTTGAGCGCGGCATGTAAGTTTGTGTTTCATAAGCACAACACTGCATGTCACACATTGCCCCCATAGGAAAAGCAATGAAGTCATGTAGGGCTGGGCGATAAAACGATAAAAATTATTATCGCAATAATGACTTCCCTCGATAAAGCTATCGTAACATTAATTCATTTTCAATAATATCAATAATGTCGATAGAGAATAATTAGGAACAGCAGTCCATTTAATTTCTGTGATGCAGCAGGAAGTTGCGGAGAAATGGTATCAGGGTGGCCGCGGGGCATTAAAAAGTCTTAAATCGCTGCATTGTCTATGGTTAGGGCAGAGTGTAGACTGCGCAGCTAAAGCGTCTACAAACAAGTGACTAGATAGCCTACTAGCTGGCTAGCCTGCTAACTAGCTCTGTAGTCCTGTCAGCACTATTTCCACACAATGTATTCATTTTTAACTTACAACGAACCAACAGTTTATGGAAATTAAACGGTGGTCACTTAAACATATTTATCACAGTGTGAGATAAATGGTTTTACATTTACGTTACGTTCTAATATGTGACCGTTAGCACACCATTCATTCAACTCCATTGGTAGCTAACGTTACCACTTATTAGCCAGCTGTGCTGTAATCTACTGTTGCTCTGATTTTGGGAGGTGATCTACCTGTTGCTTTGATCGCTAACTTGCCACTGTAACTCAATCCCTGGAATGCTTTGAGTAGTAAAACACGAACAATGTCCTATGTTTCCATTGTGCACTTTATTCGCAAATGTTATTTTCTTGCTGTCGTTCAAATGATCGGAACTTCTTGCGTAAGGGCTGAATCTCGTAGCCTAGACCTGAGGGGATAACCCCACCCCCCGGATTGCTCCACAGCCAGGGCTCCTCTTTATTGGTTTATCATCGTATTATCGTACCGGTTATTATCAGATATCAGTTTGTTTACTTGGAAAGATTACTGTATATTTCCACTTTTGATTTGTTTTGAAGTTGAGAAATTTGAGTTTACAATAAAAAAGAAACATTGAAACCTTTGGTTTGCACAGGCGTTCTTGTCTGAAGCAAATGAAACAGACTTAATTTATATCGTCTTATATCCTTATCGAATGAAAATATAAATATCTATCGTGATAATTTTTTACCCATATCGCCCAGCCCTAAAATCATGCATGTTTTTAATTCCCCTTCAACACATCCACCACGGCAGCCCTGTTCCAACGGGCTTCCTGCCTTGTGTGAGAGCTGAACAGGTCTCGGCCTGATCGCTTTTCATTGAAGGGGAGGGAAGTGGTCTCCACCACCAAAAAAGGACTGGCCGCCACACACATGACACCTTCATGTCAGGCAAAGTCTCATAGGCATAAACCTCACATGTCACAAACATAAGTTATGCTTGGATAAGTTTTCCCCTCAGTACACCCACGGTACCCTAACACAAACAATGTGTGGTGTGTGCCCAGGTCTTTTGCCCTCCTCAGGGGAGCGGGCACAGATCTATAAGGGCAGATTGGCTATGAGCGGGTTCACTCCCGACAAGATGTTCAGCTCAAAGCCAGATGAGAGGCTGTGCGGAGAGCTGGCACGCATACACTGCCTCGCCAGGGGTGCACAAAACTATAACAGTGGTTATACACTGCAGCTGCCCCCCCCCCCCCCCCCCCCAGGTTACAGAGCTTATGTAAATTCCTCACTGTACCCTTACACCCACATTTGTCAATCATTTGTGATGGCGTGCCCCCACCTTCCTCCGAGAGGGTGGGTGGTCCAGTCAGTGGTGCCTCAGGGGCAGGTTCATCTCCTAAAACAGGAGATAAACCCCCTGATCACAAAGAGGGCCATAAGTCAGTGCCGTAGGGGGAGGCAAACCAGGGCCACTGCAGCAGATTATTTCTCGCCCCCAAAAGGACGGGAATTATCTGCCTGTATTAAATCTACGTATATTGAACAAAGCACCAATGCCGTTGGAGTTCAACATGATTTAAAGGGCGCTTTCCACGTACCGATTCATTCCAGATAAAGATATCTGACATTTGCATTCGGGGAAGCAGCGTAACAATGCCACACACTAAGTGCGTAGCAGCAGCCATCGCCCCATTGCAGAAGCAAGCAGGGAGACTTGGTTATGCTCTCGTTCAGAGGCATAGGTGGTGCAAGAGTGCCATCTAATGGTGGCCCACCTGTACTGCCTCGGATTCGTGTTCAAAAAGGAAAAGATCATATTATGTCCACAGTAGACTGCTCACTTCCTAGGCATGACAGTGAACTCCGTCTCAATGACGGTAGGTCTGTCGCAGGCACGAATAAATGTCATCAAAACATGTGTGCAGCAGTTCAGACTGGGGCAAAAAGTCACATCTTTTCGCTGTCAAAAACTGTTAGGGTTGATGGCAGCCGCAGCAATTGCATTCCCACTAGGGAGGCTGCATGCGCGGCCATTTCAGGCGTGGTATCTGTCTTTAAAGCTCAGCTCCACCAGGGACAAGTTTCACTTCATCACAGTGGATCGCAGATGCTGGCAGGCCTTGGCCATATGGCGAACCCCGCATTTCCTCTCAGCAGCGGCTCCACTAGGCATAGTGACGCGCCGCGTCATCGTATCCACAGACGCCTCTACGGCAGGCTGGGGTGCGATATGCAAAAGGATATTCTGTGAACGGGCGCTGGTCATCAACGCAAGCCGCGTCACATATAAATGTGTTAGAACTGCGAAAGATTTTTTCAAGCGCTTCGGCATTTCATACACATACTAAGTGGGCGTCATGTACTCGTCAGGACGGACAACACGTCCGCCATGGCATACATAAATCGCCAAGGAGGGGACGCTCCCCTGCGCTTTACCATTGGGCAAACTGACTACTCTTGTGGGCGGCGAAGCGCATTCGCTCTCTCAGAGCGGTGCACATTCCAGGCCATCTCAATTACGGAGCAGACCTGTTGTTAAGGGGCAACCCTCAAGCAGCAGATTGGTGCCTCCACCGTCAGGTGGTCGACCAGATTTGGCTACGATTTTACAGGGCACGAGTAGACCTGTTTGTTAACAGAGAAAACACTTGCTGCCCTCTGTGGTTTTCGCTAGGAGGCGACAACCCTCCATTAGGCGTGGACGCGCCAAGCCAGCAATGGCCCAGCATGCGTCTTTACGCATTTCCTCCGATCCCTCTTCTACCTCAGGTAGTCTGCAGAGTGGAGGAGGAGGGCATAGAGCTGATATTAGTAGCGCCCCATTGGCAGCTCAGGGCAGCTGGCAGCTCAGGGCCTGGCTCCTGAGAGGAACAGGCTCTTAGCATCAGGCCTGTCGGACTCAGTGGTGAATACTATACAGAGCGCTCGGGCAACGACTACCCGATCTCTGTATACGCTCAAGTGGCGCATGTTCGAGCGATGGTGCGCTGCACGTCAGCACGACCCTATTGATTGGGCTCTGGGAATCATCCTAGAATTCTTACAGCAATTGTTTGATGAAGGAAAGGCAGCTTCTACTATCAAAGTATATTTAGCAGCCATTTCCGCCTGCCATATTGGCAATAACGGCAAATCTCCCGGTTATCATCCATTGGCTTCACACTTTAGGGCTGGGATAAGGCGTCTTAGAGTGCCTGTCAGGCACCTATTGCCCTCTTGGGATTTGCTAGTGGTGTTACGGGCGCTCACGGGTCCCCCGTTCGAGCCCTTGGAAACGCTGGACATAAAGTTTGCTTCTTTAAAAACCGCGCTGCTCCTGGCACTGGTGTCAGCGAAGCGCGTCGGATACATGCAAGCGCTGTTTGTCAGCCCGTCGTGCATTCAGTTTTCGATTGCCGGGCATAGGGTAGTATTGGCGGCCTAACTGGGCATATACACCCAAGGTAGTGACAACTCCTTTCCGTAACCAGGTCATCGAGTTGGCCGTATTCTCGCCCCCTCCTTTCGCATCAGCGGGGAGGAGCGTTTGCACAAGCTCTGTCCAGTGCGCGCTTTCTACGCACTTATGTAGAGCGCACTGGTTCATTCAGGCAATCGGATCAGTTATTCGAATGCTTTGGTGCAAGCGCCAAAGGCAAACCTCTGACAAAGTCGAGCCTCTCCCGTTGGCTGGTGGAGGCTATCACTTTGTATTAAACAAGTTTGTCCTTGGAGCCCCCGGAGAAGATTTCTTGCGCATTCTACTCGTGGGGTTTCGTCATCCTGGGCCCTGTTTAAGGGCGTTTCAGTGGATGACATTTGCAAAGCTGCAAGCTGGAGCTCTCGCCACACCTTTATTAATTACTACATGTTGGATGTGGCGGAGCCTGGTTTCCTGCAGAGCGTATTACAGGCAAGTATTCTGTGACCCTATGCGGCCTGCGAATATGCTTATCAATTGTGTGACCATCTCCCCTTATGAATTAAAGGCGGATGGCGCAGATGGGTGTAAGTTTCATAAGCAAGGGATCGGTGATTCTGTTTCACTTATATTTAATTCATTCCCCATATAAGGCGCACCGCCAACGCCACATGAACCTCTCTGAGGGCAAGGCGAATGGGTTGAATTGTGCATATGTATGTTGGCGGACATAAACTGCGATAGGGAACATCTCGGTTATTTATATAACCTCGGTTCCCTGAGCATAGGGACCAGATGTGACAAAGGCTGCGTGCACAGTGCGTGTTTTTCTTCTGGTAGGCTCAAATGCTCAGAGTCTTCAGAGGGTGAGCGACGTAATCACCACCAATATATGGGGACCTGAGGGGGCGGGCTCAGTGCGGTGATTTGTCGCAATTCGGTCTCCAGCGTTAATAGAAAGTGCTTCGATTGGTCAATGAAAGTGTAATTTCCCGAATGTCCCATCTGGTCCCTTTGCTCAGGGAACCGAGGTTATATACATAACCGAGATGTTTTACGTGTCAAGATGATTTAACATTGAATAAACTGTGATTAACACACAGGCAAAACACATACAATTAATTTAATGCTGTTTATATACGGTGTGATTTATTGTCTGGAAAATTGAATAAATATAATTGTAAATATGGATTATGAATCTGTGATGAAGCTAGGCTATGGTATGGAACTAGGTTTCCTAAGTTCCATAGGGTTTGTGGTGCACATCAGTGAAAGAAATCTTAAGTTTCTTGCCAATTATTTGCATAGAAAAGCCTTAACTTCTTATAACAATATTAAACTGATATGCTTCTGAATAAAGCTCATTCTTTTGGATAATTTTTAGACCATAATCAATTGTGCTGATGCTTCAGATACTCAAATAGCCTGAAGAAGGCCAGATGTAATTGCTTCCTTAAACAACACAACAGTCTTTAGCCACAAACATAATGTAACCGTTTTAACTAGGGTTAAACTTCGAGTCAGAGTCATTAGAAAGGACTCAGTTTGATTAACACCATGATATTCTATTACAGTGCTAAAACTGAACCCCTTTTGGACTGAGATGACTGAATATTTCTTAATGTTTTAAACAGCAAAATTCAAAACAGGAGTCAGAGTCAATTTTCAATCGTCATGGATATATTCAAAAGAAACAGCACAATGCAGTATTCAACAAAATAAAAATAATACCATGCAGTATTCAACAAAAAACTAATCCAACACAGTATTCAACAAAAAATAATACAATGTGGGGTTAAAGAAAGTTTTCAGAAAACAGAGTGTATGAGAAAGTGAGTGTGTGGGTGAGTGTTTGTGCTCAATTGCTGACAGGTGAGGGTGATAAAGACCATGCGTTCACAGTTCAGGTGGTCTGGGGATTAGTCGTTGATTTGGTTAATGTCCATGGGGAAAATGTTGCAATTATATGATAAATGTTTTCCGTTCAAAATGTAACAAACTATATAAACAATTCCCGTTCAGAAATGTAACAAAACTCTGGCTAATATATACAATTCCCGTTCACAAAACAAACCAAAAATAGTCGTTAGTAATTAAAAATCAAATTTGGAAAGTTCGACCAGTCTGGAGTCAGTCAGTAAATGTCTTTGTTTGCCGCTCTGCAAAACTAGTATGATTTTCCCCGTGGCCGGGTGCCTTCCAAGATCAGAGAGCTTTACGGTTAGGCCACTATGGTACTCACTCGTCCCCCGCTGTTTTACCGCTCGGCGAAACTTCAATGTATTTGCACCGGGGCACGGAGTGCCGCTGCCAAGGCCAACGCAACACGAACCCAAAACAATAGCCTTCCGTCCCTCTCCGGACCTCTTTTGCCACACTTCACTGGTTAGCAGGACGATACTGGCGTTGTCTCCCTCGCTCACTCTCCGCTTGTCAAATCAAATTTTTTTTAAAGAACCCGCGGCTGCACCGGGCGTCAATGGGGGGCGTGTCAGAAGAATTCCTGCACTCTCTGTGCGTCTCCCTTACAGTTCTTGTGCAGTAGGATAGCAAGGTTTAAGGCGGGCGACATGCACTATCCTCAGGTCCTCCCCTGTTTCCTCCATCACAATTTGGTAATTCAGAGGTCATGTGCTCGTTACCACTCCGTACAGCCCTTGCCATTTTGGGGCCAATTTGGCTGTGAACTTTTGAACAGCTTTTGAATACGGTTGGGACTTCAGCAACACATGGTCATCTGTTTTGAACTCCACTTCCCTTCTTTTCTTATCGTAATTCCTCTTTTGCCTTGCTCGGGCTTTGTCCAGATTATCTTTTACCAGCTCCTTCAAGTCAGTGAGGGTTTCCATATTTTCATAAATGGGGGAGTTTGGCAGGACATTTGGCTGCAAAAGTCCATCAAGGGGGCCGCAGAGTGGCCTGCAGAGGTTAAGCTCTGCAGGAGAGAATCCTGTTGATTCCTTCACTACAGAATTAATGGCGTAGCGGAAGTAGTGCAGGTTCCGGTCCCAATGTTTATGTTGGTTTCCAACATAGGCGGCCACCATGCCTTTCAAGGTGCGGTTCACCCGTTCGTTAAGTTTGTCTCAGTATGGTAGGTAGAGGTGAACTTTCTTGCCAATCCCCAGCCTTTGCAGATCTCATCGAAAAGACAAATTGGGTGCCTTGATCAGGCAGAAGGTGTTTGGGGACTCCCCAGCGTGTGATGATATATTTCACCAGGATGCGGAAGCAGTAACTGTAGATAGATAGACAGATAGATAGATAAAACTTTATTGCCACACAACAATGTTGGTGGTATTCTTTTGTCAGAGGTAGCTCAGGCCAGTAAGGAGGGGAGAGAAGGGGGTAGGGAAAAAAATTAAAATAAAAATACTCCAGGTAAGCTTTGGGAGTTCAGGAGTCTGATAGCAGAGGGGAAGAAGCTGTTATTGAGGCATGTCGTTCCAGCTCACATAGATCTGTAGCGTCTTCCAGAAAACAGAAGTTCTAAAAAGTCATGGCTTGGATGGGAGGAGTCTCTGATTATATTCTTTGCACGATTTAAGCTACGCTCAGCATACAGGAGAGGACTGATGGAAGGTCACAACCAATAATGTTGGAGGCTTTGGTCACCACTCTCTCCAGTTTCATCTTTTTGCGACTGTCAGAATATCCATACCAGACAGTTATTGATGCTGTGATGACACTTTCTATGATGGCTTTATAGAAGAGCACCAAATGTGTTTGTTGACATGAAACTTTTTCAGTTGCCTGAGGAAATACAGTCTTTGATGGGCTTTTTTTATAAGGTGGGTGGTGTTGATATCCCATTTGAAATTTTGGCTGATGTAAGAGCCCAGAAATGTAAAGGACTCTGTAAGGGTTATGGGCTGGTCAAATACATTAACTATGGCTTTAATGTCAGGCCTCCTTCTCAAGTCCACAACTATTTCCTTAGTTTAAGAGGCGTTAAGATGAAGCTTGTTCTTCCTATACCAGTCTACAGCCCAGTTCACCTCCTTGATGTACTGAGACTCATCCTCATCTCTGATTAGGCCGATGATGGTGGTGTAATCTGCATATTTGAGCATCTTGACGGAATGGTGGTGATATCTCAGGTAATTTGTATAGATGGAGAACAGAAGAGGAGATAGCACACAGCCTTGCGGCGCACCAGTGTTGAGGGTCAGAGGGCATGATTGCATTGTTGACTTTGACTGTTTGAGTTCTGTTCCTCAGGAAGTCCAGTATCCAGTGACACAGAGCTATGTCGATGTTCATGGCTTGCAGCCTGGAGAAGAGAATGAGTGGATCTGTTGTAATGAAGGCTGAGCTTAAGTCAATAAACAGCATGCTTGCATAGGTCTTACTTGACTCCAGATGTTGCAGAGTAGAGTCAAAAGCCAGGTTGATGGCATATCCTACAGATCTGTTAGCCTGGTTAGCAAACTGATGGGGATCCATCAGCGGTGACACACTGGATTGTAGGTGAGAAAGTACTAAGCGTTCAAACACCTTCATGGCCACTTAAGTGAGGGCCACTGGCCTGAAGTTGTTGAGCTCTGTTGTTTTGCTGACTTTGGGACCGGGAAAATGACAGATGATTTAAAACACTGTGGGACTGCACACTGTTGCAAAGAGGAGTTGAAAACGTCTGTGAAGACATAAGCCAGTTGATCTGCACAGTGTCTGAAAACAGCTGGGGAAAGCTGATCTGGTGCTTTCCTGGCATTCAGATTTTTAAAAAGCTTGCACACCTCTACCTCCTGGATGACAAAAGGAAGAGAGGAGGAAGTGAAAGTCCTCTCTATGGCAGAGGTGGTGTAGACACACACACTCTGAAATTAACCTCTGCATTTAACCCATCCAGGGAAGTGACACACACACACAGTGAAGTGAAGTAACACTAACCCGGAGCAGTGGGCTGCCATTGGCGGCGCCCGGGGAGTAGTGATCGGGGTTAGGTGCCTTGCTCAAGGGCAGTGGTCTACCACTTCCCCCGCCCACATTTTTCCTACTGGTCGGGGATCGAACCGGCCACCCTGCGGTTTCCGGCCTGAAACCCTAACCAGTAGGCCACGGCTGCCCCAAAGAGGGGGGAGAGGGAAAGACTGCCAGGGACTAATTGTCCTCAATCAAGGCATAAAACTCATTGAGTTTGTGAGGAAGATCAGGGTCCTCGTCTGGTGGTGAGGCAGGCCCTTTCTTGTAGTTGGTCATATCCTTCAGATTTCTCTCTAGTGAGTTGTTCATATCCTTCAGATTTATCTCTAGTGAGTTGATCCTCCAGTGTCTTAGCATAATCAGACTTGGCTTTTCTAATTGCAGAACGTAGATTATACTAGGCAATCTTATACACCTTGTCACCCCTTACAAAAGCAGAATGTTTTTCCCTTTGGAGTGCAGCAACCTCTTTGCTGAACCAGGGCTTCCCATTGCCATATGACTTCACGCATTTTGTTGCAATGCATTCATCCACGCAGAACCGAACGTATGACGTCACTGCCTCTGTGTACTGATCCAGGCTGTCACACGTGTGTTTAAAGATGTCCCAATCAGTGCACTCAAAACAGCCTTTAAGCTTAGAGATGTCATCCGTGGACCATACCTTCACGACGTTGGACTTTGGCTTCACAGTTCTACGTTTTTGACGATACTCCGGGACAAGGAAAAGCATAACATGGCCAGACTTTCCCAGGGGAGCACTCAGGAATGCATGGTAAGACGAAGGGATTGTGGTGAAGCAATGGTCTAGGATGTTATTTCCTCTCGTTGGACATGTCACTTGTTGAATGTAGTTCGAGAGCTCGTCAAATAGATTACAGTGGTTGAAATCGCCCAGAACTATGACAGCAGAGTCTGAATGTGTTGTTTCAACTGAGGCTATGTGAAGTGCTAGTTCACTAGTGGCAATGTTAGCATTGGCTTGCAGAGGGATGTAAACACCAATTAGCACGACGGATGCAAACTCCCTTGGTAGGTAAAAAGGTCTACATATGATCATTAGAAACTCGAGATCAGGGGAGCAGAATTGTGTTACAGTGGAAGGATTGGAGCACCCGCGATCATTAATAAGGAAGCATACACCACCGCCTTTTGACTTGACAGAGAGATTAGCTGACCTGTCAATGTAATGTAAAGCCGGGGGGTGTGACCGCTGCATCCGGGGTGTCCCAGCCAGGTCTCTGTCAGGCAGATGGCAGAGCATTCTTTATACTTCCAGTTGCTTTGGGTCAGAAATAAAAGCTTGTCTATTTTATTCCGGAGTGATCTTACATTGGAGGCAATGGGCGGGCCCTTTTAAATCTAATTTCGGATTAGTGATGGTGGCAGAAAATGGGCCTTTATACCCATGTAGATACTCCATTAAAGAAGTAAATACTCCATTAATTTAGCCATTTCCAGCTATAATAGTCATTTTACAACATTAACAATGTCTACACTACATTTCTGATCAATTGTATTCTCTTTTCATCTCAAATATTTTGTGGTGCTTTAGAGAACCCACAGACAGTTCTCTAAAGAACCATTTCAGATACAGTTCTTCAAAGACCCAGTTTTGGATCAAAATGTATGTGTTTTTTAATTTTTGTTGCTACATACGACGTATATTATTTTATCAGCTTGATCTCTAAAGAGCGAGCACTAGGGGCGCTTTTGCACAGACAGTTTAAGAGCCCTTTTGTTTAGGGCCTTGTGGGTAGTAAGATTGCTATCATGCTAAGTTTACAAAAATTGCAAGTGAAAAAACTTCATTTATATACAAACTCTGTCTATGGAGTTTCGTCAGCCATCTGTTTGTTTATTTTTTCCAGAGACTTTGTCTGGTCCAAAAGCGCCTAATAACTAGCTTGTCTTGTTCTTCGGAAGTCCTTTACTAATGAGGTGTTTGGAATACACCAGTTCTCTAGAAATTCTGTTTACTTACTATGTCTTATTTTTTTGTAATGGAAAAATTGTTATCTATCCAAACAACTAAATGATGACACTGGAGATTATAACTGAGGGTTTTATCGTGGTTTATTTTTGTGCTCACGTCACAGCAACAAACATGTCTCCATTTCCCATATCCTACAATCTCAAACTTCTCGTATTGTTCGTGGCCATGACAAATAATTTTTTTCTAAAACATACCTGAATAAGGAAAGCCATAAGTCTCACGCATATGAGCATGCATGTCTGTATCTTTCCACCATATTATTACCATATATTATCTCAGTAAATATAGCAGTAAAGGCTGCTCTTACGTTAGTTACGTGAAAGTTGATAGATTATTTTCAGTGCGCGTTAGTTGCTTTATATGGATGTTTCCATGTTGCAATTGGTTGTCAATATTAGTAGTTCTTCTGTGATTATAGAAATATATGATATGTGTTTATATATATATATATATATATATATATATATATATATATATATATATATATGTATATGTTTGTATATGTACCGAGATATATCGAGTATGTATATGTTCTCTGAAAAGGCGGAATGTTATTATCTGACAGAGGCTGCTATTTGGCTCACGTTAGATGGATGCTCTTACGTTAGCTAAGAAAAAGTGGCTGCATTATTTTCAGCACGCGTTGGTTGCTTTATATAAATGTTTTCCTCTTGTAATCGGCTGTAATGATTAGTCGTTCTTCTGTGAGTATAGATAAATACTGAGAAAGTTTATATTCCCCGAAACGGTGGACATTTTCTCATACATTTAGATTAACTCTCTTTGTGTTGCTGGCACCTGCACTATTAGCACCTGCTACCCTAGCCCCAGCCTCCTTTGCCTGCTGTTCTCAGCTCTCCCCACATTAGAGTACCCTCACACATTAGAGTACCCTCATCACTTGGTATTATCTGACCCATACACCTAGATATGAACTCTCTTTGTGTTGCTGGCACCTGCATTAGTACCTGTTCAGGCATACCCCAGCTTTCATTGCCCCCCATCACAGAGTACCCTCATCAATTGCAAAATTAACACCTGTTAATGCTCCTTTGTCTTCCTCATCATTCAGCACCTGAAGCAATAGCTGCCATGTTGTCTGTAGTTGTTTAGTTGTCCTTACTCAGTAAGAGTAGCACCCACACCATCGCTGCCTGAAGATGATGTCCATTCAGACAGGCCAAGGCCCTCATGCCCTACAGCGCCAAGGCAGAAAAGGGCCAGAAGGAGTGTGAAGACAGCAGTCAAAAGATCGCTGCCTCCTTCAAAGAGGAGCACCCCTGCCCCACTGGTGGACAGATGACATGATGGTGCTGAGGAGGATGTGTGCCCCCCACAGTTTCCATTCTGCCCTAAGAGGACGCCTGGAGCTCAGCTTGATTTCCAGAAGCCATATTTCACACCCTGTGCCATTCAGACTCTGTGCACCAACACCAATGCATACGCTGCCCGGGCACTTCCGCAGGGTGCAAAAGAGGCGTTGGACAGACGTGACTCCAGATGAGATGTACCGCTACCTGAGCATTGTGTTGTATCTTGGCGTGGTCAGGGTGACAGCTGCAAGGGACCTGTGGAGGAAGGATCCCGCTTTCAACTTCCCTTTTCCTCCCACTGTCATGCCAGGCTACAGGTATGAGGCCATCACTGCATATCTTCACATGAGTGACCCACTTGCTGATTGTAACGGGACCGAGCGGTGTCGCCGTGTGCGGGTGGGTCTGACCAAAACTCAGAGTCAAAGTAGTTGCAGGAGCTTTATAGATAAAGCAGGACAAAATTATTTACAATCCCCAGTACAAGCTTCCCCCCCCAGTGAAGACAAGAATATCCAGCTCAGTCAGTCATCTGCTTGGCCTCACACACAGGAGGGCAAAAATCAGCAGTGCTTCCACTCTCTCTATCAGAGTAAAACCCCCAGCTCTCTACATTTGACAAACCAACCGATACATATACACCAAGGACCAACACCATTTACAGATAGGGGGTACACTTCATAAATCAATCAGCATACAAAATACATGAAACACTCTAATAGAAAAATGGGTCATTATACAAGATACAAACAGCTTCATATCAAGTCCATGCATTTCAATCCGGTTTCCCTGTAGCAAAATACATACTCAACACAGCTGCCGATTGACAAGGGCGATCTCCGTTATCCCCGCTACTACCAACCGAGTAAACCTGCCCAATCTCCCCCCGGAACCAAATAAAGATTCTGCATCTCCCGTCGGCACCCTTTTCTCCGGGACCGATGTTTTTACAGCCTTGGACAATAGCTCAACGGCGCATGCCGCTGGTAACTTACACTTCTTATCCCTCTCGATGTTTACCTACAAAATAAATGTCTTTACCATGTATCAAAGTCTCTTGTATGTATTCTGTATGTCCGTTAAAATGTTTTTGCATTTGAATGTCCGTGTACCGTGCGTTGAGTGTATTGTGTATCGTTGTCTACTGTGCCGGAATGGCACCGTTTCTGTGCGGTCTCATCCAGACCGTCACACTGATGAGGTGAATGACCAGCTCCGTGGTCAGCCTGGGTTTGATCGCCTTTTCCGCCTGAAGCCTCTTCAGGAAGACATCCTCACGGCCTGCAGGGCAAACTACCACCCACACAAGAACCTGGCTGTTGATGAGCGCATGGTAGCCACAAAAGCAAGGATCGGGATGAAACAGTACATGGAGGACAAGCCCATGAAATGGGGTCACAAGCTGTTTGTCCTGGCCGACAGCAAGAGTGGCTACATATGTGACTTCACCATATACGAGGGAAAGGCGGAGGATCCGAGTGGCAATGGACTGAGCTTCGATGCTGTTGTGAACTTGATCAAGGTGCCCTATCTTGGCACAGGGTACCATGTGTATTAGGGTGCATCATTTGCCCCAATGTTGGAATTGAACTTGTACCCAAATTTAAAATGTGACAATACTAATGAAAAGAAAATCTGTGGAATATTTGCTGGATTGAATAATGTCTAAGGGGTCCACCAAGCCTCTAAAGTTGTTACCTATACGGACATAGGGAAAAATCAGTTATTCTCAAGTAACTTAAAAAATAATGCATTTAGCCCTATGGTGTCAATGAAAGTTGAATATAAATATAGCTATTACGCATCTTTTGATACCGGTTTTATATCACTTGCTTCATTGGTTTTTGTGATATTGCTTTTTTGTCTAATCTGCATTTTGTCATCGCAATATCCATAAAAACCAGAGGTGAAGGTAGTCTCGGTGTCATAAAAATAGAACAGAACAGTTTACTTGTCCGTCAGGTCGCCAGGTGTTCAAGTGTTCTCAAAGGATTTCAGTTTATACAACAACAGTCAACAGGTCAGGTCAGACTCAGGTCAGATCGGGTCAGGTCGCCAGGTGTACAACAACAGTCAACAGACTTGAGTTTCATTAACTGGCTTTCACTGGTTGCAGTCTTTTCAGCTTGAAGTATCTTTACGTCTTACATCTTGTCACACAATTATCTTACATAGTCCAGATATTGTATCCTGTGGTACTTGTCAGTACTTTGTCACTATGGCAGATAAGCCATTGCAAGAAGAAAGATGGCAAAGCAAATATCAACATCCAACAAGGACAACTGGGAACCTCCTAAGATGCTTACTGTCCATTGGGACTCAAAGTTAACACCATCTGTGATGACACCAAACAAGTCTGAAGAGAGGTTAGCAGTATCTGTAGGGAACACCCATGACAGCAAACTTCTGGGCGTGCACTTTTACACACCTGGCAGTGGTCGAGGCTGTGGAATCATTATCAGTGAGCTGACATGCAACCTGCTGGAAGAATGGAAGTGTGCAGACAGAGTGGTCAACATTGCCTTTGACACCACAGCATCCAACACAGGCCATTTATCTGCAGCCTGCATCAGCATCCAGGAGAAGGTTGGTCGCGCTCTCTGGTGGTCAGCCTGCAGGCATCACGTTGGTGAAGTTGTGCTGGACCATGTCTTCACAGACCTCAAGATTGAAGTATCTAAATCCCCAGAGGTGGCTCTCTTTTCAAGGTTTAAGAAGAATTTCTCTCTATTACGTGAGAGACAACCACAGGACTTGTGCAGATTAGATGTGACATCTTATTCTGTGGCAGCCCGGAAGGTGATTCACAATCTACAGAATGATGTGGTTCAAGTTGCCCAAGCAAGTCTTCAGGAAAAGCGTGATGACGACCTGGAATTCGTAGAGCTGTGCCTAGTATTCCTAGATGCATATCCAGAGGAGAGACCATTCTCTTTCAAGCAACCAGGTGCCATGCACCGGGCTCACTGGATGGCCAAGGTGTTATATTCAATCAAGATCTCTCTGCTCCAGGATGAAATTGCTCAGCTCCCAACTGGCAAGATCACCTCCAGACATCAGTCTGACAAAGTTAGAGACTTTGTCACTTTTGTGACACTTCTCTATTCATCTTGGTGGCTGCAGTGTTCCGTGGCCATTGATGCACCATGGAACGACCTGCAGTTCTTCAAGAACTTATTTGAATATTCACATGTGTCAGCTGTGATCTCAAAGAGTGCAGTGAAGGCCTTCGGGAGACACCTGTGGTACCTCACAGCTGAGATGGTACCACTAGCCCTCTTCAGCAACAAGGTACCTGCAGAGCACAAGAGATCCCTAGCCAATAGCTTGCTGGCTGTCAAGCCATCTGGCTCCTGCACACACCCAACTGATAGAAATGGCTCCGGTTTCGGTAAACCAAAGTTTCCAGGAAAGATCACACAAAAAACAACTCTGGCAGACCTAGTGGCACCTGATGCATGGTATCTCTTCCATATTCTGCAGCTGGACCCTACTTTCCTCACCACTCATGTCTCAACCTGGCCTGCTCACCCAGCCTACAAGGAAGCCTTGATTAACTTGGAAGCCATGAATGTTGTCAATGACAGTGCAGAGCGTAATATAAAACTCAGCACAGACTTCATCACCTCTGCAAGAGGAGAAGAACATTACCAGAATGTTCTGCAGGTGGTGGAAGCAGACAGAAAGGAAACACCAAATCTGAGAGATAAAGTGTGATGTTCTTTAAAATTGATTTATGTATCATCATTTTCATTCATGTATTTAAGATAGGACCTACTATTTGTTGCTTTTCCTGCAAAAAGTTATTTTGATTAGTTTATATTTCATAAATGTTTATTGTTTAGTTTTCACTGTTTAGGATTGTTTGCTTTTCTGTTGGTACAGAAGTTATAGTAATATAGTAAGGATTTCTGAATTATCATAATAAATTATGCATTCTCAACCCCTTGTAAAGTTCTGACTGCCAGAGTGTACTTAGCTATTAAGTATTCTCTATGTTCTCATTGATGTTTGTATTGAAACCTATTCATGAGTTTCCTCAGTGTTATTGTGGAAATTTCTGGCAAGGGCAATTTTCAATGCGTTTTGAAAGAAAAATGTACTTGATATTGTCATATCTCGGAAAGTTATGACGATAGAGACATACAACTGGCACCAAAAGATGCGCAATGTCCATATTTATATTCAACTTTTATTAACATTATAGGGCTAAATCCATTATTTGTGGCGTTATTTCAGAAAAACTGATAATTTCAGCCTAGCTTTATGGGCGTTGTTAGTAGGAAACTTCAGACCCTCGGTGGACCCCTTAGATATTCATGGAAATTGATACAATTTTTCATGGAAGTTTATTTTAGTAATTGTAAAAAAATGAGTCTAGGTACAGATTGATTTTCAAAAGATTTGAAAAAAGTGGGGCAAATGATGCACCCTAATGTGTATGTTGATAATTTTTACACCAGTCCCAAGCTTTTCAGTCATCTCCACCAGCTGTGCTTTGGGCCTTGTGGGACCATCAGGGAGAACCGTGTGGGGTTTCCCCACACAAAAGAGAACGGCTTGGACAAGAAAGACAACCGAGGGGAAATGCGCCGGATCCGCGAGGGCTCCTTGCTGTATGTGAAGTGGAAGGACCTGTGTGACGTTGCCATGTGTTCCACAATCCACAAGGCATACACTGGGGAGTCTGCGCAGCGCCGTGTCCGCAACCCTGATAAAAGCTGGTCCAGGAAGGTGTTTCCTTTACCTGACCCTATCAAGGAGTATAATAAGTACATGGGGGGGTGGTCCTTTCTGATGCCCTCATCAAGTACTTCTTCATGACCCGGAAGACAAACCGGTGGTATTTGAAGCAGTTTCTACACTTTGTAGATATTGCAGTGGTGAACAGCTACATTTTCCACAAGGAGATGGCAGAGGCAAAGAGATGGCAGACGCAAAAGCCCCTTCAGAGCTTCAGGTTTGCTCTGTTGGAACAGCTGGCTAAAGTTGGGAGAGAGGCTCAACCAGAGCCAGAGCCGCTAGAATGTTACCCAGTACTCATCTGTGCATCCAAGGCAAGGAGAAGATGTGTGCTGTGCAAGCTCTGCACTATGTTCAAATGTTTGGGTTGCAATGTGTCTCTGTGCATAGTCTCAGATTGGATGTGCTACACCAACTGGCATGATCCCATGAAGCAAACACTGCACGAAAACCAAGATTATTGGGCCCGTACACTCTGCGATACAGCCGCGAATGATCACCATTCCTGGTTGATCGCGGACATTCCCCTGAAATATCCGTCTGCCGCATACGAACGGATATATATACAGCCGCGGAAAAAATTAAGAGACCACTTCAAAATTATCAGTTTCTCTGGTTTTACTATTTATTGGTATGTGTTAAAGTAAAATGTACATTTTAGTTTTATTCTATAACCTACTGGCAACATTCCTACCAAATTTCAAATAAAAATATTGTCATTTAGATCATTTATTTGCAGAAAAATGACAATTGGTCAAAATAGCAAAATTGATGCAGTGTCTTCAGATCTCGAATAATGCAAAGAAAACAAGCTCATATTCATTTTTAAACTACACAATACTAATGCTTACACTTAGGAAGAGTTAAGAAATCAATGTTTGGTGGAATAACCTTGATTTAAAATCACAACTTTCATGTGTCTTGGCATGCTCTCCACCAGTCTTTCACATTGCCGTTGGGTGACTTTATGCTACTCCTGGCGCAAGAATTCAAGCAGCTCGGCTTCTTTTCATGGCTTGTGACCATCCATCTTCCTCTTGATCACATTTCAGAGGTTTTTGATGGGATTCAGGTCTCGAAATTGGGCTGGCCATGACAGGGTCCTGATCTGGTGGTACTCCATCCACACCTTTACTGGCCTGGCTGTGTGGCATGGAGCATTGCCCTGCTGGAAAAAACACTTCTCAGAGTTGGGGAACATTGTCAGAGCAAAAGGAAGCAAGTTTTTCTTCCGGGACAACGTTGTACTTTGCCTGGCTGAGGTTTGTAAAAGACCATAAGGATTGAAAAAGCGGACTGGAGGTTCTTCTAAGTTCGTCTTCTCTGATGAGTCCGATTTCACAGTAGGTGCAAGACTCTCTGGCTTGTAGGCCTCTCCAGGTCTCCGTCTAACCATCAGACGACCATGTGTTGGGCAAAGCTGAAAATTGGACTCATCAGAGAAGACGAACTAGAAGACCCTCCAGTCCGCTTTTTTCAATCCTTATGGTCTTTTACAAACCTCAGCCAGGCAAAGTACAACGTTGTCCCGGAAGAAAAACTTGCTTCCTTTAGCTCTGACAATGTTCCCCAACTCTGAGAAATGTTTTTTCCAGCAGGGCAATGCTCCATGCCACACAGCCAGGCCAGTAAAGGTGTGGATGGAGTACCACCAGATCAGGACCCTGTCATGGCCAGCCCAATTTCGAGACCTGAATCCCATCAAAAACCTCTGAAATGTGATCAAGAGGAAGATGGATGGTCACAAGCCATGAAAAGAAGCCGAGCTGCTTGAATTCTTGCACCAGGAGTAGCATAAAGTCACCCAACGGCAATGTGAAAGACTGGTGGAGAGCATGCCAAGACACATGAAAGTTGTGATTTTAAATCAAGGTTTTTCCACCAAATATTGATTTCTGAACTCTTCCTAAGTGTAAGCATTAGTATTGTGTAGTTTAAAAATGAATATGAGCTTGTTTTCTTTGCATTATTCGAGATCTGAAGACACTGCATCTTTTTTGCTATTTTGACCAATTGTCATTTTTCTGCAAATAAATGATCTAAATGACAATATTTTTATTTGAAATTTGGTAGGAATGTTGCCAGTAGGTTATAGAATAAAACTAAAATGTACATTTTACTTTAACACATACCAATAAATAGTAAAACCAGAGAAACTGATAATTTTGAAGTGGTCTCTTAATTTTTTCCGCGGCTGTATTATAAATACGAACAGATTAATATTATGTCTTTAGGGTTTTGCTCCGGGGTTATCACATTTCTTCATTTGCCTTCCGTTTTCAGAGTTCTGTCTTTAGGGTTTTGATTTCGGGGTTATCACGATTCTTGCTTTGCCTTTCATTTTCAGAGTTCGAGGGTTGCAATGTACTTTCGAGGCTGTTCCACTCATATTCCGGAGCTTCCTCTCTGTAATGTTCTTGAGATTCACTTTTGGCATGTAATTATACAGAGTCGGGCTTACTCTGATATTGAGATAGTCATTTCGCAACTTGGGACATGTTTGCCACTCGTGAATATCTAACCTGTGTCTTTTCAGGTAGATTTTGAAATCTTACGCGAGCTTCGCGAGTTTCGAACCTGCGCTCTTCAGGTTAATGGTACTGTGTACCTAATGGTGCTGTGTCTAACTGGAGCGTGGGAATTGGGAATTGTTTAGTGGACTTATGTAAAGTTTTAATTATGTTCACTTAAAGGCGCCCGAGGCAACATTAGAAACTTAAGACTCGAATAATAAACGTTCAATTTCTAGTCTTTTTTACACGTAGTAAGTTTCAATAACACCATACCATTACATATCGACATTCAAGGAGCAAAGATGAGACGTCGTTGTGTGGTGAGAACTGATAAAAAAAAAATCGCCTGCCTGTTTTCCACGGTAGATCGCAGGTTATGCTAGAAATGGCTTAGCATGGGTGGGATGGGGAAAGATAACACCTTTCCATCCAGACGCAAATTTAGCTTATCGGAATCTGTAAGTGGTTTCCAGATATATATATATATAGTTGATCTGTCTTATTTGACGAAGCAGTGAATTAGCGGTCTTTCAATATCTCTCGTCGAATTATCTCACATGTTTATGGTGGTATGTGTTTAAAAGTTTTAACTTAGGCTATGTGTAATGTTCCTAACTTATATGTTATTATTTCACCTTAATGTTCTTGAAATTCGTTTCTGGCATGTAATTATACAGAGTCAGGCTTACTCTGATAATAGTCGTTAAGAGTCGTTTACAGTCGTTAAGCAACTTGGGCCATGGTTGCCACTAGTGGGGATCGAACCTGTGACTTTCAGGTTTTGGAAATCAGTGAAGCAGTGACGGGGCGGGGTTGTCTAAAATGACGTCAAAATTACATAAAAAAGCACTTTAACTAATTGCAGCTGATGACCCAAGTGTTTTCTTTTATTTAAGCCATGAATGGTTATTATGCAATGTGTAGAACGATAGTTATTCAAGTTTTAAATGCAACCCTGCTGGGGAGAGGGGTTAACGTTAGCTGGTTTAACGTCACATCAGTGCTCCTTACTTGATTACTTGGGGAAGACGTGAAAGATGTGAATCAAAAGTAGTTTTCACTGGCCATGGCTACCATCAGTGTTGGGAGTAACGAGTTACAAAGTAACGGACGTTAGCAACGACCTTACTATTATTGGTAACAGAGTACAATAACGCATTACTCTCAAAATATTGGTAACGTCACTACTTTACTAGACCTCAGTAACGAGCTTTCCTGCGTTACGAGCTTTGAGCGTGCATACTTCCTGCCTGTGTGCTTGTTTTGGCACCGTTGCCACAGAGACCGATTTGAGTGACGTGGCTGCTGGTGTGGGGAAGGAGAGAAGCGGGGAAATGGATGAGACGGAGACAGAGACGGGAGGGTTCAGCCAGTAGCGATATTCTCATTACTTTAACTTTGTTGCTCGAAAGTACAAAAATCTGTGTGTTAAATGCACTATGTGTCCGATTGAACAACATAAACACTCATACAGATAAATTAACAAGGATAGCAAAACCGATGTATAAGCATAGAATCAGAACGGCAGAAAGGCAGGACGTCAGATCACAGTGACAGGCTGTTTTTTCTCATTAAATGGGAAGGTTGAGATATTCATAACATTTAATTCAGTTTTACTGGTGGTCCTTTTGTAATACCAACAGACACTTCGTTGTGGATAAGTAACGCCTATGTACTGTTCTCACTACGTGTTTAGCATTATATCGCATACGTTTCTGGATAACAGCTGTTGCCCTTTCCCAGGACGAACATTTGAATGATGTCAAAGTAAAAGTTCAATACTATACTGTGTTCGTTTCCATAACAACAATACAGGCAATATACATTTGCAGACCTGAATAAGCAGAGGGCAGAACAGCCAAGGAGGGCACTGTACAATAATTGTGGAGGGCACTGTATTTGGAAATTCACAGTTTATGTTGAGTGACTGAGCATGAGCTTTTCTCTTAACCCACTACAGTGATTCCTACAACAAGCTAGTTTTGTTCTCAGGAGTAGGCCCCCATTTGGTTTAGTGGGGTCTCATGTTTCCAAAAGCCTGTTTTTGGCCTATTTTTTACTGTTGTGTTACTGCTGAATGACCCACCTGAATGTCCCCACCACACATGGCCACTTGTATCCTGTTCGTGGATTTTAAATTGAGGCATATTTCTTTGGTCAGACAGTGAGGACAGGGTTAATGTCCGTTCAAGTGGATGGCTGAGTTTTATATGCCCTATTGTTTTACATGTTTACAATTACAATACACTATTAAAGGCTAAGAGATGCCCTTTATTGAAAATTAATACAAAATAAAGTGATGAAAGGGCCATGATGTTTGTCCAGCTTTGCGGTAAATTTGGACATTTGCTTAAAAAAATGGAAAGTAAAGTAACTAGTAGTGAAGTTACTTTTCAAATGCAGTAACTAGTAAAGTAATTTAGTTACACTTTTCGGAAGTAACTAGTAACTTGTAACTAGTTACTTTTTCTGAGTAACTACCCCAACACTGGCTACCATTGTTATTCATTTCAGCAACTATTAACAAAATATATCAGATTTCTTAACATCACCATAGTACATTCAATATAATATTCTAAACACATCAATACACCTCACACTCCTGTGTTACTCAGAAGATCAAAACATATGTCACTCACCAAGCCAGAGAAGGGGAGAGGTTGACTTCCAGGAGCCAAGGTTTAAGGTTGGTATCAATTAGGACATCAAAACCATAGAGTTCTGCAGACACATCCAAGCACAAAAATACAAACATGGAAAACATTGAGGTTAACACTTCCAACCCAGAGGGCTTTTTTTGACTCTGTTAGGTAGTCTGCCATGCCTGATATTTTTGATATTTCACCTAACTAAAATCCATTAGGCAAAAGTGGAATTTATGATTATATTCTAGAACAACAATAATAAAATGAGAGTAAAATAAATGTAGTAACAAAAGTTTTGTATTAAAATTAAATCTAAAGACACTCAAATTAACTCTAGCTTTAGAGGTGCTCAGACTTTTTGCAAAAAACACATTCTAAATATTTTGGAAGTTTTCTTTTTTACTCTGAACCTTGTAAACATATGTGTTTGCTCCACATAGGTGAGTTTAGCATTCAGAAAGTGTGTGTGATTTCTACACTAATTATAAGAATTTTACAAGGTGACACTTTTTTCCACCTAGACCACTATGCATATTGATGAAAGAGGTGTAAACTGCCCTGTGAGTGCCCCTCCCCAGTATGGCTCACCTGTCAATGGCCCTGGACTGTCATTGTGGCTACCTCTCCCCCACAACCATCAGCTTTGAAAGTACATACAAGAAATTGCAAACAAGCTTGGTGCATAAGAAGGTGAATTTAATAAGGTGCATAAAAGTAAAGACATGGTAGGTACATAAAATAAGGTGCATAAAAGTAAGTAGGTACATGAAGGTAGGCATCATTCACCATGTCCTCGCTTGGGTCACTCATGTGCACATTCCATGATATGGTTTGGTACCTGTCTCTTACCATCACATCTGCCACAAAAGGGATGGACAAGATGGTGTTTCTCCTCCAGTAGTCAGAAATGTGATCCAGCTTGATCATGCACATGTAGAAACCAGTCCAATGTATCTGTAGAATTCAGCAACTCCAACATCCACCCATTTGTACTTTACACCTCTGGCAATGCTCCTAGCAGCTTGCTTGTTGGTGTTCTGGCAGAGGGTTTCCACAGCATCCTCTGAAAAGAACAACTTGAAGAGGTCTAGAGGAGTGTGGTTGTCTGCTGCATTCAGCTGCACACCAGGCTCCCTTGCAGGAAAAAACCTCAGTGCTGATGGAGTTGCATCATTGTCACCCTCTGACTTCCATGACGACAGATCTGGGTTAGGCTGACAGCGTGCTCTCTTCCTTGGCGGTGTAGGTGCAATGTTCTCCAAGTTTCTGTAATAAAGTAAAATAAAATGAACTGTTGCTCTTTCATTTTCTGTTCGGGCATTGTAACACATATCACTTTAGCGCTCTAACGACTACAGTTTCGATCACAAACACCTCCTAGTTTTGATTCACACCTACCATACGCGTCATAATAACACTAACGACTACCCACAGTAGTAAGACACGTTTTTAGCGATTGCAATTTACATCATCTGCTGCAATATAGTCACCATGTAGTTCTATGTTTTACTAATCTCGGAACAGACAACAATCGTTTATATGTGTAGCCTGTTATCATTTACCCAACTCTGTTAATTAAATATGTTTTCTACTACAATAGTCTTAGCGACATAAAGTGATTGAATCGCTCTGCAAATAGTAGCATAGGCCTACTAAACATTCCATTCAACTCATAGCATACCGACGTGCATTTTACTCGCTATAACAGTAAGACACGTTTGCATTTTTACATCAATGGCTGCAATATAGTCACCAAGTATGTTTTACTTATATCAGCACAGACAACCAACTCGAAACGTCAACAACAATCGTTGATATAGCCTAACATCATTAACGCAACTCTGAGAATTATATTCTACCATACAATAGTCTTAGAAGCATGAAGTAATTTATTCACTATGCAAACAGTAGCATACTAAAATATTTCGTTCAACTCAGAGGAGCATTTTACTCCCTATAAGTTAATCAACAGCATTCATTACAAGAGCTAGGTGAACAAATAAACAAATAAAACTTACTCAACAGGGATATCCTCAACGGGGTAAAGACGAAGCTCAAAGTGCATGTGTTCATCTTCCATATCGTCATCGCTCTCATCCGAGGATGTGGTTTCCTCCTCGCCGACTAGGTCTTCTTGAATTTGGCGCAAGGCTTCGGCAGCAGAGAAGGAGTTCGCCATCATGTATCTCTTCAGTCCAAATGTAAACATCCTTACATGCTGCCTTGTTTACACGGGAAAATGGGGCGTTTTCTCACGTTTTACTGCAACGTCATTACCCAATAGCGATCCGAGATTTACCATGAGCTTATCATATGAATAGCCCTAATCTGCTAATGGGTGGGCAATCACCGGTTGCTTATACACTCTGAGAGAGAAATATGCAAGGCTTTACCTGTATTCTCCTTACAAAGTGCTCATTCATTTGTTTGTTTCGAACTGGATATATTTGAAAACTAGAAGATTCAAGCTTTCTCAGGGTGTTAGTTTTATGTTTGGAGGACAAAAACTCGCTGAGATTTTACATTCTATTAATAGAAATACCACCAAACGCCCCACGGGCGCACATCGTTTTGGAAGGGTTAACCCAGTCGACTCTGATATTCATGGCTGACTGATTTTAAACAACAGACTCCAAATTCAAACTAAAAAACATGAACAGAAATAGTGAAAGGAGAAAGCAAATCAAGCTAAACAATAATTATGGAGGTCACTGTATAAAATAATGTGAGCTAAGTAATAGACTAGAATGCTCAACCCAAGCTACTGATGTTTGTTTATCAAGTCAACTTTATTTTCAAATTTGTTGATAAACATTTCTATAGACTAGAACTAGTGCTACCGTTAGCAACAAACACATCCTAGCTCACTTTCTCTTCAGTCTGACTACTATGAAACTTAGGGTACAATCAAAATCATATTTGTCGAACTAGCTCAGCATTAGTTGCACAGCTGTTTTTAAATATTTATAGGCTAACAAACATTTTCAAGCTAGTCATCAGCACATTCTCATGAAACAATTTTAACTTACTTAAAATGTCAACCGTAATGCAAAACAATCTGCAGATTTGCTTTTTAATGTATTTACTGATAAAATTGTGTCCATATGTGCAATATCTGCACTATGTTCAAATGTTTGGGTTGTAATGTGTCTCTGTGCCTAGTCTCAGATAGGATGTGCTACACCAACTGGCATGGTCCCATGAAGCAAAGAAAGCCTGGTTGCATATTTAAATATTTTAAATTTTTGTATCATTTAAAAAAAAAAAAAAATGTTTTTACATATTTGTAAATAGTTCTTGTTTTTGGAGTTTGTTAGACCTCATAAAATACATTCATTACAATGTCATAATGTATTTCTATATGCATTTGGATAGGGTTTGGGTATGTTTTGGAGAGGCTTGACCTTTATGTATATTCTCTCAAGAATTTCATAGTAGACAGACTGCAGAGAAAGTGAGCTAGGATGTGTTTGTTGTTAATGGTAGCACTAGATTTCCCAAAAAGTTGGGATAAAATGGAAAATGTGAGTGATGTGTAAATTAGAATACTAAAATTAGTACTAAAACAACACAATATTTCAGGCTTTACTTTATCAATTTAAACAATTTGGCATGGAACCCTCTCCATAGAAAACTAGCCAAATGTGTTCATGGTTATAGAAGGCGCAGTATACATTTTCCACACACTTCCCGACCACCGATAAACAATACTCAAATTACTTTTGAACACAACCTTAGGGTATGGTTTTCAGTAGTTTTGAAAAATCTCATGGCACCGGCTGAATATTCAACACAAATCTCATGGCACCGGCTGAATATTCAACGTCTCCTCCTAGCAGGGGACATAACACTACCCATGGTACTCAACACCAACAGGTTCAACAAGGAACATCCCTGGGAAGAGTTTTATGCCTAGAGAGGACAGTCAAACAGAAACAGAGATAGGGTGAGAGAAAAAGAGCAGAGAAACAGTGGAATGAGAGGAAAAGAGAGGAAAACATGCAGACAAAAAGGGAGAATGAATGCCAGAATGGCTTCAGGCAGCACCCAAATAAATATAACAGATACACTGTCAAAGCACAGAGAACAAGAGTAGAGAAGAGAAAAGGAAAGGACGAAAGGGAAAGAAATATATATATATATATAAAGTAGGGCTGGGCAACGATTACAATTTTTAATCACGATTAATCGCATGATTTCCCTGATTAATCACGATTAATCGCATTTCTATAAGCAAAATCCAATAATCAATTCAAAAGTATAGCGCACTTTTATTTTAAATGTTCTGCCACATCAACAAAAGTGCCACAACATTTTTATATAGTAGCAGTTTAATCAAATAAATACTTTGTGTTATTCTCAACTTGAACAATGTTATCAAAAACAAATACAAAACTAAAGCTTATTGCCACTGCCAGGGCATTAATGTTTAGTGTAGTGAAGCACCAAAAAAGTTGTGTTGACAATATGTACTTGATGGCTGGTTTCCCTGTAATGTAACTAACCAGCCTGGTTATGACGTTGTTTCTGCCATATCTCTTTTGATTTTCACGTTTGTAGCTCGCTAGTTAATGGCAACTACCCATGCTAGCTAGCGATAGCTAACACGTAACATTAGTTAGCTTAACTTATTGGGAGCCGGGAGGACAGGGGATATCATTGCACAACAAGCTCAAAATCATATTTTCGATAGTTGATTTTCTTGTCATCCTGATGTGATCTTAATGATGGATCCATTCCAGTAGGGTGACAGGCTAGGATAGCCAGCTGCTGCTAGCATCATTCAGAGACAACGAACACCTAGATTCTAGCGAACAGCTGACCGGTTAACGCCCACTGACGTTAACCTTTGCTGGAGGTGATGCACAGGCAATGAATCGCTACATTATTTGGAGAAGTTTAGCTTTCGTGTATCTGTGTTAACCTGCGTGTTGTCAACTTTTCAAGTACATATGTCTATGCCCTTCTCCAGGTTTGTTAATCCGCCCATTCGTTTCTTTTCCGGTTGCGCAGCAGTCAGCAGCAGACTTTTCAAAATAAAAGCCTGTAAACAGACTTTTACAATCATAAAATAAATTATAAAACCTGCGTTAACGCGCGATAAAATAATTGTCTGTGTTAATTCATTGATGAATTAACGCAAGATTAACGCGTTAACTTGCCCAGCCCTAATATAAAGAAATATGTACACAAATAGAGGGATGGGAAGAGGGGGATACAATTATGACAGAGGGGGAGAGCCACACTAGAAGACTCAAACTACATTTCCAGACTACCAGAGAAAGAGGAAGAGAAATGCAGCATCGCAGCCTGCTAATATGATAATATGGAGAATAACTGCCATCACTGGCAAAGGCTGAGTGGCTGACTAAAAGGCCTAGAGCTGCAGTCCAAACACACAACAGGTCAGTGGCAGGGTAAAACCTTGAAATCAGGGCAGCAGTACCATGTTTGTTGAAAAGATTCCTGAAATCATCCAGATACCCAGTCCTTTCCTGTTTATATCACTTAATGGCCTAACAGCCAACTGTGGGCAAATATGGACACAAGCCATTGCGTGTGGATCTTACCAAAGCAGTTGGTCCTGTGGGGGATGTACATCTTGCAGGCAGTGGCAATGTGCAGTTCCACACTCAGCAAAGCTTTTATCACCAGGTCCTCTACCTGCTCCATTAGCACTGGAACATAAGAAGAAAGGTCCCTGTGTATTTTAACTGGCTGGACCATGTGACTTTGTTTAATGACCTATAAAGTACATGAATCATAACTCACATTCTATGGTTCAATACAAAACTTTATTTCATTTGTTTTAAAACCATCCTTATTCACAAAGTGATCAGCAAGAGCTTCAGAACTTCAGAAGGTGCAGGAAAGAGGCAGAAAACTGTAAATTCCACAGGTGTGGGAGTTGGCTGTGGATGTAAAAGTCTTCCACAAACTCACATGTGGTGTCCTTTCCTTGCTGCCTCAAATACCGCAGCATTGCACTCATGCTCCATTTGTTGCCATAATCCTCCACATCGGGGTCATCACAGCTGCACAGAACAAAAAACACACTGTCTTCATAAAAGCCCTTCAGTAGACCAGCTTGGTGGAAGGGGTACTTGGTTTTGATAGCAAGTTTATAGTTCATTGAGAGGCAACTTTAAAAAAATATGACTGCTTTTCATTATCCTTTGTCTACACGATAAACCACAATCACAAACAAGTCATTCAAAATGTCACAGAATGTATATTTTATAGATTACACTATTTGCCTGAATTTGTGTCTAAATTATATTATACTCAATTGATTGATTCCTACACGTAAAATCGTAACTTTGGTTTAAGCATCCAGCCAGACTCTCTTGCTTACCTGACATAATCACTGCTCTTCTTGTTGACACTGTAATTTGTAAGGTGCATGAACTGATTCTTGATATGCTTTGTGTTGTGCTCATACTTCACAGTGGCAAACCTACAAAAGGAAAACATGCCTGCTGTTTTAGTACATGGAAGTAGATGGAAAGGAAGGAGAACATTGTTAATTAATTACATTTATTACATTGGTTGCTATGGTGGTTCCTAGGTTATCACTAGGGTAGTTATGGCAGTTGAGGTGATTGCTATTCTGGTGTGGGGCATTGCTAGGATAGTTTTGGTCGTCTTAAATATTTTAAACATTTGCAGAATTACAAAAATGTACAAAATCCACAAATAGATAGCATTAATCAGGCTGAAAAGATGTATTAAGCAAAGTTTGATTCAAGTATGTATGTTTAACAGTTCAAGTTGAAGTAAATGAAGTAAATCAGTTATAATAATAATACTTATAATAATAATACTAATAATATAATATAATAATAATAAATAGTCCGCCGGTCAATATCGGAAAAATAATTCCGGACAGGACAAACCCTGACACCCAGTGGAGGATGAATGAAATGTTTGGACAGGCTTTTTACAGCACTGTGACTGCCACAGATGACTTATTATTTTGTTTTTATTGCCAGATAACTTCAAGAAATATGACACAAAAGCTTCTAAAATAAATCGCCTACTCTGCCTTCAATCTCCACATTTCCAACATGTTTTTATAAATAAGTTTTGTATGTTCTTCATTGTTCATATTCAGCTATTTCAGGCAGACAAGATCAGGCTCCAATCTAGATGAATGGAGAGTTAGATTTCTCTCAGTGGTTTCTATTCTCCTCTTATATTGTCTCTGTTTCTCTCTAATGAGCGTAGCTAGATGCGTGAACTTATGCGAGAATAGGAGAAAAGGAAAAGTCACATGTACATATGCTAATCTGTCAATCTATATGTGAAGTGTTGAATCTGCTTTTTTGGATCAACCAACACACTCCTTCATCCCAGCATCTGAAGACATCATTCTGAGAAATTCTTTCCTATGCACAATTTCATGCCCATAAAGGTCTTCATACAAACATAAATAGCCTGACCTATGTCTAGCATATAAAGAAAATGAAATGCTACATTTTGAAAGACATAAAAAAAAAAAAAAAGATGTATCCAGAAAACATTGCATGTTACCTGGCAAGTCCTTCTTCATAGAGGTAGATGATGACTGGGTCATAGGAAGTGACGACTACATACAGCCGCACGTCAAACTTGAAGTCTACAAAATAGAAACCATTAGCACTAATTCACCTATTTGGCCACCATAATTAATATATAATACATCTATAACAATCTGTATAGATGATGCTTACCACTGTTAATAACACTAAACATATTGTAAGATATAGCATGACTTATGCTGTAGCACGTACTTACTTATACCTGCACTTATCTGTAAAGAATTATTTTCTTTTGCACTTCTGGTTAGATGCTAACTGTCTTTAATTGGCCCTGTACTTGTACAAACACATGTACAAAGCCAATTACAGTGCGGTGAAAATGTATTTGCCACCTTCACGATTTCTTCTAATTTTGCTTATTTCTCACATAGAAATGTTTCAGATCATCCAACTATTTATAATATAAGACAAAGACAACGTGAGCAATTGCACAAACGCAGCTTTTAAATGATAATTTCATTTATTGAAGGTGCAGAGTTATTCAAAACCATGTAAAAAAGTAATTGCCCCCCTAAACCTAATAACTGGCTGCGCCTCCCTTAGCAATAACAACTGCAATCAAACGTTTGCAATAACTGGCAATGAGTCTTTTACATTGCTGTGAATGAATTTTGGAACTTTGCAGATTTGTTTTAATTCAGCCACATTGAAGGGTTTTAGAGCATGAACAGCCCGTTTAAGGTCATACCACAGCATCTCAATCTGATTTAAGTCAGAACTTTGACTACGCCACTCCAGAACCTTTATCGGAAGTGACCTTGCTTGCATGCTTCGTATCATTACATAACCCAACTGTGCTTGAGCTTTAGGTCACAAACTGATCACAGAACATTATACTTCAGGATTTTCTGGTAGAGAGCTTAATTCATGGTTCCATAAATTATGGCAAGTCTCCCAGGTCCTGAAGCAGCAAAGCAGCTCCAGACCATCACACTACCACCACCGTGTTTGACTCTTGGTATGATGTTCTTATTGCGGAATGCTGTGTTAGCTTTACGCCAGATGTAACGGGACCCATTACACTTAAAAGTAAAACTTTTGGCTCATCAGTCCACAGAATCTTATCCCAAAAGTCTTGGGGGGAATCAAGATGTTTTTTTTTGCAAATGCGAGACTAGCCTTTGTGTTCTTTTTTTAGTCAGCAGGGGTTTTTGCCTTGTAATTCTCCCATGGATGCCATTTCTGCCCAGCCTCTTTCTTATTGTGGAATTGCGAACACTGCCTTTAACTGAGGCAAGTGAGACCTGCAGTTCTCTAGATGTTAGTCCGGGTTCTTTTGGGACCTCCTGGATAAGTCGTCGATGCACTCTTGGAGGAATTATTGTTGGTTTTGGTTTGGTTTGGTTAGAAATGGCTTTGTTACCCTTTCCAGACTGATGGATGTCAATGAGACGTTGACACCTTTTAGCCTACTTCACATTGCCAGACAGGTTCTTTTCAAGTGATTTTTAGATTCAACAGGGCTTGCAGTAATCATGCCTGGGTGTGTCTATTTAAATTGAACCAAATTATCAATTCAATTTGGTGAATTGGCTGATTTAGTAACTAAGGGGCTAATTACTATTACACATAGGGCCAGTTGGGGTTGTATAGCTTTTTTCCTTCAATACATTACATCATCATTTAATAACTGTGTAAGCTCAAGTTATCTTTGTCTAATACTAAAATTAGTTTGATGATCTGAAACATTTAAGTGTGATAAATATGCAAACATAGACGAAATTGGGAAGGGGGCAAATACTTTTCACAGCACTGTAAATGCAGTTGGCATCTAACCAGAAGTTGAATCAATGAATAAATCGACGTGGAAGTCATTCTCTACCTATAACACAATGTGCAATGTATCATAGGCAGGTCTTGATGAGTCACCACATAAGATCCAATATCTTGACCTAGAATCACCAATGCTTTTGTAACTGCAGCATTATGTAAGTTTTTGCCATTTTTCAATTGCCCTGGTGAATCGCTGTGATTTCACGTGTGGAAGAAGCTGGCAGCTGCATGTACAGAAACAGCAACTGTTATAGTTATAATAGTGTTATAATACATAACTATTCTGGCTGTTAAATTAGTTGTGGTTGCTGAATTAAGCAAATGACTCGATGGAATGAGTCCATACAAGAGGGTGAAGGCACAAGGGTGATAAATACAAGTTGAGTTGAGAAACAACCATATAAACCACAAAACTCCATCCATCATAAATACTTAGGTGAAAGTACTTCTAAAACAAATTCTGGATGTTCTAAGACACCTAAGAAGATCATCAGACTCACCATCGATGAGCAATGGGTTGTTGATGTAACGGGACACCAGAATATTCTCATCCAACGAGATCTGGCTGGGCTGTAAATGGATTAGGAGAAAGTTAAGTACATACACAAAACAACAACACACTAAAACATAGCAAGATAAAAATGATGATAACAAATAATAATAATTAAAAAAAATATATAAAGCTGCAAGCAGCAAAGAGGGGGCCAAACAGCTCAGGGTGCTGTATTCAACGTGGCAACTTTTTTGGCATCATGTAAAGGTCATGGTAAAGAGCACTCTGAAAGATCAGATTCAGGTGCAAACACCAGCTGTTACACTGCGGTTCAGGTTTCTGCCGACAGGTTGTTGATATTTCAGCTCAACAGCCAATCAAATTACAGCCTTTTCCTCCATGCTATTAAAGGAACATATTCATTGGCTGGAGTTGTTCATGATTCGGTCCAAGCCACTATATTTGTTTCCCATTTATAGAGCCTGGACTGAACAAAGAATAAGAGAATTCTGATGACACACAAAGAAAGGACAGAAAAAAATTGTAATTCTATTTGTATTTGTAAATTGGATATGAACTAGGGATCACACCTTTGTCAATTTGATAGTGCAGAATGTTTTGCCATAATACTTCATTGCTGTTTTCTTCGTTGGTCTCTTGTTAGTTCTCGACAGCTTTATAGTCAGTGTTATCTTTTATTGCTCCAGAAACATTTTAAACAGATCGGCTAGAGTAAATCTCACTATTAGGCTAGTCCAAGTCAAACCAGACATTGGTTATGTCAACATATACTGTATCAAATTGTGTTTCTTAAAACTGGATATTAATTATGGCAAGAATGGTTAAAGTAAGTCAAAACCCCACTTCCATGTTGAGCTGAAATCACACTGATGAGTTCAAATAGTACAATGTTATTCTGAGCACATACCAAAAATCCAATTGCAGGAACACATTTCCAGTGCAGTACCAGTGTGCCCTATTAATGATTATGTATTAATGTTATTAACACTGCAGTGCAATACAAGACATGATTATAAGACTTGCATTACGTGTAGTGAGGTGACCGGGATGACATAAAAGATGACATGCTGCAAGCTAATTAAACAGAATTAAATAAGATCATATGTGAAAAATGTATGGGCTGAATGAGTAGTGATTGTGTTGGTCTGACTTACATTGGACTGAATGAGTAGTGATCGTGTTGGTCTGACTTACATTGGACTGAATGAGTAGTGATCGTGTTGGTCTGACTTACATTGGACTGAATGAGTAGTGATCGTGTTGGTCTGACTTACATTGGACTGAATGAGTAGTGATCGTGTTGGTCTGACTTACATTGGACTGAATGAGAAGTGATCGTGTTGGTCTGACTTACATTGCTAACTAAATAAATGCCTCTGCCGCGGGAGGAGGCCACTGGCTTGATGATCCAAGGTCCCTTGTCCTTAGAGAAGGAGTCTGCCATATAAACAAGGAGAGGAAGTTCAAAGATTAAAAGAAGAAAACAAATGTAAAAAGAAAAATATAGCTGCAATCATCGATGTGGGGGCCAAGCAGTCCCGCAAGGCATAGTTGCCATGGAAACTTGATGTTTTTATGTCAAAGCACGATTTTGATTGGTTTTGACAGACGGATGCTTTGACGAAAAATCTTTGAAATAACTTATAAGAGTCTTAGTCTCAAAATAATGTGCCAACTTTGGTGAATATTGAGTGGGAAGAAACTGGTCCTGTGAAAAAAATGGACCTCATTTTTTTAAACTGGGCATACAGTTCAAAAGTTACATGCATACAGGTTCCTCCAACTTTCACCCATCTGTGATGATGGAGTGCTCGAGGAGCAGACATGGCATTTGGTTAAAAAGAATCAGGGGATTGTCCCCAGTGTTCCAAATTTCAAAACTGTTTTAGTTTCTAGGGGATGCCGAAGGCTCCAATGGCATAAGAAGAAAAAGAGGAAGATGAACAATAAGAAATGGTAGAAACACTCCACAGCTTCACTGCTTGGCCCCCCAAAAGCTAATCAAATTGTAAGAATTAAACTCTCCATAACATAACACAATGAGAAACAGCATAGCAAGATAACGTAACATAATAAGTCATGGCATAATAAAAGTCACGGGAGATGCCATATACAGTAACATTGTAGTGTAAGCAATATTGGTATTTGATATGACAGCTTTCATTCATGGACATCCACATAGCATGCTACTGACTGTTATACAACTGTTAGTTCTGGTCGAACAATTGATTCATTCTAAATTGGCTTTCTCAAAAGGCATTTCATGAGTGGGGATAGCCTGGCATAACTCTTAACTGCTAATAATCACTCTACGTTTGATACACTTCAACCGTTGCAAATGACCTTCGATTCATTCTTAAAACACGAGAAAGAGCAGAATGTTGCATTGTACTTTCTACTTTTCCACTTATTCTCTTTGTGCAGCAATATGCATGTGTTGCTGTTACCTCCAAAACTTGTTTCTGTCAGACTAGGGCCCAATAACTTGATTTAACAATGCCTTGTTACAGAACATCACCACATGATAAAATGGGGTCCAGGATCAAGCATAATTCACTTCTTGCAAAGTAAGGTTTCATTCATTTCATTATCATTGTTTATTTCAGGGAGAATTGACTGAGCACAGGGCTCTTTTTTGCAGCAATGCCCTGACTGAGCAGAATACAGAAGAACAATACATAAACAAACCATAACAAAACAAAACAGACAAAAAAAATAAACAAAACACATTAAAAAAAACTCAGAAATTAAGTATAAAAAAAAAAGAACATAAAGTGAAAAAAAAAAAATCAGAGAATCATTTAAAACAACAAGGTTTGCTCTTTGGAAAGGGATCAGAAGGAAGCAATGACAATATGGTTCATGGGATTCTGAGAAAAGAGGTTATGAGTGATGAGTGACATTTTTGCACCTTCAATTTTGAATGTATTTTGTATTGGAAACTAGCCTGACGATGTCATACTCATAATTCTAGTCAGAATATGAGTCTGATACTACTCCATTGAGCTGTGATTATGGGGCGTGTTTCAACGAACCAGGAAAGAAAATGCCTCTTCGCTCAATTGGATACCTAGAACCAATCAGCGCAACGTAGTATGACCATCTTATACATTAAACTTTTACCGGATCCCGTAGGAAGGACGGCAAAAACATCTTTTCAATCGACAAAATAAAAGCGTTTCTCTGTTCCTCTTTCAAAATGTATGCGCTGTGAGATATGCATGCCTACGTTATACTTATTAGCAGCGAGGCTAGCTAGCTACTATGTGTTTCAATGGATTTTTGGTCTAAGCGTTAGCAATAACCTAACAATAATGGTCTAGAGAGCTTCAGTTAAGACCTACAATACTCTGCAACATTCGTGTTGCACATACACAACTAACTGAGTCAATGTAGACATAAAGAAGTCGTGTAGATAGCTTAATTCACATAAAATATTTCCCACTAACAGGCTTCAGTGACGCCGCCAGCTTGGTACGATTTCGAATCTACTGTTAATTCAACTCAAGCCATCTGTCCATCATCGTATAAAGCCCGCCCTGACAATTTCATTGGCTAGATCCGTTCTGGATCAACCATAATTTCTCCCCAACGGAGCGATGCCAGACCGAACTTTCCAACCTCAAATTTTGTGGGCGGGGCTAAGTTTGGGTGGCATCCAGGCTAATTGGAAACTCCATGTTTTTCCTTAGGGAATATTCTGCATCACACATTTACTTTACATTGAATAATAAAGGAGAATTGGGTGTTGACATGACATGTATAGTACTTACTGTCGTTGAACTAATCTAAAACTATGAATTTGCTCTAAAGCAAAACATGCTGAAAATGTATTAAAATATCAGAGCAAGATACAACTAATAACTACTACTTCTGTAAGTGCCATATGCCATGATATACTTATTGGTTCATCAAAGACCGTTATGAACGCTTGTAACTTTTAGTGGATTTTTGAGGGGGCACATGAAAAAAGATTATCTAGGGTAGCGGCAGCCACATAAATGTACAATTAGAGGAAAAGAAAGCTACCCACATTTCTTCAGCCTCTGCAGCCTTTGTGGGAACAGCGTGGGAAAATTATATTTTTAAATCAACTGGAAAACAGTCCGAAGGACAAGTACATGACAATGCTTACTATTGATCCATGAACATGTTAATGCAATTATTGTGATGACAAGGTCAAGTTATGTTTGCATTCAGGATTGCATGATTGATAATTAAATCAAACTGTGAAATCAAACTATGTTAAAAAAAAAGGAAGGAATATCTATCTTACTGCAGAACTCCTGATATTCCGATGGGAGCACGAAGGTCTGTGGAATGAAGTGGAAGTTCTTATATCCATATGCCTGCTGCATACGCTGGATATTTTTGTAGAGCCGGTCCTTCCGTGTTAACTCATATGACCTGGACAAGAAGAGATCATAGGAAGATTAACTCACCTCAATAACTAGTTTTAGTTTTTGATAAACTGATACTGCGTTTAATTTCCATGCCTGGTGTAGCCATTCTCATTGTTTACAACGGATTAGAACCCTGCTAGTGTCTGCACCGTGTCTGCAGGGCAGGAGAAAGTTGTGGGAGACGACAATGATTTGTCAAATTTGTGCGAAAATTGCGGTGATGTGTTAAAAATTGCTACGTCGCGCTGAATTTGCGGGTAATTGTTGACTTCGCGTGAATTGGCGCGTTCACGACATCGCGAAATCCTGGAGGGTCTGAACAATATAATTAAATTCATTACACCTGCATACGCAAATGTTTCGCCTTAGATCTTTTTTCAGCAGCGGTGCTGTTGTGTGTGTGTAACCTGCCTTGTGTAGACAGCACAATCCTGCACGGGACTCAAACTCGACTTCTGAAGTAACACTCATTAAAGTCAGCCTAAATCAGTCATTTGCAGTGATGTGAAGACAGGTTACTTAGTGAATATATGTAACCTGGCTAACACATGTGAATGTATGTGCAGGGATTGTCAGAAACAGGCAACCAAAAATGAAAAACAAAAAAACTTCAATATGTTGCGAATGACTTTTTAACACCAATCTCATTAAGGCCTAGGAAAAAAAAAATTGTGTTTCCTGTTTCCCGACCGACCCTAGCCTTTGCACTGCCTTGCAACGTGCACTGGCCTTATTATTGTGTTTTAAAGGAACAGGCTATTCTGCCGTTTGAAAGTCATTAAACAACATGCATACGCTGCATTTTAAATAAAGCGCAAACCGTCGGTTACAAACAAGGAGCGAACTGAGTGAGAAGGATAGAACATGGCCAAGTAGACGCAACTGATTAGGGTGAACCGTCTGACGAGGATGAACCTGTAGGCTAATACCTGCAGTGTTGCGTCTGAGCGAGTTTCATTTCATTGTACCGTCTATGCCCGTGCGTGAGAGCGCTGAAGTTGCGTAGAGGCTGAGAGCGGTATTGCAGACAGATAGAGAATTTTAATTATGAACTGAACTAGTTCATGTAGAAAGTAAACTTTTAAAACACTGAATACCTGAAGCCCTAGGTGTACGAACAGCTTCACCAGAGAAAAGACCGAAGTGTCGGGCGTTTATGTCGGAATGGAGTGACCCCTTGTTAAGGTGCGAGGTAATTGATGGTAACAGTAAAATGTTCTGTTAGCACTGCGAAAAGTCAGGATGACGCAACGGATTCAAAAGAGGGTCCAATCATTTTAGAATCTCTGCTGCCATTGAACAATCAGAGCAATGACCATGTTGCGGTGCTCAATTTAACGCCACAGCAGGTTGCGATTAAAGGCCACTAATTGACGCGCATCAAACAAACATTTTTTTTCCATTGTAAACTTAGGCAAATAAACATGTTGCATTGCAAACAACCTGATTATGTAACTCTTTAAGCTACGCATGCCGTCATAGATCGATATTTGACCGGCTTATCATTAAAATAAACCATTGTGAAACTGAAGAAACCATTAAAAGAAACCATTATGAAACTGAAGAAACCACTATGCACAAAATTAAAGTATGACATTGAAAAAATAAATGTCCTCATGTATTTCAGTTTTACTGTGTTAAACTGTATTGTATCACTAGAGTTTTGGCCAAAGTAAAAAAAAAGATAATCCCTACCTACCTACCCTAATTTTTCAAGGCTTTTTTTGTTAAATCTTTTTATTTCAAAAAGGACATTCAAACATGCAAACATATATATGTTTTTTTCTTTTGTTCGTGTAGTCCTTTTCGAAGATTTTTTCCCCACATACCTCCAACCACTCACCCCCCCTCCCCCCTCCCCCACATATTAGGGCTGTCAACGAATATTTGAAGTTCGAATTCGAGTTCGAATAGTATCCAAAAACGCGAATTCGAACGTGAAAATGAATATTCGAATGTGAAAAAACACTCCTGCGGTACGCTCTTATATGTGTTACGGTAATAGCATTGCTATTATATTAGAGGTGTTACGGTTTCTCATACCTGCGTGTATGATATGTGTGTCGTTAGTTTAGTTGAATGTTGAATGCTGTATAGAGACGGATGAAGATAGCCGGTGCACATTGAATAATATTGAATAAATACTTATTACACTGACGTTCCGCTTATACTTTTACGCCAAGTTATGCCTGCGCAAGACCGATAACTTAACAAACGGAATTCCCAGAACCGATTTATTTGGTTTCTGCGGGGGAAAAAAATAAATCCTGCGACACACTTAGCAAACAATAAGGCAGTGAGGCGCAGTTGTCCATCTTAGTTAAATTGTCTCACATTCGAAAAGCCCTTTCCCACTCCGCAGATGTCGGGGAAGCAGTGCTGCTTGCGATGATCGTTCTTATAGCCTAATGTTTTTCTTTTCATTGAGAATAACCCAGCAGTTTAGCCACGGTTGCACTACATTACAAAATCATATAGCCTACGTTCATCATTTTTGTTCCTGGCGATTTAAATTGGTTGTCTGTGCAAGACATTTGGACATTTAGTCTTTCTTATTCACAACTGTTCTGAGCTGGACTTACACAGGCTATGCCATTCAATAAGCTGCTGTAACGCAATGTTCTCGGCAAAGTCCGAGACAGCTTTTTTTTCATGAATCCGAACGGTGCGTAGTTGTGCTGGCCCTTTCGCTGGCATGGTGGAAGACGTAGGCGACATGCATTTTTTTCTTTATCAATTTTAATAGGCCTACTCGATAAATGGTAAGCAAAGCAAGGAAGGTTACCAGTAGCATACTTTGTAACATTCAGAAGTGGGCATCTTCTTCAGATTACTTTAGTTTGCGTGTTTGCATATATCCCACTAATTTGAACCATGGTTTTGTCTCATTATTGACGTATTGACGGCAACTGCGTAAAATAGGCAACCAGATATTCGAATAGTTCGAATTCGTGATTTTTTTCCAAACGAACATTCGAATGTCATGTTTGAGCAATTTTGACAGCCCTAATACATATGATAAATTAAAGAATAACACTAAAAATAAAAAAGGGAAATTATGTAGAACAGAAAATATATTCATATACATACATCTATACATACATACGCACACACACACACACACACACACACACACACACACACACACACACACACATATATAAATGCGTGTGCGTGCGTGCGTGTACACGTGCCTGTACATACATACACACACACATACATACAAAGAATAGGGCTAGTTCATGAAAAAAAAGGGGGACAAAATGGTAATGGAGGGCTTTGCTTTCAATCTCAGTCTGTACATATATTTAACAACCAATAAGAAAAAGATAATGTGGAATACCAACGTCATGTCAAGGTTTAAACTCTACCTGTTCAATTTGATCAAACCTGAAATTATAGGGCGCCAGAGATCATGAAAAAGATAGCCTTTGTTAAATTTCTCCAAAGTCATTTTCTCTAAAGGCAAGAAAGAAGATAATTGGTCCACAAAATTCTTAAAAGATGGGGGTCATTCATTTTTCCAAAATAAAAGTATACATTTCCTTGCAAAATACGTAATCAAAATGAATATTCTTCTTTTAGACTGGTCCAGGACTAAGGCCTTTGTATCATTAAGTAAGTATAGACTATTGGTGGGTTCGAACTGTCTATCCAAGACTACTTCAATGAATGAATGGATTGAGCACCAGTAGTTTTTCAAAAGGCTACAGTCCCAAAACATATGCATGAACGTCCCTTCGGCCTTATTACATCTTTGGCACATAGCTGTGATGTCTTTTGATATTTGATGCATTTTTGAAGGGGTTAAATAGGTTTTATGGATACATTTGAAATGTGCTTCTTTGATTTTATTGCTTGTAAAGGGGAAATGGATGTTATTACAAATATTTAACCATGCATTATCGTCAAATATTTTCCCTATATCATTCTCCCATATCCTTCTCAACCCCACAAATGATGATGGGCTTTCTTTTATCATAAGGTTGTAAAATATACTCATTTTTCCTTTTAAAGTTTCTGAAGAAAATAACAACTCCTCTAATTCAGATAATTCAAACCTTAATTGTTTTTCTTTAATAAATGCTGTGATAACGCTTCTTAGTTGTAAGTACTTAAAGAATAGAATGTCTGGGAGCTTAAACTGTAGGTTTAAATCCATAAATGATTTAACCTTGAACTCCATATTTAACATATCTTTAAATTGTATTATACCAAACTTAGTCCACTGCCTAGTGTTAGATAAAGTAATTTGAGATCTAAGGTCTGGATTCAGAAATATAGGTGAATGGGCAGAAGTAAGGACATTCCCATTTTCTTTCTACACTTTTTCCAAGTTTGTAAGGTGTTAACAACAGTAAAACACTTGTCGATGCTCTTCATTTTTTCAAAACGAGTTATAAAAATTAGGGAGCTAAGAGGCAGTGGTTCGACAAGTTTTGACTCAATATTCACCCACGTCGATTCTTGTCTCATTGATATCCATGAAACTAGGTTCCTTATTTGGGCTGCCCAAAAATAATATTGAAGATTTGGTAATCCCAGACCTCCTAAGGCTTCAGGCTTCATAAGAGTAGCAAGACTAACCCGAGGTTTTTTATTTATCCAAATAAATCTTGAAAAAGCGTTATTGATCAATTTGAAAAACTCTACCGGAAGGGAGCAAGGGAGCATCTGAAAAAGAAAAAGAAATCTTGGAAGAATGTTCATTTTAATTAAGTTTATTCTTCCTAAGAGTGATACTGGTAGTGAAGTCCACTTTACTAATTCTAATCTGACCTTGGAGGAAAGGGGAGTGTAGTTTTCTAGAAATAAATTATCCAATTCTGGGGTAATGAATATGCCTAGGTACTTAAAACCTTTTGGAGTGGGGTTAAATCCACTCAAAGCAAGCATTTTTTCAGATGTTGTCATTTGCAGAAAAATCGCATTGGACTTATTGGGATTAATCTTATATCCTGAATATTTACCAAATTCATTAACTGTATTTAGCAGGTGAGGGACTGAGTATTCCGGATCTAAAATATATAAGAGAATATCGTCTGCAAATAGTGACATTTTATGTTCAGTGGTATCCAACTTAAAGCCATGGATGTTACTATTACTTCTAATAAGTGTGGCGAGCGGCTCAATCATTATAGCAAAGAGTAAAGGTGACAATGGGCACCCCTGCCTGGTTCCTCTAGTTAGAGAGAAAACGTTTGAACAGTGTCCGTTTGTGATAACTGCCGCTTTTGGGAATTTTTCAAGGCTTAAACATGAAACACAACATTTTTTTTCCTAGGCCTAAGCATTAGTATAATCCAGGATTGGATAAAATGTTCTCCCTTCACTCTCTTTTTGCACACCGTTGAATGGAAGTTGCAAGCGATCTGAATTCATAAAATATACAATAAGATGTACTTTACAATAAGATGTACTTTAATGAACCTTCAATGATTTTAATGAATTCAATTACTTTCCTAGGCCTGGAAAAATGGATTTTAGAATTCCAATGCTTTTCCATGATTTCCAAGATGGTGGGAACCCTGAAACTTCTGATTTATACTTTAGGTTTAAGAATGAGAGCAGTGCTAGACAGGTGGTCACATGCAAAAGGCTAAGGATTAAAAATAGAAACCTAAAGTTTTTGACACACCTTGGAAAGTGGTTGACCTTCTGAAAAGCCTGGAGACCACGGAGCAGGTAAGGCTTCAGATGAGATCCTGTCCACATTAGGTTGAAGTCATTACTGTTGGGATGGACCTGTGGCAATACACCAAAACGTATGTATTTGTTACTGGATGATGTTGGTTAACCTTGGTTAACCATGATTAAACTTATAATTATACACACATACATACTATCGTACAATTGTTCCATAAAATCTGTATCCCCCCCCTCTCTCTCTCTATTATTTATATATTTACTAGAGCTGTGAAAAATAACGCGTTATGATTAAATTACAGGATTAATTCGTTATTTATTTTTACGCATTTAACGCGCAGAATGAGCTTCCAATAAACCCACAATTGACCATTCTCGAAACTCCTCCCTAGAAAGGCCGTCGTCCAATCCTACCTTAACAACCGCTACTAAGAAAAGAGGGTCCGACAACTTTGAGGTCTGAGGAGCATAGTGAAACGGTGTTCCTACGGGACTTGTAAACGATTTTAGAGAGACACATCGTTTTTTTAAGCATTTCTAAAGCCCAAAACTATGGAGGAAAGGTGCCAGCTGTGGATCGAACAGTGTGGATTCAACAAACACACATCTGCTCAAAAGTGAATGAAGCTTTTTGCAGCTAGCTATCTAGCGAACTATGCTATCTAGCTAACTAACTATCTAGTTTAGAGAACATCCCCAAATAGTTATGGTTCATGTCAACTAGTTTTATAATGACAACAAGTACATACAGTCCTGCTCACCATTATTGGCACCCCTAGTGAATATGAGCAAAACAGGCTATGAAAAAATATGTCTTTGCTGTTTATCCTCTTGGTCTTTCACTCAAAATATTCACAAAAATCTTACCTTTTCATTGAAGTAAAATTATTGAAAGAAAAAAAAAAACTGTTGACATTAAATAAATATTTTTCCCCAAAACATGTGTGCCACAATTATTGGCACCCCTTACTTTAATGTTTTGTGCAGCCTCCCTTTGCCAAGATAACAGCTCTGAGTCTTCTCCTATAATGCGTGATGAGGTTGGTGAACACATGGCACGGGATCTGAGATCATTCCTACATGCAGTATCTCTCCAGATCCTTCAGATTCTGAGGTCAACGTTTGTAAACTCGGCTTCAGCTCATCCCACAGATTTTCTATGGGGTTTAGGTTGGGGGACTGTGATGGCCATGGCAAAACCTTTATATTGCGGTCGGTGAACCATTTTTGTGTTGATTTTGAGGTATGCTTCGGATCATTGTCCTGCTGGAAGGTCCAACCACGGCCCATTTGTAGCTGTTAGGTTTTCATTTAATATCTGCTGGTATTTGATGGAGTCCATGATACCATGTATCCTAACAAGATGTCCAGGGCGTTTGGAAGAAAAACAGCCCCACAACAAAGATCCGCAACCATACTTCATATTGGGTATGGGGTGCTCTTCTGTATGGCTATCTTCCTGGCGACGCCAAACCCACCTTTGATGTTTGTTGCCAAAAAGCTTTAATTTGGTCTCATCTGACCATATAACTCCGTCCCATTGAAAGTCTAAATTACATTTGGCAAACTGTAGGCGCTTTAGTTTGTTGTTAATTGACAGCAGAGGCTTTTTTCTGGCAACCCTCCTAAACAACCTGTGGTGATGTAGGTGGCATTTGATGGTAGTTTTGGAGACTTTCTGACCCCAAGACTCAACTAACCTCTACAAATCTCCAGCTGTGATCCTTGGAGATTATTTTGCCAGTCGAACCATCCTCCTCACGGTGCATTGGGTCAATTTACAGACAGGTCCTTTTCCAGTCTGATTCCCTACATCTCCTGTCGCTTTAGACTTCTTAATTATTTCCATGATAGTGAAAATGGGTATTTTCAACTGTTTAGAGATTTTCTTGTGTCCATTTCTTGATTTGTGCAGCTCAAAATATTTCCATCGCAGATCGTCACTGTGTTCTTGGGTCTTTCCCATTGTGATGAATGACTAATGGAATTTGGCCTGTGTTACCTCATATTTGTACACCAGTGGAACAGCAGTGGAGTAGGAGTTCCTTATCAAACAGGTGAACTTACAGTGGGGAAAATAAGTATTTTAACCCCTGGCGATTTCACAAGTTTGGCCACTTGCAAAGAAATGTGTGATATATAATTGTAATGGTAGGTGTATATTAACAGTGAGAAACAGAATATCGACGTTTCTTGTAGTTGGTCACCAGGTTTACACACATCTCAGGAGGGATTTTGGTCCACTCCTCTTTGCAGATCCTCTCCAAATCTTTAAGGTTGCGTTTTCAATGGGAGGGAGTGAGAGAATGAGGTTCAATCCCAATATTCCATGTTACATGGCCCCATCCATAGTCCCCTTGATGCGGTGGAGTCGTCCTGTACCCTTGGCAGAGAAACAGCACCAAAGCATAATGTTTCCACCTCCATGCTTGATGGTGGGTAGGGCTGCAACTATCGAATATTTTTGGAATCGAGTATTCTACCGAGTATTCCATCGATTAATCGAGTAATCGGATAAAAAGTACTTTTGCGTTTTTAAACAACAATACCAATAGTGCGTCCTGCAACCAGGTTCAAAGCTCAACAGCTGTGTGTATGTGTGTGACCACACTTGCAATAGGGAGAAAAGAAGAGTGCATGACATGAGATGAGAATAGTTTGCTTACTTGCTACCTAACATGATGCCTAGTCATCAATATCAACTCGTAACATAGGCTAAAAATAATCACAAGTAGTGTACGTTCCAACTAGCGCTAGTGTCTATATTAGTTAGCAATCATACGCTAGCTAGCGTCAACTTTTACGTTACATTGTAGAGGCTCAGCATGGTGACCTGTTAATGTTTATGTTGGTTCTAGTCTGTTAAAACACCCACGATACCAAAATCAGTCTTCTTTATCTCCCTTTAATGTGCATTCATCAATTTCCATTACATGACAATGCATGTGATCGTACAATACAGTATGTGTGTTGTCTGCAATGAGAATACGGACTAATCAGCAATGCACTGCACTGAATCACATTAACAGGAGTTATTGCTTCACGATAACAATTACACAACTAATATAACTAAATACATATAAAAGTGGACATTACACTAGGCAACATGGATCTCATTCATATCTCATCCAGTCGAAATCTGAACAGGATGAACCGATCCTTATAACGTCGACTCAACATAAGAATCATAACTAAATCTCCGCTTAGCATGCTAAGCGCTCTTAATAGCAATGTGTACTCGCATAAAGCCCAAATACACGATTATCACAGTAGTAACTTTTTGGTGAGAACACACGTTCCATTACAACCTTAAAAATTAGCGATATATCAACAGCCATGAGCATGTATTGATAGAATCAGGACTCCTATTATGAAATTATCTGAGAACAGGAAACCAGTTGAAATTCGTGGTAACATGACAGACTGTTGATGACAGTTGAAGAATAAAGACTCAAGAGTTCGCGAACATTTTGATATCGGGTAATACTTTATAGGACTTCAGAAGCAGCGAAAATGTGTTATTGAAAGTGATGATGAAGACTTGACTACTATAGTTTGAAAACCTTGTGTTTAACTGTAAATTAAAGCCATTTAAGCTGAGCCCTGTGGTCCGTTTTCTATTGATCATTGTAACTTGAAGTTTGCAAGTCATTGTTTGCTAGGCAACACCTGAAACACTGTGTCTTGAGAAGACTTGAGAGCTGAACAAAACGATATGTTTTTTATTTACAATTACCATTTATTTTCAAAATGAAAAGAGCTTACATGCCATATAATAAACAACTTACTAACCTCGGCCGTTCGGTCATGCAGGTATATCAGACTTTGGCCCCCCCGCATCAACCTCGCTACGCTCGGACGATACGTTACGGCCTCTGTCTGATATTTACCTGAATGACCTCACTCTCGGCCAGTAAGTAGTTGTATGGGCAGCCAGGTGTATACCTTTCCTTGCTATCTCTAGCTTAGGGAACCATCTTAACAGTTGGCAGCTGCTAGCATGTGATGAACTCATGTTAATATGTGTAAATATTAGGGCTGTAACGATACACCTACTCACGATTCGATTCGTATCACGATTCTTGACCCACGGTTCGATACACCCCACGATATTATTATTATTATTTTTTTTTTTACCTCGCGATTTTTAAAATATATTTTCTAATTCACATTAGAATAAGTATGAGCTATAAAAAAATGAAGAAACAATTTATAACCAAATATTGAGGTTTTTATTACTCAAAGCAATGCTGTTGAAAAACATTCAACAAACTTCGGAACCTGTTATCTATCTGCAGAGCAAATGTCAGGCTCATACAAAAACATTAACGTGAATTAATTGATGCTAATACCTAGCGCGGTCTCTATAGGATTTCCCATATACGTTAGCATTAAGCTAACGTATTTTCTACCACAGTAAAACATGCAATAGGCCTACTATGTGATTGTTTTTAGAAAACGAATGTTACGTGATGAGATTACTAAAATGTGGTCTGCATGTCTGCTCAGTTTAGCAGTGCTACCCAAGCAAAGGTTTGAAAAGAACTTCAAGCTTCAGACTTTCTGTTAGGGAAACAGCTTTCTATCTGCCAAGCATATGGGAGGCTCATGACAACACGCGCAACCTTTGGGAGCATGAACTGCACTGAGTAAATTTTGCGCAACAATTAACCCCAACGCTGAAGCAAGCAGCCGCCTTTACTAGCGAACCAAACTTTTTGTATTAAGTGACCGCTGAGGGCATGTCGCGGTTCTGCCTCCTCGCATCGCGATGCAGGTTCGTGGCCCAGAGTGTCGCGATTTCTCGGTTCGATCCAATATCGTTACAGCCCTAGTAAATATGAACTTGGTAAAATGAAGCTACACAGACACCCTTCTAAGGCTGCACGATTATGGCCAAAATCATAATCGCGATTACTAAATAAACACAACAACGATCGCAACGATAAACAAAAATTAATTAAAGAAAAAGAACAAAACCACTGAGAAAATGTCACGTCTGCACTGAGCTCCGCTCAGGGCACGACCCCTTTTCAACAGTTGACACACACACGCACCTCACATTCACCCGCTCGTCTTCTCAATCACAATTTAAAAAATGTCTTCTGTTCTGTTGATGGCTGGCAAACAACAATATAAGTAGGTTTGAGTCACTAGTGGCACATATTATTCACTCATTTTAAGCCATTAATCTACCTCAGGGTGAACAAAATGATCTGATACGAAAATGCATTTTTTTTTTTTACGGAATATCATTGGCCCAAGATTAGTTAGCGCAGAGACTGGCATACGCTCTCGCTCATTCGGAATTCATACTTTTAGCACTGTGTGGATGGGAACCAAAGCAGGACGGGCTCTTCTCTGACTTCTCCTAATATGACAGCAGGAGTGTTCGCTAGTCACGACAACTGTTTAGCTACATATGAAAACTGACATTTAATGACAAACCTCAGTAACGGTACCCATTAAACCTGTTTTGACTAAATACTAGTGGTGATTGTGGCAAATGACCCACGATCACTTTATTTATTGCAGAAAAAGACAGTTCCCGTGACAGTCGATGTCATCTGCCAGAAGTAACATAGCTAGCTACTTGCTAGTTTTCAGCTTGCTGCTAGTATGAAGTGTTTAGCTGCTAGCTAGTCTACTGCTAACTGCCTCAAGATCCCTGCGCTAGCTAGAAGCCTTTGCTTGTTTTGCTGTTGTAGCTAGCAGTGAAAACACCCTGATCATGGAATAAATTACTTTCAAACACCGACGTCAACTTTGAAATATCAGCAGCAAGAGCTAGCTACAACAGTTAGCAAGCAAAGGCTTCTTGCTAGCGGAGGAATCTAAAGCCTGAAGGTAGATATGTTACCTACTTCGTCATTTAATATCGGTCTTCACCATACAAACACATATGTAGCTCCTTAACGGAGGTTTGGTAAACAGTTGTCGTGAATGAGACTTTCCTGCTGTCAAATCCGGATCAGCCAGAATCAATCAGAATGATGCCTCGCAAAATCATAACAACCTTTATTGCTGGTTACAATAACGGTGTTATCAGATAGTGCACTGTCTAAAATATCTTAGATTTCCAATGAAATAGTTTCTTTTGGGATATTTTAGCGACTGTTGTCGCATCCACACCACAACAAATGCCGGGCATTTTTAACTTTCTGTGGGTTGTGACCGACTATGTATGTTGCAACCAACTAGCTAGACTTTCAGACACAAAGACGGCGGCGCTTTAACGCAGTGACGTCACAGGGTATCCATGAATTGGCAGCTTCAAGGCTTCATCAATGCTATGTAATGAAAATGACCGTCACTCGGGCGATTTCAAGGTATTTTATGAACCCGGAAAAGACAGAATAACGGGTTTCGATCGCAGACGATCATGCTCATTTAATCGTGGCAGCCAAAATCGTGATCGCGATTAAAATTAAATTAATCGTGCAGCCCTACACCCTTCTACCTTATCTTATTATAACTTCAATCAAGAAGACTTTAACATCAGCTAGATTACTAGATATAATTTCATGCAAATGGAACTCTTCCTTTTAACCGTTCAAGCTTATTAAAACGTTTCCTTATCATGTGCATCTTATTAGCTGCATGTAAAAAGGCCATAACACGTAAATGGCTGAAGCAACAGGCTCCCTTGGTCGATCATTGGATTGATATAGTTTATTACATATACAAATTGGAGAGACTGACATACGTTCTCAAACTTCGCCAAGGAGACTTTACCAGCATATGGTTTGAGTGGATATATATAGCTCCCAGAAGATCAGACTTTATATGATGTATACTGTATGTATTCAAGTACACACATTCCCCCCGGTTATATGTATATAGTTCTTTTTACGGTACCAGACAGACACTTCAAAGAAGGTCAATGCACAAGTCATCAAAAGACAGTCAAGTGTTTTCTTTCTTTGTTTGTATGTTTGTTTTCCTTTTAATTTGAAACCCTTGATACATGAGGTTAACCAGATATTTTTTTGATTGTACTAATGTAAATTTTTTATGAAAAATCCCGAGCGCCTAAAGGGTAAAAAAAAAAGTCTGCGATAAAAAAAACTGTCATCCAATTCAGCTTAATGGTGTTTTATGCGCTAACGTTGAATTCAAGCAGCAGCAGCAGCAGATCCCGCCTCCTACCCCCTCAGCCAATCATTGAACAGAGGCTTCTCCAGGTTTGCCAGACGTTAGTCACTTCAATTAGATTTTTTTTGTATAAAGCAGCTAGCAAGCAGTTGCCTACATTATCTTAAAAAACAATACTTTGATAGTAGGCTTTAAGTTTTATTTAAGCAGTGTGTGCGTGAACCTATATATCCTATGTGTGATGGTAAGACTAATATTAATGCCATATATACAATAACTGATTTATGAGAGCTATCCAAAGACTGGTGGCTGCCGATTTAGCAGTCAACCTACCTTACTCTGTACGTTTAGATGCTTACTAGTAGCTGTAAGCCATTAGACGCCTGGGAAATATTTAGTATCTATAAATAACAGCTCACCTTTATCTTTTTAACCAGATTTGTAAACAGGTCGCGATCAACAGGCTCAATAGGTACAATAGGCTACCTTGGTTAAAAATCGAATTACGGTAGAGTCATGCTAGTGGTGTTTACATAAAGTCACTTATTGTATATGGCATAAATATTATTCTAAAACACCTTCACTAGTTGTTATAAGCAGACTTGTGAGCAATTCATCACGTATGCAATGCACGTCAGCGAATATGTTCTGAATAGTATGTTTCAAGTAGGCTACAGCCGAACTCTCGTTCTGTTTTGATCAATAGTAATCGAGTTGATAAGTCTGATCTATACGCAACTGTGAGGTGCGCGAATGGACAGAGCCAATCACTTAATTACTCAACCTGCGGATGCATCCTGACTTCATCAGTCGGCGGTTTCAATATTCATGGCTTTCAATTTATTAAAATATCTGCTATGTTGAAAACTTACACAGGTGTAGGTGTGACGACCCTCCACTCCACTAGGTGTCTTCTTTCTTTATTGCTGGATGTTTTACAGGTGTCCTGTTGGAGTGATGGGTCATCAGGCCTGATGAGCCACACCTGTGCCCGGCCTGGTTATATCAAGACTACTATTCCAGTTCCGAGGAGAGATCCCTTCCCGGTTGCAGACGGCTGTGTTTCACTTGGATTGACTTTGGCTATTGTTAAAACCTAGTGTTGTAATAAATAATTGTTGTTTTGTTCATCCCTCGTCCGTCTCCCTCGTTTGTTGACAAAGCTCTGAGTCAGGCTGCGTCACATAGGCTATTACTTGATTTGTCTACGCGTTTAAACGAGTACCAGTAGAACGCGGGGCCTCGGGAAGGCAGACAACAGCATTGGTTTTGAAAGCTCAACTCGTTTGTGTTGCATCTCGAATATAATAATATTAATATTATTATTGATAAACCGGTGCGGTTGAAAACTGTCGTTCCACTGCGAGGCCAGCCCGACGTACACGAATACACCTGTACAAATGCACATTAAATTTCCACTCAAAATACTGTCAAAAGTTTGATTATTGATTTCCAACGCAGCCTCCATTGGTGAAAATAATGGTATGTAGGTTTGTATAATAAACATGAATAGTAATAATAGATAAACTTGACTTTCATAATTCGTGTGTTCCATTTCTGACCACTGGTTAGTTCTAGATTCTATTGATATAGATTTCAGTAGTTTGCATATACGAGGTAAACCTTGATCTTGAATCTTTGAACCATACCTGATACCACCATGGGGCTTGAACTATTGTCAATATATTAGCCTATCTATTTTAATTTAAAGTGGAAGCAAAATGATAGCCTCCATTATTTATGAAATGTAAAAAAAAAAAACATTGATTTCTGCTGATAGGTAACACAGACTGTGCGCGCATAGCACGCAATTTTTTTTGGGGAGCACCGAAGAGCCATTTTGACCCAGGAAAAACCCTGGCATGCTTTTGAGAATGTACAATTGTCAAAAAGATAAAAGGTATCCTACTCTTCTGTAATGCCCTGGATACCAATACAAATTAAAATAAAAAACGTTTCTTTAGCTAGCATAGCTACTAGAATACCATAGCAAACCAGAAACGCAAAGTTAGCCGGAATTAGCTCATGTCTGTATTGCGTTATTTAATTGAATGAATTCTTCATTCTACCACTAAAATGCTCCGCGTACCACTGGCTGCAACACAAGCACAAAGCGTGATCGAGGTGTTCTTTTGTGCATAATTGATCTGCTGTGTTAAGTAGTCGATGCCTATCCAATTGAGTGAGATCACCAAGCTTGTATTGGTGCTGCTGGTGTAACGGAGTTGAAAAATCCGTTTGTATATATATATATGAGTTTCGCCATAATTACTGTTATAAATAGTGTTGGTGTTTTGGAGCCACCTTTGGAGCTAAGGTGTACTGCAGGCTTGCAGCATATATGTTGGTACAGTAACCGCTACGAGTCAGAAAGAGTTTGCCTGACAACGGTAGGTCCACTGTCCAAAAGTACTCCCACGATTTGTACATATTAAGATTGATAATTGTAATAAATGTCGACCACTTCGACATATAACATGTATTTTATTTGATTATGATGTATTGTGTTGTTCATAGAATAGTTTTGTCCATCTACTGAAACTTTAATCATATTGTACCTACCACGAGGTTCGCTAGCTAGTTCGCTGGGAATTTCCCATTCCTGGCGCTCCGTGAGCTAGCTGACTGTACAGCAGTACTGATTGTATTTTGTTTGATTTTATTGGTGCAGGTGCTGTGTTTTGTGACTGAAACGGTATGTTGCTGTTTCGGTAGTGTATTGTTTATATGAATTACGTGCATTGTCCGATTAATAATTTGTGCAGTGTTTTAAAATGTGTTTGATGTGTTTTGATGACACATAGAAAGAGTTTGCCTGACAACGGTGCTGTGTTGTTTTGTAACTGAACAGAAATAAAGGAAGCTTTTGAAGAGTTCGTCAGGTCCTCAATTTGACCACCGTCACACTGTCATATCAAACATTTAAAGACAAAGCTGCAAAACCATCCTCTCATTTGAAGGGCTGTAGATGCGGTGGAATGTAGATGTGAAAAAGAAAAAAAAACAAGGCCACAGGGCCCTTATTTCATTGACAGGCAGAAGCAAAGCAACAAGCATTTCCTGTCAATGATATGACTTCTTTAAGAAATCAGGAGATTGAGGTTATGTAACCCTCTGGATTAATAAAGTATCTATCTATCTATCTATCTATCTATCTATCTATCTATGTATGTTTTCATATTGGGACATAAAGAAGTGATGTGTAATGAACACAATACTGGAAAGACCACTGAATGTTGCTGAAAGTGTTTCGTTTGGTAAATACTGGAAAATAAACCTGCCAACATGTCATACTAAACATTTTGATGGATTTAATTTCACTAAGCCTTCACCTTAAGGTTTATGCCAATGCTAAAATGATGTCTGTGTGATACAGTGGTGAGGAGCCTTAACTGTCTAAGGTCTATATCCCTCGTACGGGATATTTTTATTTTTTTGTCAAAAAAAATGTAAAGCTCCGCGAGTTTTCGTCTTAGAGACATAAAAAGAACAACCACGGAAACATTGAACCCTTTTCTTTTATAATATATACAGTTCAAAATTTTAAAATAAATAAGCACTTTGTCAGGGGAAAAGAACTGATGTGGTGCACTTTCTAGTATCTGAGTGGGGTTTCTGCTGCTAAGGACCCACCCATTAGCAAATGACAGCTATTCATATGATAAGGAGATGGTGATTCAGTGATCTCCATTGGGTCATGATGTGGCAAGATTCACTCCGGGGGGTTTGGGCCACAAAGACATTCTAGGGCCATTAGGATATGGCCTTTGTCTTTGCGAGAGGTGTCACAGGTTTGTTCACACCAACTCATCAATATGCATTTGTAGGGGCACAGATTTAGGAATGGTACAGGACACTCTGAAATTATAAATATGTGGTAGTGAAACAAGACATACTTTCTGAATGCTAAACTAACATGTGTTTAGCCAACACCTATGTTTACAAGGCTCAGAAATAAAAAGTCTTGTGAATAAATCTTTACAATGTGTTTATGTACAAAGTCTGAGCACCTCTGAAACAAGGATTTTCCAAGGGTATGTTTACATTTGATTTAAATTAAACTTTTTTTTACTACATTCCTTTTACTTACATGATATTATTGCTGAGGTCGTCTAGAATAGAATCATATATTCCATTTGTGCATCAATGTTTTAAGTTAAGCAAAATGTACAAAAACATCAAGGCATGTCAGACAACTTAGAAAAGTCTAAAAGGCCTTGGACCTTAGAGTGTTAAGTGGAGATAGAGTGAACTGATTTTGCTCATTATCAATCCTGACTCCAAAGGGTTAGTTAATGCTAAAGAGGGCATTTTACCTCATGGAATCCATGGTTGGTGAGTAATCCACGCACCAGTCGACTCTCTGTTCGGACAATCTTAAAGGCCAAATTATACCGCTCTGCAAGTGAACAATGAGACTTGTGATGTCAAATATTTTTTCAATTTACAGACAGGACAGTCGAAAGAATAAAAAGAGCTAAGGTCCAAAATGTAATAGTAATAGACAAAATGGATACATTACCACCAATATTCCGAATACTGCCATCTTTGGTCAAAAGGGCCTCAGCATAGAACAACAGAACGGGAGTCTTCCTACAGGTTCCACTCCAAGAAATACAAAGATGGTCCCTGATGAACATGATAACAGAGTGGAGGAATGGAGGCAAAATAAGAACAGAGAAAGGGGTGGGTCAGCTGTGGCTTCAATTCAGTCAGATATTATATCATGGCATTGCCGACATTAACGCTTGTCTAACTGCCTGGGATAAAGCATATATTGTAAATCAGAAAAGTGAAAAACTGATGACCTGCCCAACAAACAAGGGCACCTTCATCTCTTAAATCCCTATAAGAGAAGCCTGTTCAACTTGCATTTAGGTTGCAGGAAACGGCAGACATTCTGGGCCTGATTTACTAACAGGATTGCGCCCATTTCAGGCGTAAAATAGCAGGTGTTAACATAAAACGGTATTTACAAAGGAGGCTCATTTGAGAAGACGCGCAGATTACCGCTACTGGGAGGGTATAAGGAAAAGTGGGTGTGTGCCGCAAAGAGGTGGGAGGAGAGGTGTTAAGTGCGCCTAATTATGTATTCTGTGGTATTTACTAAAACTGCCTGGCAAGAGTGCGTCTCAAATTTGCGGGATAATTATGCGCCTCATAATGGCACGTCTTAACCAGGAAGCGTGTTTTGATTGAGTCTGAAAACTTCGAGATGGCAGCAGTTATTCTAGAGCAAGGCAAAGACGCAGACAAAGACAACGCGCAGAAATAATTTGTTCAACACGACTAACACTTTTCCAATTTCCAAATTGTAGAGCCAGACTGGCATATTCATTTCACCTTCCATGTTTATTTTGACGTTATAACCTAAAGTGCCAAGGCAACCGAACGTCTGAACTTCAGTCCCCCCTGCCCTGTCCACACTACAAGTCCAGTTTTCAAATGTATCCGCCGAGGGCAGCGTTTTTTAAAAGCATAGTTTTCAGTGTTGGAATACACAGTTTTAATGTAAGGGTTGTTGTGTTTTCCTACCAGACTATTAAACGGGATGCTTTGGGCAGTTAACCTGGCTATTAACTATCCTAGCTATCTCTAGCTTAGGGAACCATCTTAACAGTTTGCCTGTGTGTGATAAACTCATGTTAATATGTGTAAATATGAACTTGTGAACATAAACTCGTTAATATGAAGCTGCACAGGCACACTGAGGGGTAGCCATAGCAACCCAGAATCTCAATGTTCATTGAAAAGTTTAATTTCCCCAAATCAGCTCACCAATAAAGGACAGTCATGAACTTAAAGTGATCACAACTTTGAATGTGGACGGGAGGGCTAAACAGAAAAATATTAACGAGATTCTATATTTACCCGGGTTAGTTTGCTGTAACCTCGTCAACCAAAAGCTCTAATTCTAAGGAAAACGCAGGCTATGTCTACCCTATTTTAGCGGGGCGCTGTTAACACTAATGGGCGGGGTTAGGCGCTAATGACAAGACGACGTTCTTGTTTGATAAATAGGAGGCAAAACCATGCCATGCGGTATTTTGCGCTAAGTGTCTGCTTCAAAACCCCAGTGCATCCTGCTGCTCAGGTTCTATAATTCCATGTTGTCGTGTTTAGAACCTGTGGGCTACAGACATTTTTAGTCTCTGACTCTGCAAAAGTTCAGCGTCATTGTGGTTTAGTACGTGTTTTGGCATTTACTGTATTTCAGCACAACAATATGATTATTTGATTTCAGAGACAATCTCAAATATGATATGCATACTTCTTACATATTATTGTATCTGGACTTGTGTTTAGCCAATTAGCCAATTAAAAAACTACATTTGAGTTTGAGGGAACTTCTGTTAAACCCATTAACTGCCTCAGTCGCATGTGCACCCAACGAACATAATTTGCGCAATATTATCATCAATAATAAAACATTGATACTAGGGCTGAAACAATTACTCGAGTAACTCGATTAATTCGATTACAAAAAATGTTCGAGGCAAATTATTTACATCGAGGCTTCATATCATGCTCCGGTATCATTGTTTTAAACGGACTGTTATTATATTGACACACGCGCATTCAAAGATTTAGGGTGGCGCGATGGCGGAGAATCGAGAGACCAGCCGTACAATGCCTTCCAGTACGTTAACTGTATGAAAAACTCTCTGTTGATAGTGACGTTGCCTAGCAACGCTGTCTGCTCAGTTAAGTTTTCAGTGGATAGTGACAAGTTCAGTTCGTCGCCCATTCAGTGACAAAGTAGTTGACCATACTATGTGCCTTATACATTTCCAATGCTTAAATCATCATTGTTCGACATACAGTACTGTGCAAAAGTTTTAGGCAGGTGTGAAAAAATGCTATGAACTAAGAATGCTTTGAAAAATGTAAACAATAAATGTTTATTTTTTATCCATTTACATGGTAAGACTGAGCACAGCAGCAAGACACAACGTAGTTATACTGCATCAACAGGGTCTCTCCCAGACAAAGATTTCAAAGCAGACAGGGGTTTCAAAATGTGCAGTTCCAGCTCTTTTGAAGAAGACGTTGAGGATCGTAGACGCAGTGGTCAGCCAAGGAAACTTAATGCAGCTGATGAAAAACACATCAAGCTTATTTACCTTCGAAATCGGAAGATTTCAAGCAGTGGCATCAGCTCAGAACTGACAGAAACCAGTGGTACCCAGGTACAGACATTTACTGTCCGGGGAAGTCTGGCCAGAAGTGGTCTTCATGGAAGAGTTGCAGCCAAAAAGCTCTACCCCGAAAAGGAAACAAGGCCAAGTGACTGAACTAAGCACGTAAACATAGAAACTAGGGTGCAGAAACATGGCAGAAGGTGCTCTGGACTGATGAGTCAAAATTAGAAATATTTGGCAGTAGAAGAAGGCAGTTTGTTCGCTGGAGGCTGGAGAGAGGTACAATAATGAGAGTCTGCAGGCAACAGTGAAGCATGGTAGAGGTTCCTTTCCAGTTTGGGGCTGCATTTCTGCAAGTGGAGTTGGAGATTTGGTCAGGATGAATGGTGTCCTCAATGCTGAGAAATACAGGCAGATACTAATCCATCATGCAATACCATCAGGGAGGCGTATGATTGGCACCAAATGTATTCTGCAGCAGGAACATAACCCCAAACATACAGCCAATGTCATTAACAACTATCTTCAGCTTAAAGAAGAACAGAAAGTCCTGCAAGTGATGGTATGACCCCCACAGAGCCCTAATCTCTACATCATCGAGTCTGTCTGGGTTTACATGAGGAGACAGAAGAATTTTAGGAAGCCTACATCCACAGAAGATCTGTGGTTAGTTCTCTAAGATGTTTGGAACAATTTACCAGCCGTGTTCCTTCAAAAACTGCGCAAGTGTATCTGGAAGAATTGATGCTATTTTGAAGGCAAAGGGTGGTCACACCAAATATTGATTTAATTTAGAATTTTCTTCTGTTCCTTCACTGCATTTTGTTAATTTATGAAGAATTGATGAAAATAAACTGTTAACACTTCCATTTTTGAAAGCATTCTTAGTTTACAGCATTTTTTCACACCTGCCTAAAACTTTTGCACAGTACTGTACGTGAGGCATTGTGTGCGTACATAATGAAAGTAAGGGGTTCATGAAGTTACGACTGTGATAGGTAGTGTATTATGAGTGCACGTTGCTATCAGTAGCGATTAGCATGCTAAGCCGAGATTAAGTATGTTATGATATTGATTCGCTGTAATAAAGATGGGTTCATCCTGTTAAGATTTCGACTGGATGAGATATGATTGAGATTCATGTTGCCTAGTGTAATGTCCACTATTATATGTATCGAGTAAACTTAGTTGTGTAATTGTGCTAATTAGTCCCCATTCTCATTGCAGACACACACATATGTACGATCACATGCATCGTCATGTAATGGAAATTGATGAATGCACATTAAAGGGAACAGACTAGAACCAGCAAATACATTAACAGGTCACCATGCTGAGCCTCTACAATGTAACGTAAAAGTAGAAGCTAGCACTGCATGAAATGTGGGATTTCCGACAGTCTTCGACCCTGTGTATTGCCGTAGAAGCCCACATTGGTGTGAAAGCCCCCCCACCCCTTCCCCTTGGCCAGGCCTAGGTTTTGTTACGTTAATTGAATTGACCTGGATTGAAAACAACTCCCCCCCCCGCCAGGGGAGGCACCCCGTCACTGCTTCACTGATTTAAAAAACCTGAAAGTCACAGGTTCGATCCCCACTAGTGGCAACCATGGCCCAAGTTGCTTAAGGACTGTTAACTACTCTTAATGACTGTTATCAGAGTAAGCCTGACTCTGTATAATTACATGCCAGAAACGAATCTCAAGAACATTAAGGTGAAATAATAATATATAAGTTAGGAACATTACACATAGCCTAAGTTAAAACTTTTAAACACATACCACCATAAACATGTGAGATCATTCGACAAGAGACATTGAAAGACAGCTAACTCACTGCTTCGTCAAATAAGAGAGATCAGCTATATATATATATATCTGGAAACCACTTACAGATTCCGATTAGCTAAATTTGCGTCTGGATGGAAAGGTTATCTTTCCCCATCCCACCCATGCTAAGCCATTTCTAGCATAACATGCGATCTACCGTGGAAAACAGAAGGCAGGCGATTTTTTTTATCAGTTCTCACCACACAACGACGTCTCATCTTTGCTCCTTGAATGTCCAGTGGTGTAGTCCAGTGTATACGCAGGTATACGGAGTATACCCACTTTTTGTTCAGTCAGCATTGGGTATACCCACTTCTCAAAACAGGGTGTTTATCCTGTGCTGTATGAATAAATAAAGAGTATACCCACTTCTCCAGAGACCACTACACCACTGTGAATGTCGATATGTAATGGTATGGTGTTATTGAAACTTACTACGTGTCAAAAAGACTAGAAATTGAACGTTTATTATTCGAGTCTAATGTTTCTTATGTTGCCTCGGGCGCCTTTACGTGAACATAATTAAAACGTCACATTAGTCCACTAAACAACAGCACGCTCCAGTAACAGAAGAGAAATACCCCAGAGGAGGGAGGAATGATAAACCAGGTACTTGGTCGCACCGACGAACTAGATCCTTACCAGCAAAGGTGGCTAAGCGGTTAGAAAGAAGCACCCCGGAGCAAAACCCTAAAGACATAATATTAATTAAATTATTATCGTGTACATTTTAATTTTGTTTTTATGGGGCAATAGCTGTAAATGGGAGGGGATACGTTTTGTCAGTTGAAAGCTGACCTATAGTCAGAATCTCATTCCGTCTCAACACAAGACGTTTTAATTCAATTCCTTGTCGTTTTCAACCAATGGCTGCAGCAGGGTGTGTGTGGCTAGACTGCTGACAGTCAATATGCTAATAAGAGCATTTCGCACCTCTGTCAGCGGGAGGTGAAAATGCTGAACACATCGGCCCCCCTCCCCTCGCAGGTTCCTTTCCGGGAAATTCCGTTGGTATGTGGCAGACGGATATTTCGGGGGAATGTCCGCTATCAGCCAGGAATGGTGATCATTCACGGCTGTATCACAGCGTATACGGGCCCGATAATCTTGCTTTTCGTGCAGTGTAGCGGATATATGATTGCTAACTAATATGAACACTAGCACTAGTTAGAACGTACATTATTTGTGATTATTTTTAGCCTATGTTATGAATTGATAGTGATGACTAGACATGATGTTAAGTAGCAAATGAGCAAATTGTGCACAAAGATCTCATGTCATGCACTCCTTATTTCTCCCTCTCGCACGTGTGGTCACACACGTATACAGCTGTTGAGGTTTGAACATGGTTGCGGGATGCACTATAGGTATCGTTTAAAAACGCCAAAGTCCTTTTTATCCGATTAATCGATGGAATACTCGATAGAATACTCGATTCCAAAAATATTCGATAGTTGCAGCCCTAATTGATACTGTGCTGTTACTATGTTGTCATACAGTACCAGTTCAAAGTTGGGACACACTTTCTCATTTAATGTTTTTTCTTCATTATTAATCTACAATGTAAAAAATAATACAAATAAAGACACCAAAACCATATAAGAACACAGATGGAATTAGGTAGTAAACAAAAAAGTGTTAAACAAACTAGAGTGTTTTTTATTTTAGATGCCTCAAAGTAGCCACCTTTTCTTTTGATGATAGCTTTGCACACTCATGGCATTCTCTCAATCAGCTTCATGAGGTTGTAATCTATAAAAAACTTAAAAATGATATGAATTGTTTATTTTCCCATCTCTACAACTATAAAGATTTTGCTGTTCATTCAAATCTATACAAAACTTTTGTGCTGCTTAATGCATTGCCATACTGGAAACCAAACTCATTCCACTGAAGCCACTTCTCCTTTTCTATACGGCTCTGGATAAAACAGGTACGTTGTGTTCCTGGTGTTGGTTGAAACTCTTACACAGTTTTCACACAAACATCTCATCAACCTTTAAAAACTGCTAGACTATACTGACGAGCAGACTTGTGATTTTTTTTTTTATGGCATTTTCTTCCTTATTTCCTTCTTAACTGCAATTATCTTCTCAACCACATTCCACGCTGCTTATGTTATTGTCCGCATTGTGGAGGGTGCAACTGAGCAATACAGCCAATATATGTTTGCGTGTCACTTGTGGCAAAATAATCAAGGGATATTATGGGCTGTTGCTGAGTCAGGAGCAAGCATGCTTGGGATTTCCTCATGCAACCAAACGTTGTTTGTTCATTATGGTATGCTATAAGGCAGGGGTGCCCGAATTCTTTCTTGTCAGGGGCCAAATATTAATCGGAGTGGAGGGCCGCGGGCCAAAACCAGAGTTTCATGTTAGGTCAGGTCCCATTATATTGAAATGTAGTGCATATGTGTACCCAATTAACATTACCATTAATATTCTTACCTGCAAACTAAGAAGGGCTAAAAAAGGTGACAAACCAAGCCCCTGTAGGTGGGTCCGGGGGTATCCCCCCCAGATTTTTTTGTTATTTTAACATGTAAATTAAGCATTCTGGTATACTCCAAGACGAAAATAATGGGGAAAGATAACATTTGCTTCAGGTTAAAAAAAGAAACATTTATTAACATATCATACTAATTTAAAGGGATAGTTCGGTTTTTAAGACATGAAGTTGTATGGCATCTACATCACCAGTGTAATGCAATCCACGCTGACTTACCTCCGACAGCGTCCTGTGAGCAGAGGTCTCGTCCAGTTTTGGTCAAACCGAAAGTAGTCCGGCAGGTTTCTAGACCCAGGAAAATAAAACGTTTCTCTTCCCAAAACATTATGTGTTCAAAAGAGTGATATATTTGCATCCCAAAACCGTTGTAGTGGAAAAAGTCACACCTCGTTATCACTTGGCCCTATTTTCAATACGCTCGATAATGCAATCTCACAGCTAAAGAGTCTACCTCTTTGATTCGCGAAAGTTTGATTCACCAAAGTTGCCTGAGAGAAACGTCCATCACAGGAAAACGATGAAAACTGAGACAACATTTGATAAAATTGACATAAAGCATCGTTTTCCTGTGATGGACGTTTCTCTCAGGCAACTTTGGTGAATCAAACTTTCGCGAATCAACTTTCGCGAATCAAACAGGTAGAGACTCTGAGAGTCTCTAGCTGTGAGATTGCATTATCGAGCGTATTGAAAATAGGGCCAAGTGATAACGAGGTGTGACTTTTTCCACTACAACGGTTTTCGGGTGCAAATATATCACTCTTTTGAACACATAATGTTTTGGGAAGAGAAACGTTTTATTTTCCTGGGTCTAGAAACCTGCCGGACTACTTTCGGTTTGACCAAAACTGGACGAGAACTCTGCTCACAGGACGCTGTCGGAGGTAAGTCAGCGTGGATTGCATTACACTGGTGATGTAGATGCCATACAACTTCATGTCTTAAAAACCGAACTATCCCTTTAATGTAATCTATTAGTATACACAGGGAAGATAGGTAGGAGACTTATATAATGGCCAATCAACTAACAGCAAGTTAAAGGCTAATAAACATGATTGCAGGCAACAAGAGTGACTACTGATGTTTCGATGGAAATACTCCCATTATTTTCTATTTGTACCCGTCAAAAGAGAAAGATATAACAGTTACGTGTAAGCTGTGCGTGGAAACAAGCGCCGTGACAGCACTTGACTCCAAAGGCTACCTCCACAAACATTTGTTAAGCCAACACGAACAGGTGAAACTTGTAGCAAGAGAGCATCATGCCTTGACCTCAACTGAAGGACAGACTGCCCCAACTCAGATAGAGAGAGAGAGAGCTTGCACATTGACTACTGGTTGATTTCATATTTCATTTCAACATTCTTTACACAAACATAAGTAAGGTACTTACAGTTGGCAGTTGCTAAACTCGTGTTGACATGTGTGAATTTGAACACATGAATATGAACTTGTTCTACCTTTTCCCATTATACATGTAAGTTGAGAAGACTATAACATCAGCTAGATAACTAGCTATCATTTCATGCAAACGGAGCTCTTCCATTTAAATCGTTTAAGGTTAAGGTAAAAGCTAGCTAGTTAGCTAGCATAGCAACAAGATAACCATAGATATGGATCTGTATTGACAAAAGGTCAATAGCGCCCCCGTGACCCATCTGAAACCATGTTAAAACTGTGGCCAAGCAGTGAACTGCAACCAGTCTTAGTTAAATATGACATTGAAACAGAGACCCTGTTAAAAATGGGTTAAAATGCTGTCTAACAAATGACGTTCTAACTATAATTCTGACCGGAGCGCGGGCCAAAGTAAATCCAGCGCGGGCCACATTTGGCCCGCGGGCCCCAAATTGGGCAGCCCTGCTATAAGGTATTTGCATTTAACTAGGCAAATGTATTGAACCCTTTATCTGAGGGCTTTCTGATTGCTATTAAGTTCTTATTTTATAGCCCAGGCCTTTACTGAATAGTAAAGAGAGAACATAACTTACTGTAGGTCGTCATCCAATGAGGATTCCGTCTCTTCCATACCCCATGGCACTGCTGGCATTTTCTTCACAAAGCAATCAGAACACCCTAAGGTAGGGTCCTTTCTGTTATGTGTCTAAAGCTGAAGAGATGGACATTTCCTGGCATCCACTGTTCACTGCAATTACAAAACATAACGTTTTACAACCAACTCAGTCAATGATGGAAAGTAACATATCACATATAGTCTGGATCCGAATCAGATTACAAACATTTAGTGACTAATAAAATGACAAATCAATAATTTAAGGTAACTAGTGCAGTGCCCGTAGGAATTATGCATTCTGTAGTGTTAGCAGACGTAGGTGTAGCTGTTGGGTAGTGTAATAGCAAGACATATTTGCACTCCACATAGGTACAGGTTACACTGAAGTACTATTGTGATTCATGTTTCCTTTTCATTAAGAAATGTTTTAATGTTAGCCTTTTTGGAGATATAACAACAAATAAAGTTTGAGATTATGTAGTGGATGCAGTTGAATATAGATGTCAACGTTGCTGTCTAAACTATAAACTAAATGTCATAAAGAAAGAAATTATTTAAAATCAAGTTATGGTTGAAATAGGATCACTTCTTTATTGTGAGGGTAAGTGTAGGGTAAGAATGGTCATGCAGTTGGACTCAAATGTAGGTTAATTGTATTGAATGTATGTAGCCTACTGTACTGTATGACTTCGATGATGCTAGCTTTGACAGCCCAATCTCAGACAGATCGTAAACTAATAAATGTCCTTACAATGGGAACACAGTTTAAATACTCTGACTGGAGATGGCGTTACTATCCCCCACCCGAATTCAGTGCAGGACTGGGAGGATAACATGACAACGTGGTCCAACATAATTTACAGCGAGGTTTGCGCTGACTGGAGATGGCGTTACTATCCCCCACCCGAATTCAGTGCAGTGCTGGCCCAACATAGCTTACAGCGAGATTTGCGCGTATTTCGTGGACTCCATAGCAACAGATGGGAAAGCAATGGACAATCTGAAAGCCTCCGAGGCTTATCAATAAGTTACCATTTGTTGCGGTGTATACTAAACGATAACCCATAGTGCCTAACGCAAACGATAAAATAGAAATATCTCGCGAACTATGAATTCAGAGAGAGAGTTGTATAGACTAAAATTCATGCATTTTGCATATGCCATGAATAAGTGCTGTAATCACAGTTACATTTCAACCATGCTTATGAAATGAGTTTGCCAAGTTGTAAGTCGAATAAGTGCAGAAATGTACTGTAAAAATACGCTATACTAATAAACAATATGAATATTTTGATGGATTACTATTCCCTGTCTGTTAGATGACTGTAGGCTACAACTCTAGACATTACTTAAGATTAAGATTACCTGAGCAAAAGTCTGTATCTGTTCACCAAGAAGAATTTGAATGTGGACCTCCTTATCGTATCCAACGCTATTCTGAACTTTGAGTGAAGGCAGGATAGTTACTACGCGTATATTGTTTGATTGTGACGTCACTACCCATAGTGCCTGGGAAACGATAACCCATAGTGACTACGGGAAACGGTAAAATACAAATATCTCGCGAACTATGATTTCAAAAATCTTCAAAATCAAGGATGCACAGGTTCATGACATGCGTAAGCTACATGCGAAATCTCATAACTAACGTAACTACCGTCAGGGAGATACACCCTAGACAGACTGACACACACACACACACACACACACACACAGATTCCTGGATTTATAGATAGATGTAAATGAGGCCTAATATATTTTAAGTCATGGGGGAACTCCAAAAGAAACAAACTCAAAAGGTGAGTACTTGAAGCATGTTCTTTACTGGGCAGAATAATGTGGGAAAAAATATTTAAATTGTGTTTGAGAGACCAATATTGCGATTGCAATAATAAAAAAAAAAAAAAAAATTCTGTATTATTATAGAATAGTTATAGTATAGTTTGGTCTGTGCTTCCTTTTGCCTGTCGACAGACTGATTTAAATAATATCATGGCATAGCATTATGTGGCAACAATATCAGTGACATATGAAAAGATACACCACATATATAAACTGTCGCATTGCATTGCACAAAAATAATACAAACTAAACCTTCAAAAGTTATCAAGAATAAAAAATAAAGAAAACCCTCTCATACCAACTCAAAGTGAAACGTAAACATAACAATGTGAATAATATGCCTTGTTTACAATTTAGTATTGGGTGCATCATGTTTTCATCATCTATGCTGATAAAACAGCAATATGAAACATTCACAATGTCCTTTATACATCACCACTACACAGCACTAACTTCATGAAACATTTGGGTCCAGACACATCAGGGTACTGCTCAGCGTAGCTCGCTAAGCGGTTTAGCGAGCTAGATTCCAGGATAAAAAAAGTTTTTTAAAAAAACGCCCCTTTATCGAGTTTGGCGAAGCAACTTCTGATAAATTACCATAGTAACATCTCACTTAGCACTAACCTGCTCCAGGGCAGGCTATAGCCTACTAAGTTTAGCTGGCTAAGCTTGCCACACCCCTGGCAAAAGGAGGGATCCCATTGACCAAGGACTAAAAGGAGTCATATTAGATAGTTTGATTAGCGTAGGGAGAGAGTTCTTTGCGATCGCCAAGATCCATTTTCCCATCATGATGAGTTCTTGTATGAGCGCTACCTATTCAGCCGAAAAGGAATCATTAATTTACAAGACCTTGATTTATTTATTGCAAACACCATAGTCGAACATTGAATGGCTTTTCTGTGAGTGGTAGCCTACTTTTTTGTAATGTTGGCGATGTGGAGAAAAAAGCACTCTTAATTATATGACAGTGTTATATGACAGTAACCCATCTCCCTTACGGAGATATTGGCGAAAGTTGTTTTACCTACCTAAGATCTTGATTTTATCATGTCCCTTCTACAATCACGATGTTTTTAACCATACGTCATCAACAAATGCAACTTAAATTTATTCGGTTTTGGAATTGTTAAGCTGAAGACAACATTTGTTTAACCAGTCGGACACATCAACCACGGCCTTTGTAAGCCTAGCAGCGACATCTACGTTATTCTTACCCCACCCAAAGATCACAGTGTTGTCTGCGTACATCAGAACCTCACAATCTTGGCAAACAGAAGGCAGATCGTTAATGTAAAGACTGAAAAGAAGTGGACCCAGGATTGAATCTTGGGGAACACCTGTAGATAGATTTTTGAAGTTGGATAATACATTGTTTATTTTAACACACTGAGTTCGAGTTGATAAGTATGATTTGAACCAGTTGGATGCAGAAGAAGAGAAGTTAAACTAATCAAACTTAGACTGAAGTATGTTCTATTTCATCCTTGCTGACCGCTAGACGGTGCTTTCAAGCACTGGATGATCCATCTCGCGCACGCGCAGGTCGAGTAATAATACCAACATTGTCACCCTGTGACCCCGATGACCCCCGGATAGTCTATATCTTCCGGTGGGGTCAGGGAAACTGATCCTTTCATCTTCTCGCTCGCAGGTAGTTGTGTAAGGAAACTAAAGCTTGAATTAAGTGCTTAATCCTGTTCCGTGCCGTTGGCCTTGCGACATAGTCGGAGCTGCGAACATTCTCGCCCTCCAGAGGCCGCACCGATCGCATTGGATAAGTACTTTGGTCTTTTCTCAATATATTGCTGGTTGCAACTATTGGCATCGCCTGCGCGTGCCGATAGGTATGCGAGGCCGTAATTAATTATGCTGTGGTTTAGGTCGCGTATTCGCCCCTTCCCACCACTTAGGCAGTTAAATTTCGTTGCCTAACCAGCTGTTGCCGCTAAAAAGTGTTTGATTATCGTGGTGACGACTGCGTTCGCCCCCTCTCCCACCATTCATTGTGTTTGCGAATACTACCTTACTGGTGCTGTAGTCTAGGGGTGGGTATCGCCAACCACCTCGCGATACGATACGCATCCCGATACAGGGGTCGCGATACGATATGTATCGCGATACATGCGATACGTACGTATACGATACGTATCCCGATATTTTAGGCTTATAACAAAAAAAAATTGCCTGTAACTCCTTGACAGTACATCATAACATATTTGTCACCTCATGTGGATTCTACAGAAACTCTGCTTTCAAATTATACCATCAACTGGATGATGGGCAAAGTATGCAGGCAGGCACATGAACCAAGTAGACGCTGTACAAAGAAACAGACAAAAAAAAAAAAAAACGTTGATGCACGTGAAGTATCGATACTGACGCCTTCGTATCGATACACGCATCGTAAAGAGGCCCGCGACGATGTATCCCCGTATCGATATTTTGAACACACCCCTACTGTAGTCGCTCCTTCTACTAGCGCTCATAGAGACGCAGTCACAATTCCCTAGGGGAATTACTTGCGTATACTGAAGGCTTATGATAGCCTTGAACATTTAAACCTGGCTTTAGCCCACTGGGTAAACTGCCGGCTATTACGCCAGCGACCAGAGTTCAAGAGTTCGCATCCCGCCTCTGGCGCTCTAATGCGAAGTTGGATTTTCATTTTCAAATCAATGGTCTGTTTGGTATTGGTGAAGGCTTGCGTGTCCGCCCCCTCTCCCACCGTTCATACTACACTGTTGTGTTATTGCGATTGTTACGCTACCCCCACTGGCCCAGTCTAGCGGTGGAATTGGCAGTAGATTGCTATATTGTGTAGAGGCTAAAATAATGTAATTGTCATAGTTGTTGTCCCACACCCATAGCCGCTGGAAGGACACGCTTTCGCTTCTTCTTCCAGCGCTCATAGGAAATGCAATTGCAATTCCGCTAGCTGAATTACTTGCGCATGGTGAACGCCTATATGACTACAGTTAACTGTTGATTCTTCAGTGTTAGCTTAACACACTGATCAAGCCGCTGGTTAACCACGCCAGCGACCAGGGTTCGCAACCCGCCTCCGGCGCCCTCACCCAAACCCGAACTCCCCATTGAATTAATTTTCAAGTCGCTGGTTTACCACGCCAGCGTCACGGATTGGCATCCCGCCTCCGGCACCCTGGCACTAAATTGAATCCTCAATTGAATTGAGTCAGATTCATTAAAAGAAGGCAATTGTCGCATTTTTTTCTCCCTGCAATATTGTGGGAGAGCCCAGTATTTATACTGTTGTTCAGCTCATTGTGTGTGGCCATCCACCCTCTCCTGGTGAGGGCAGTGTGCTCGCTCACAGCACAGGTGTGGTCTGTATCAACCAGTCGATCAATTCAATTTATATAGTGCTTCTCTATATACTCGAAGACAACATAAAATCTATATCACTATGACAATAAAACATATAACATGTAACATTAACATACAACAGTATGTAACCCATTGAGGGTGGCCATCCCCCTCTGCTGGTGAGGGTAGTGCTCTCGCTCCCCGCTCCCAGCGCAGGTGTGGTTTGTAATTGTTGGCCTGAGAATATTGGTTGGTGAAGGCAGCGGTTCCTGCCCCCTCTCCCGGCATCTAGTCTACACTGTGTAGCTCATTGTGCGTGGCTATCCACCCACTCCTGGTGAAGGTAGCGCTCTTGCTACCCGCTCCCAGCACAGGTGTGGTTTGTAGTTTGGCCTGCTGTATTTGTCGTGACGGCAGCGGTTCCTGCCCCCTCTCCCGACATCTAGTCTACACTGTGTAGCTCATTGTGCTGGGCTATACACCCGCTCCTGGTGAAGGTAGCGCTCTCGCTCCCCGCTCCCAGCACAGGTGTGGTTTGTAACTGATGGCCTGTGAATATTGTCGGTGGAGGCAGCAGCTCCTGCCTCCCTCTCCCTGCACCTAGTCTATTCTGATTGTCCCCATTATGTTGGGACCATTATCCTCTACTGAGGCTAACTACTACCGTTCTCTCCCAGTGGTGCTTGGGTTGCAGACATGGCGAGCAACCACTCTTGTGCGGCCTGCATGGCCCTCTGCAGGTGGAGGGTGGCCATGAGCGATGGCCCTCTTGTCTCTGTGTCGAGCACCTGAGGGCAGGGTTTTCAGACAACCCCTGCATGAATTGCAGCTACATACCGCAGGCAGTGAGGGCGGCTAGATTGGCTGGGGCAGAGCAGCTGTTGGGTCTGTCACCTGAACAGCTGACAAGAGGTTGCTAGTTCGATTCCCTGTCGAAGCGCCCTTGAACAGACACTGGACCCCTGATTGCTCCTGATGTGCAGTGTGCCATCAGTGTGAATGTAGAAATGTGTATACAGTGTATGTCGCTTTGGATAAGAGCGTCTGCTAAATGACTAAATGTAAATATAAATGACCCCGGCTCAGCAATGCAACCAAGCTCTGCCGATCCGACTTAGGCCTGGAAGGTCTGCGGCTGCCCCACGGCGCAGCTTGCAGTCACAGGTCCACCCAAGGGGTCACTACGGGGTCCAACGCCCACAGCCTGTTCAGCGGCCTATCAGAGTCCAGAGCGACAGCCCTCGGGCCAACCTCACGATTCGTGCGCAGCCCATCGTCCCCCCAGAGGGGTGGGGGGGGGCAGGCGCTGAGGCCCAGGGGCCGGCCGTCTACGTTTTTCCCCGCTGCAGCTCAGCTACTGGGCTGCTTCCGTCAGGGACCCGGGGTGCTTTCCACCTTAACCCACTGATGGTCTTGAGGTTCCGCATGCTGAGCATGGCAAGGGGTTCTGCGTAAAATAACCAGGGGGGAGTGGTTTACGTCAGTAGACCTCAAGTATCTCGTTTCCACCGGGGCCAGGCCGGTGCCGGTGCCGGTACCGGAGCCGGAGCCAGAGCTGGTTCCTTTTAGCACCAGCCTGCGTTTCCACTGCCGGAGCCGGTTCCAGCACCAAAACTAAACGTCATGGAATGTTATAACATGCTCCTATGGTTACAGTTGTGAGTTATTCACGAGTGGTCTTCTTCTAGCGAGAAGGCAAATTCATTAAATTCATCAAAAATTATGTTTAACTTTTTAATACCATACGACCTAAAGTTAAAGTTCTGTCTACTTGGCCACGGGTTTCTATGTCCTCACGTAGATCAAATGAGTGGCAATGCAGTTCATGACCGGAGTTGACTAGCTACTATATACTAACCAGCTGCTACAAGAACTTGCTTAGTCAACTACTAATTTCAAGTGTAATATCACACAAAAACAACAATCCAGATTGAAAGACTTAATGTATACAAGGCAGACAAACCAACACATTTTGATGGATGAAAGCTTTCTTTATTAGTTTTAATGTGTTTGTTATCAGGTCTGTTGTCATTTTAAACCCTGCTATCTCCGACTCTCCTCGTATTTCCTCATATATTTTAGCTTTCCTCACTGACTTTTCAATTTTGTCTTGCATTTCTGTTGATGGCTAAATTGCTATCGAGGTATTTATTTAATCCATGGTCCACTACTGGATCAATTTTCCATGTATGTTTTCACCGTTTTCACTCATCTTGGTTGACTGCTTAAAATAAATGGTGGCGACATTTTTTTTTTCTCTTTTTGAGTTTCTGGTGGGTTAAATCCGCCCACCTCTGTGACGTAGTTGGTGCCCGATTTGGGCCCAGCAACTACAGGGAGCCGGGCTGGTGCCCGATTTTCAGCTCCGGCACCAGCCCGGCTCCGGTGGAAACGCAACAACTGGTGCCAGATTGGGCACCGGCCCGGCCCCGGTGGAAACGAGGTAAAGGATGCCTACTTTCATGTACCCATAGCGTCACACCACAGACGGTTTCTGCGGTTTGCGTTTCAGGGACATCACTTCAGTTCAGGGTGCTCCCAGTTGGCCTCTCCCTTCCCCACGTGCCTTTATCAGGTGTGGGGCGGCAGCCCTCTCACCCCTACAGTCGCAGGGCATGACAGTCTTGCCGTACCTGGACGACTGGCCTCCTGGTCTCAGATGGCCCTGGACACGACGCATCTCCTTCAATTTAACGAAGAGCTGCCTGGTCCAATCGCAGATCACACTCTTCTCAGGGTGACTCTCGATTCAGTGGCCATGAGGGCTTGTCCATCGCCACGGCGATTGTACGACAGCCTACACCTTCTTTCCCATTTCAGGAAGGCAGGCAGTTGCGTTAAGCGGAATTCTGCGCCTTCTATAGGGCCAATAGTTTTCCGCGTCAAAAAAAAGCAAATTCCGTGTCACGTTTTTGGTAATTCCGTGATTCCGCGTCAAAAAAATAAAAACAGCCGTATAATGCCTTTCTGCACGTTAACTGTATCAAAAACTCTGTTGATAGTGATGTTGCCTAGCAACGCTGTTTGCGTGCGTGCAGCACCCACAGTTAAGATACTGTCGAGTTCAGTTTGTCGCTAAGTAGTTGACCATACTGTGCCTTATACATTTCCAATGCTTAAATCATCATTGTTCGACCTGTATGTGAGGCATTATGTGCATACTTAATGAAAGTAAGGGTTTTCATGAAGTTGCTTCTGTAATAGAGCGTGTATTAAATACCAAATTTTGGGCTACCTGCTCGTGCTATTAGTAGTGATTAGCATGATGCTAAGCGGAGATTTAGCTATGTTCTGTTCTTACCGTAAATCCTCGGATAAAGGCCGGGATTCAATTAGAAGCCGGGCTTCAGATAGTAGCCGGGGTCGTGGTCCATACGGACAAATAAAGGCCGGGCCCCGAATACAAGCCGGGGGTAAATAGGCCTACTGTAGCCTACCAGCATCAGTACGTCGGCTCAAAGTAGACATCACAATTGAATTGAATGGATTTCACAAATACATGTTCTCCTCATGTTTAATATTATATTATATAATATTGTTGGCTAATTTTATGGGCTGTTTGCAAAAAAAATAGAAATTTCCCCACGTAGGACTAGGCTACTAGGCAAATTCGTTATTGTTTAGCCTAAATGCACGTATCGTAGGCTACAGCCTGTTGTTTATCTGTAACGTTTTAGTTTGCTAGATTACTTCTTCCAGAAGGGATCATAAAGCAGTAGGCCTAGCTAGTAGACTTACGTATCTTTGATATTAAATTCAAAGAGACGGTGTATGCTGATTGCTGAAGAACATTCGGGAGAAAAAGCAGCAAAGAAGTTTGACATTGACCCGAGACGAATGCGACTAGCAGGTGGAGGTAGAAAGAAAGTTAGGCTGGATATCAAACCAGCTCGTTGAATACACGTTTTCAGTCCGTGATAAGCATAATAGAGTGACTAGAAAAATGATTAAAATCCAGGCTTAGGAAATCTTTTCCTCCTTGACTGACAGTGGAGACCATAACTCCGATGTTTATTTTTTAAGTTGACACCGCACCTAAAGCGCTACGCGATGTGCAGGAAGTGTTGAACGCATGCAATGAATCATATTAGCCTACTGCAATTAAACCCATTATTTAAATAATAAAATTCTATAACAGAAGATAAGTAAGAAATAAAGGCCTGCCCCTAATACAAGCCTGCCCCAAATGAAGGCCGGTGCGCTGTGCAGCCTAAGTAAATACAAGCCCCGGCCACAATTGGAGGATTTACGGTATGTTGATACGCTGTAATAAAGATGGGTTCAATCCTGTTAAGATTTCGACTGGATGAGATATGAATGACATCCATGTTGCCTAGTGTAATGTCCACTATTATATGTATCTAGTAATATTAGTTGTGTAATTGTTATTGTGTAGCAATAAGTCATGGTAATGTAATTCAGTGCAGTGCTAATTAGTCCCCATAAATTAGACTGCTTGGTAACTCAGTGAATAATACGTGCCCTTCTTAGATTGTTGTTTGCCAGCCATCAACACAACAGAAGATTTTTAGTTTTTAATGCGATTGGGAAGATGAGCAAATGAACGTGACTACCCTTGAAAAGGGGGGCGTGGCCGGAGCAGAGTTCAGCGCAGACGTGACATTTTCTGACCGCTTTTGTTCTTTAATTAATGTTTGTTCATTGTTGCGATCGTTGTTGTGTTTATTTGAAAGACATTCAGTCTTACAGGGTAAAATACACGGGGTTTTGGGCGATTTTGATGCACAAAATTATGTTTCCGTTTGAAAAGTTGCAATTCCGTTTTCAGTGGTCCATTCCGTTTCAGATGGTCCATTCCGCGTATTCCGTCCGTTTTCCGTTTTCGCGGAAAACTATTGGCCCTACTTCTAGGGAAACTGACAGCAGCTGCTACTGTGGTTCCTCTAGGCCTGCTGTCGCTACGCCCCCTCCAGTGGTGGCTTCACAGTTTTCATCTGGACGCCGAGCAGCACCGGCACAGGAGACTCAGGGTGTCACCTTGTTGATGTTCTGGGGCTGCAGGCTGTGCACAGGGCTTTGCAGGCTTCTGCCCTTCTTGGAAGGCCGACAAGTGCTCGTGCGGTCAGACAAGGTTTCGACCGTCTCCCATATCAATCACCAGGGGGTTGCGTTTCCGCCAATCCCGTTGATTTTCCAACTCTACAGGAAGTTTTCCAGCAGGGCCACAGACTGCTGCTGGTAGCCCCTTCTGGCAAGGGAGGACGTGGTTCCCACTTCTGTGCAGGCTGCAGCGGGGTGCAGGCTGCAGCGGGGTGCCGCTGCGCCTCCCCGAAAGGAAGGATCTCCTGTCTCAGTTACAGGGTCGGATATGGCACCAGCAACTACAGGGAGCCGGGCTGGTGCCGGGCTGGTTTTTTGCCATATTTGTTGCTCACAACTAATTAATCATATTTACTCTAATCAGCTTCTAGATACTGCTAATTATTCCAAAACTTTGGACATTATGGGAAGTGTACTAATAGGTCTGTAATTGGCTGCTGAGTGAGGATCCCCATTTTTACAGATAGGAAAGCAACTGCAGGTTTCCAGTGTTCTGGAAAACACCCATGTTCTTGAGAGAATGACAGGTTAGCAATATGGGTAGTAAGCTTTTTTAAGAACAGGCAAAGGTCTTTAACCATGGCAGAGTCCATTTCAAATATGTCCTTTGACTCTTTGGGTTTGAATGATTCGATTATCTTCTCTACTTGTTCTTTAGATACCTTTTCAAGGTTAAATATGGGCACAGTTGGATTATGGGAAATGCCACCATACTGCTGGTGTGAAGGGAAACTGTTGGCAACAGCTCCAGAGAATCCACAAAATACTCATTTAGCATTTCAGCCACAATGGGTGGATCATGTGAAAGACTGTCATTGATCCTGAGTTCTATCTGTTTTCTAACATTGTTTTGTCCAATTAATTTATTTATTTTTTGCCATATTTGTTTAGAGTCTCCTTTAGAATTTACGATTATTTCAAGGAAATAATTTGCCTTGGCTTTTCTAAGTTCTCTTTAATGCTGTAAAAATGTGCCTATCAGTTATCCGTTTGGACTTCAGGGATGTTTTAAGGGCTCTATCTCTTTCTCTCATCATTTGAATAACATTTTAATTTATCCATGGCAGAGAACTCTTTTTATGTTTCTTTCTTGACTCCTTAGAGAAATCTTAGATTGTCTTGTGATTTTTTTTCCGTAAAGCAATGGCTAGTAAAGCTCACATCATTTGAATCAAGTAGCTCATCCCAACTAATCTTCTGGATAGCATTCTTGAAATCTTCCTTTTTGTTTTTTGGAATCCTCATGGACGTTTGTGTCGGACCATTAATGGAACGCTTTACACCATTCACTTTTCTCGACATTAAGATCAAATTGTGATCAGACAGTCCAGTGATAAGATTCCATGATTTTGTTATTCTGTCTGGTCTGTTGCTAAAAATTAAATCTATCTGGGTGGAGGAAGTATTAGTAATACGGGTTGGTCCATCAACCAGTTGGGTTAAATTAAAGCTGTCAGTAACCTGTTTAAGACATTTTCTTTAGGATGTATCTACCCAGTTTGCATTGATGTCGCCACAGATTATTATCTATTTGCTAGAATCACATTGTTGTAATAGGTTTCTGAAATCATCATACAAACTAACAGTTGCTGAGGGGGGCCGGTATATTACAATTAGGGTGAAAGACATTTCTGGGGACAGAACCATATTAAGACCTAGACACTCCAAGTCACAGTTTGTGAATAATATTTCATTGCAGCTAATTGACTCCTTTACATAACACAAAACACCACCTTTACCATGGTTTCGATAATTTCTAAAAAATGCTGAAACCAGGTACAGTTATGGCTGCTTTGGGTGAATTTTCATGTAACCATGATTCCGACATCGCTAAATAATCGATATTTGACTCGTGTAACAGATGCTGAACTTGTTCACATTTAGAGATAATACTTTTAATGTTTATATGACCACCTAAGAGTCCTTTGGGTTTGCTCCTAGCATCCCAAATAAGTTTAGAGTCATTAACAGTTTTAAAGATATTCCATTTGCGTTGCTTAATTATAGGTCTATTTATGCGACTGTTATCTAATGTAGGCCTAGAACAGTGAACTGTGGGTTTTTCAGTTTCATAGCATGATTCCACCGCTCCGGGAACTGCCTTGAGCAGTTAATTAAGCAGACGCTTTTATTCAAAGCAATTTAGAAGGAGATGTAAAACTATAATTAATACGGAGGAGAAAGGAATCGAACCAGCAACCTTCTAAGTGGCAACCGTGAGGTCTACCCACTACACCAAAATGACATATTCCACATACTAAAAGATATCACCCCCTACATAGCCCATTGACAGATTCTTGTATTGCTGTCGCAGCGGCTGCAGTGTTGGATTTTGCCATGATTGTGGTCTTAAATTCTTCAAAACGCGTTCATGGTCATCTCCTGCCTTAGCGGAGTAAGAAATGTCTTTGAGTTTAGACTATTGTACCGTAAAAAAAAATCATGGTTTTGGTGATCGACCTTTTCCTGCCTTATGAAGTAGGACGTGCACGCGCAAGTTTAGCCTGGATGACATTAATCCGCATGATTAAGGATCCGCCCGTCCGTCGGCAGACCGGTATAGCCTATAGTTCTCATTTAGCAAGATAATTTAGCAAGACAATTGATTAACTTAGCTTCAGTTCTACGCCGAACAGGGCCCAGGTCTGGCGTGGACAGTGTTTAGAGTCTACATTAGCCTAGTTGCCAAACAGCTTTTAGTGACTTGTTGCTAGCTTGATATAACTTGAAAAACTAGAGTTCTTAGGCATCTGTCAAACCTTCAGTAGCCTAGACGTATGTTTATTTAAAGGACCTGGGTGAAGATGTTGAAAATAAAAATGCCAACATCAGTATAATATATCCAATGTTTGAAACTTTTGAGCTGCCCATGCACTGCCCTACTGGGTGGGTTGGGGGGAGGGGAGGGACCTTGTTCCATTAAAGTAAATGGGAGTGGAGCTCCTCTTTCTATACAGTTCTGGATAAAACAGGTTTGTGTCACTTGCGACTGCCATGGAGATGCCATTACATATTAAATACATATTACATGCATACATGAGCTGCCGATCAAGTCGGTAACGTTAAGATTTTTAGTAGAGCCCTCACACTACAGGATCATTTTGACAGTTTAATTGGTTCAGACCAGCCTTTTGCCAGGAACGGCCCTGCAGGATCTAGGTAGTGTCTGGTGCAGTTATACCGTTTTATTGCCGAGGCCTAGCACACACACAAACTGGACAGCTAGTGGGCTGTGAGTTGCAACGCACTGAAAGCAATGGATGTATATTTTTCATTAAACAATGGTGCTATATGGTCATGTGAGGTACACACCTGTCGTTCACTGCCCAGTCTAAGCATTTAGCAGTTTCGTGGTGCAGGATAGACCATTCATCACAGTCGAGTGTAGATGTAACGGAGCTATAAATGTAAGACTAAATGTAATAGAGTGCGAGTTTCGCCATAAATAAGAGTGTTTTATTTGTGACGTCCTGCAGGTCTGCAAGATATATTCATGTGCCGTTGTCATAATCAGACAGAAGAGATATGCCTGTCAGCGGTAGGTCCATAATGAAAAATGACCATCACAATTTGTACATTTTTAGATACTATAGATACAATAAATGTTGAGAACTTCGACATGTTATGTGTATTTTCTATAATACAATACTGTATTGTGCTGGTTTCTAAAGTAAGTTTGTTTATGGGCAGAAAGTTTGATTGTATTATTTCTCTTGAAGACGAGGTTCATTGTACACACGGTGATTACCCCGCAAACAGGGAACGTCCCCAGGACGTTAACAGGACATTCGCAAGGTCCCCAATCGTCCCCAATTGGTCCCCGGCACAACGTTCGCTAGAGGACGTTACCAGAACGTTTTTGACGCTCGTAGCAAGTCTACGTTTGGTCCTTCTGTGACGTTCGCATGAGTCTTAAATCTGACTTTTAGGGAACATTATAATTTGGTCTCTCACAAACGTCCCCAGGACGTCCTTCAAAAACGTCCCTGTTACCTTATCCTGCAGGTCATCTGCGTGACGTTCGCATGAGCCTTAAAACGGACTATTAGGGAACGTTCTTATTTGGTCTCTCACAAACGTCCCCAGGACATCCTTTAAAAACGTCCCCGTTACCTTTACCTGCAGGTCCTCTGCGTGACGTTCGCATTCGGCCATTCCAAAACGTCCCCTTGACGTCCTCTGATGGTCCTCTCTGAACCAGAGGTTCCGCTAGAGAAAAATGTTTTTCATTTGCGAGACATTTTAATGATAAGCCGGCCAAATATCTATTTCTGCTTCTAAATTAGCCTATTGAAGAAAACTGACGGCCTGCATAGCTTAAATAATAACATAATCAGGTAGTTTAGAATGCAACAAGTTTACAATGGGAAACAAAAACATTAATGTCTGATGCGCGTCAATAAGTGGCCTTTAATCGCAACCTGCTGTGGCGTTAAAATGAGCGCCGCAACATGGTCATTGCTCTGTTTAATGAGAGCAGAGATTCTTAAATTATTCGACCCTCTTGTGAATCCTTTGCGTCGCCTTTTCGCATTGCTAACAGAACATTTTACTGTGACTATCAATTACCTCGCACCTGAGCCAAGAGAACTTGTCACTCCATAACGACATAAACGCCCGACATTTCAGCTTTTTCTCTGGTGATGCTGCTCGAACATCTAGGCAGGGCTCGAAATTGGCACCCGCAAAGCGCCAATGCCGTGTAGATTTTTGGGCTGGCGACTAAATTGTCTCCGATGCTCTGCCACTTGGCGAGTGACATTACGGAGCAAATCTCCCGACTATTGCGCCCGTCATGGTTAAAAATAGCTTGCAATGCCAACACGAACAGTGGGAGAAGGGAAGGGGTAACATAAAGTTCTTAGAATTTTAATACAACAATTTTGCCAGCGAATACAAAGTTCTAATACTTTGCCGGCGAATACAAAGGTTATAAAGTTCTAATATTTCGAGCGCGATTTTAAAGTTGAAACCGACTTAGTTGACCACACGCAAGTTAACGCAGTTAAACGAAAGCTAAAATAATGTGCTGATTCATTGCCGTTGCATCACCTCAAGCAAAGGTGCAGAGAACATCTAGGGAGGAAGAAACAACAGACACAGCTACAGCTACACCAAGGGCATGTTGCAGTAGGTGGCTCATTGTAGTTTGTGTAACACATGTATTCAAAACATCAAGCCTTTCGCCCACTACACTTTCATGCTCCGGTAAGTTTTTTTCCTTTGCTCTCGCACGCCCCCTTCAGTGAAGCAGAGGTACTGTTTGCCTTCCCTTAGTTTTTTTCAATGCGTTTTTTTGTCAGATCAGTAAGACTATAGTATGATAAGCTTTTGAATATCCATGCTGTAGTGTTAGTTGGACAATATTTATCTATCATATATGTGTCATTTAAAAGCTTAATTTAGATTTTTTTTTTAGTAGACCTAATGCAGCGCTTCTTATGAGGTTAAATTAATTCCTCTGAAGTACATTTTTAATAGCCAACTCTTGAATGTGCTTTAAAAAATTGTGGTCATGCAAAAGTAAATTAAATAATGAATGTATCGTGAAGGAGGGCCTTTAAGGATTCCCGGGTATAGCATACAGCGCGTGTTGCGGCAGTCACCAGCCAATTGGGCAATATTGGTTGATTTCTTTTAATCCATTCTGAGAGTGATTAACAATGATATTAAAATCATAGGCAAAGATTGTTTAGATCAAACAATGTCAGAGTAGGTCTGAAATGGCAGGTTTAATTTTGGCCGGTAAAAAATATGATTGGCTGGTAAAATATTTCATCTACCAGCCATGTTGGCTGGTAAGCCAAAAAGTTAATTTAGAGCCCTGCATCTAGGGCTTCAGGTATTCAGTGTTTGGAAAGTTCACTTTCTACATGAAGTAGCTCAGTTCATTGTTCATCATTCAAAAATTTGAACTAAGTTCACAGCTCCAATTTTCAATATGCTGCGAGTGCGAGCTATAGCCTAATTTTTCCAAATCTCTGTCTGCAATACCGCTCTCGGATACGCAACTTCGGCGCTAACGCACGGACAGTATAATAAAATTAAACGCATTCAGCCCCAACACTGCAGGTATTACAGGTTCATCATCGTCAGAAGGTTTACCCTCATCAGTTGTGTTTGCCCTCTGAACAAAAAGCTTTTAAGGCTAGTCTGCTTGGCCATGTTGGATCCTTCTCACTCAGTTCGCTCCTCGTTTAAAACCGAGGGGTTGCGCTTTATTTAAAATGCAGCATATGCGTGTTGTTAAATAACTTTCTAACGGCAGATTAGCCTGTTCCTTTAAAACATAATAAGGGCAGTGCACGTTTGCTTTATAGGCCTAAATATTAGGATTGTTGTCAAATCCAGATTGTGTTTGTGAGACGGGATTTTGAAAGAAATTCCAATCAGACAATTTGACCGGTGAGCTCTATACATTCTGTTGCAGCATCTTTGAAGGCCTGTGGAAAGCTCAATGTTAAAGCTACTTGATAGACCTTCCTATGTATGCATTGTATTGGAATCATGCAGACATTACATTTATAGCACAGATCAGTAGAGAAGCATTCATATTTATTTTATTTCATCATTCTTAGTTTGGCTAGTTATTCTGCCTCCCTGCCCACCCGTCCGTGACGTGCCATGGATGTTAATTAAAAAAGGAATCATTAAGGAAAACCCTCAATGCGTAGTGACTGAGATCGCTACAATATGCTTTTCCTCAAACCCTCGGAAAAAAGACTAAGTTTGTTGGCTGTCTCACACTGTGATAAATGTGTTAAAGTGACACAATAGTAATCAGACAGTGTTAGTACAGTAGGTAGCGATCTGGTTTAGTAATAGGAAGGTTTACGGTTCAATTCCCATGCCCGCAATGAAGTTTGTAATCGTGTGCCTCTGTGTGTGTGTCTATGCATATTGTAAGTGAATGAGACACCATAGACTCCATTACCCACAATTCCCTTATCAAATTTCAATCCTTATCAACAGTCAGTGACCTCGCAATTGGTCACATCGAAGTCATAAAAAGGGTGACGCATTTTGCCCTTAAAACAGTGATAACCCCCCAAATCTTTCTCTCTGTACGGTGGTCTCACACACGTGAAGATCCTTCAATTAAGAGATACCCTCTCTGCAGAACAAAGGACAACGCACGACGATCGTATTGAACTTTTGGCCGAAGTTAAGAAAATACTTTGACTCGTCTAGTGGCAACCAAGTTATACCGGTAGAATATTACTGCAGCCCAGCAGTGCTCTGAGTAGGATAAGGCGACCGGCTTCCCTTATTCGTTTCTCCAAGTCGACAGAACTTTACATCCTACTAAAACATCGGACCTCCAGCAAGGCCTCCGCGAGTTCAGCCGACGGGCTGCAAAGAAAGGACAGACGGACATCCATTGAACCTACGTGACGCGTTGTTCCAAGGATTCCGCGAAAACACCGTTGAATGCTTAGCAAGAGCGTTCTTCACGTAAGGCTGACATCTGGGCAGAGATTAGTCTTATATGTGTGTTAATATATGTGTGAAAGTATTGTTGTTTTATTTCATTCATGATTTAAATGCTTACTTTGTAATTCACAGTGCATGGTTTGTAACCGTGCTATATCTTGCGTTTGTTTTACTTTCGCTAACTTGTTAGGAACGTGCATGCACGTTCTCTCTCCTTCTCTCCCAACTCCCTCAATCACCACGTCCACATAGCGAGTTCAGTGCTGCTGAAATATATTGTATTGAGTTGAAGGCCGATTCTATCCTTGAGATAAGAATCCTTTGTCTGTTGTAACCTACTCATTTAAAGTTGTGCCCATCCTCCAATTTATATTGGCATACCTGCGCACGCACGCACGCACACACACACACACACACACACGGACGGGCAGGCTCTCATGCCCCCTCCTCTGAAATCCCAACTGCACTTTGTGCCTTGTTTCAGTGTTATACTCAGTTGTTTATGTGATTAGTATTAGCCATTAATTACTATCTGTTACCTTTAATAAATTGTTTATTTAGACTTAAACAATTGTCTTGTCTGTTGTTGTTCCAATATTCCACTGAAAGCCATTTTCCGCCAATCAAGAATTCCAAATGCCTTCACTTCTCTGGTTGTTCCATGAAGTGTTATAGACTTTGTAGTGATATTGTAGTATGATAGTATTGTGATACCATACTTAGACTGTAGCATAGTGGTACAACTAGAGCTTTCCATTAAATTTTAGTAATTTAATTATAAAATATTAAATACTAAATTTAATGATTATTAAATTTTATGAGACTGATTTAATTAAACAAATGTAACAAACCACGGTTTTACCTACATAATATGGTGCAGCCCGTGTGAGGATTGGTATTGTTGGCTTCAGTGATATTGTTACAATAACAAATAAGAATCCAACCCCCTGAGTAACTCCAGGACCTTACCAGGTCCATTGAAACTTCTAAGGCATATATCAAATGTGGTTTTGAATCATTTTAAGTGTCGTCTACTAACTGTTTAATACATACTAATTATCTAACAGTCCCTGTTCCAGCCACACTGTAAGTATAATTAGTGGGAGTCCATACTTGTGATACCAGCAACCCATTGGACACACAAGTACCATTTGTTACCATAGCAACCTGTACAATCAGTTGTAATAGTTGTAACAAGAGAGTTACTAGCATTTTAGAACTGTAAAAACAACACGGTAGTTACCTAGCCGTGAGTGTAAGTCACAGGTTCGAGTACCTGTGCATCTCCTTGTTTTGTTATTAAGCATAACATTGTTGTAGTTTGCGTTGTGACTACTTGCATTAGCTTGCATTAAAAGGGTTAAATTAAGCATCAGTGATCACGTCACTAGCTTGCCAGGCGTAGTTCCGTGCCCCAGTCTAGGCAGACAGGATGAGCCCGAAAGCCCACCACACGCCAGGAGCTGAGAGTTACCTCCCTCCTGTGGAGTCAGACCAACTTTTTAAATTTGTGGCAGACCTCCTCAAAACCTCCCCTGATGAAAGGGAGGCACTTGAACAGATGAACCTAGATGAGTGTCAGTCCAAGATAGGCGACTTAATCAGGCATGTTCATAATCCCTACCGTAAAGTCTCCACCAGTAAAGGAGTGGTAGGTAAATTGTTCCTGTTTCATCACCAGAGCAGCCGCCTGGAGATAGAGATTCTCCGCAAGGAGAACCAGGAACTGTATTCTAGTTGTGACAGACTAGACACACGCAACGAGGAACTGAATAAGGAGCTCATTACTGCTGTTGAGTGCCTTAACATTTGCGGTAACATGCTCGGGACTCTCTGGTCCAGAGTAGCCGTTTATGACCAGGCCCAGAAGGAAAGCCCCGAAACAAGTGCCAGGGCCCAAGCAATGCTTAAAGCATCCCCCAGAGAGACAGAAGCAGAAGCAGAGCCAGTAGCTAGGATAGGAGTAGAGTCAGACGCAGACACATCAGATTGCCTGCATACCTCACTCCTCCCAGACGAACCTGAGCGCCATGCTGTAGCCCCCTCTCACAACCCAGGTGGAGCCAGGTCATGCCCACCAGCACCTGAAAGGCTCATAAAGCCTCAGACTGCTAAGAAGGAGAGAAAGAGGAAAAGGCATGCAGTAGCTAAACCTACTTACCGTGAACCCTCTTCCTCGTCCTCGTCCTCTGATAGCTATGATGAGAGCAGCTCTCCCCTAAGGAACTCTTCATCTGGTAGCTCAGAAAGTGACCGCCCCAGGTCAAGGAAAACACGGAGAGGTAATTCCCCCGCTGAGACATTGGCCACCACTAGCGCCATCCAGATCAGGCAGGGAAGGACAGAACCCCCACGTGAATATTATGCGCGTTTAAAACACGTGTTCTTCCAAGGCAGTAGCGCCCCAGGCCTGGAAGAGCATAGGGCCTTCAGGTCCCTATTCATACACAACCTCCACCCTTGTGTGCGCACGCATGTTGCACTGATGTGCCAACAGGGTAAACCCAAAATGCGGCAGATTAGGAAAAAAGCACAAAGGATATGGGAAACAGTTGTGCGCCCGGTTGACCAGCCGGATGAGGAGCCTAGAGTGCTCAACGTACAATCCACAGCTGGTGATCCGTTTGACTCGGAAGGCTGTGAAGTGCCGTTGGAGTGGCCAACCCAGAGAGGTGCTACCCAAAACCGCTTTCCACAAAACCACCACCAGGGTGGGTGGAAGAGCTGGCAAGGCAATAGTAATCAGAGGTTCAATTTTCAACCTAGGAATTACTTGAACAAACGAAATGGTCAACGCCGGAAACAGCGTTACCCTCACAATTTGAACGGAGATCACTTCCCTCAAAGGCCCCATGATCGGTTCAACCATGAAACTCAGCATGGTAATAGTGATATGGAAACAGAGTCAGGACAATCTGAATCAGGGAGTCATATGTGGTCAGACACTGATTCTCTTAAAGAGGTCCTGATAGTTTAAATAGTGATCCCTCGTCCCCCGCCAAGGGTTTACCTTGTGAGAAGGGGGGATAAACGGGGGGTAGCACCTCTCTGGGTTGGCCACTCCAACGGCACTTCACAGCCTTCCGAGTCAAACGGATCACCAGCTGTGGATTGTACGTTGAGCACTCTAGGCTCCTCATCCGGCTGGTCAACCGGGCGCACAACTGTTTCATCTGTGTGTTTGTTCGTGCTGATTCCCGACTAACAGACCTGCAAACTGATTCGTCATTTCCTGTTTGTTAGATGGATCAGGAGGAGCCTCCTGGGCCTGATTACTCCCCTCCTCAGCCCGCCCCGAAACGCCCCTGCAGACCGGCTCCAGAGCAACACCAGCAACGCCCACGCCGCCCTGCTCCCCATCCTGGGCCCTCAACTCAGTCATCATCCCCTTGACGACTTCTCCCGCTGGATGTGACGACCCCCACCCTGGTCATCGGCAGCTCCATGGTCCGAGATGTCCACACCCCCCCCTTCAACAAGCGGCCCCTGCAAGGTCCACTGCCTCCCCGGAGCCAGGCGTGTTCCAATCGCTGATGGATGTGGAACTTTCCCTCCCCACCCCCACCACTCTGCACGTAGTCTCTCTACCTGGTCTACCTAGAGAAACCTTCGGCCAACCGCACCCACTGCCACTGCATTGCCGTACACCTACTCTACCCAATACCCTATGCTAGCATTTATGTACAATATACATTATTGCCTCCACCGAAATGTTTCTCTGTCCCTACATCCCCTACCCCTGTAACAGTAACCCTATTGCCACAGTAATCTGGTCTTGTCTGTATCATGTATTTACCACCAGATGTATGTACACATATGTCCAGTGACCAAATGCTGGCTGTGTATTGCCCCTGTTGCTTCCTTTCCCCTTCTGCCACACTACCCTTCCCCTTCCCCCCTTCCCCCTGTCCCACCTTCCTGTCTCCACCCGGCCGACCTCAAGCAGATGGGTCCCCCCTTATGTGCCGTGGTTCTGCTCAAGGTTTCTTCCTGCCTAACAGGGAGTTTTTTCTTGCCCCTGTTGCCGTTGTGCATGCACTAAGGGGGTTCAGGCTCTGGGCTCTGTTAAGCGCCGAGAGGCAATTGTATTGTTATGGCGCTATACAAATAAAATTGAATTGAAATTGAATTGAATTGAATTGAATTGAATTGAATAAACCCAAAGAAGGCGTAAACACCCACCGAGGACCTGAGCCCCTCTGGTGGTTAGACCTAACACACATAGGGCGTCTTTCTCACAGTTTTTGGATGTTGGCTCCTCTCATTGACTGCCATCACGAGCAGCTCATCTTTCAAAACCCTGTTTATCTAGCAGGAGGCCAACAGGTTAAGAGTGACAGGATCGGTTGCCACTAGGAGCAGCCTAGCCCTCCTGAGATCCATGTCCCTACCATGGCTGATTTTCAACATTCATATGTTGAATCCAATGTGGATGTAATAGACCCTAAGAGGTCCCTTTTACGTCAATCACATGAGACACTGCGAAACATAAAGGTCTGCAGTGCCGGCCCACCAGGAAAGATATGGTTATCTATGCTCTCGCTGTCCATCCAGAAGTTCAGTTTCATCAGAAGATGACATAGACTCCTCACCATGTGAGCCATATCCTGGGTCGAAAATGAAATCCAGCAACAGCTGAAAAAGGCTGATGCCCGTACTGGATATTCACAGGAAAGCTCTGCTAGCTTTGTTACCCTTTGAGCCGCCTCCACGCCAAAGGGGGGTGGATAGACACTAACTCTCTAACTCCACTCACTAACCTTGCATGCCACGCTAACCCCACAGGCATTGCATACACGCTACACAAACGAATACAACAGCACACGCAAAACTTAACACCACAGTAAATATTCTCAAGAGTTTTCAGAGCAGCGGTGTTCAGACCTCCTTCCCACCAAAAGCTGCCACTAACTTTCTCAAGGAATAGGCTTGTTAATCCTCAATGCTAACACCCCTTCCTTCCTTTCCATGAATATTTTAAGTCTGTTTTAAGTTTGGAGTGTTTGAATGTTGTTTGAATGTTTGTTGCTAGAACTAAAGTATAGAAATGCCATCTGCCCAGATGTTCAAAAGCCTTTATGATGCCCAGATGTCAAAAGCCTTTTTACGAACTATTTGTGTCAGCAGGAATAAGAGACATTGATGGACTATGGATTTATGGACTACACAGCTTTCTGTTGCTCTGATGGACTACGAAGCAATCCCAGCCCTGAGACCAAAAGGGGGGATGTAAGTGAATGAGACACCATAGACTCCATTACCCACAATTCCCTTATCACATTTCAATTCTTATCAACACCGGTGACCTCGCAATTGGTCACATCAAAGTCATAAAAAGGGTGACGCATTTTGCCCCTTAAAACAGTGATTACCCCCCAAATCTGTCTCTCTGTACGGTGGTCTCACACACGTGAAGATCCTTCAATTAAGAGATACCCTCTCTGCAGAACAAAGGACAACGCACGACGATCGTATTGAACTTTTGGCCGAAGTTAAGAAAATACTTTGACTCGTCTAGTGGCAACCAAGTTATACCGGTAGTATTACTGCAGCCCAGCAGTATTCTGAGTAGGATAAGGCGACCGGCTTCCCTTATTCGTTTCTCCAAGTCGACAGAACTTTATATCCTTCTAAATCATCGGACCTCCATCAAGGCCTCCGCGAATTCGCCTGACGAGGCGCAGAAAGGACAGACGGACATCCAGTGAACCTACGTAACGCTTTGTTCCAAGGATTCCGCGAAAACACCGTTGAATGCTTAGCAAGAGCGTTCTTCACAGTAAGGCTGACATCTGGGCAGAGATTAGTCTTATATGTGTGTTAATATATGTGTGAAAGTATTGTTGTTTTATTTCATTCATGATTTAAATGCTTACTTTGTAATTCACAGTGCATGGTTTGTAACCGTGCTATATCTTGCGTTTGTTTTACTTTTGCTAACTTGTTAGGAACGTGCATGCAACTTTTCTTTCTCTCTCAACTCCCTCAATCACCATCTGAACAAACACGTCCACATCGCTAGTTCAGTGCTGCTGAAATATATTGTATTGAGTTGAAGGCCGATTCTATCCTTGAGATAAGAATCCTTTGTCTGTTGTAACCTACTCATTTAAAGGTGTGCCCATCCTCCAATTTATATTGCCATACCTGCGCACGCACGCACGCACACACACACACAGACACACACACACACGGACGGGCAGGCTCTCATGCCCCCTCCTCTGTAATCCCAACTCCACTTTGTGCCTTGTTTCATTGTTGTACTCAGTCGTTTATGTGATTAGTATTAGCCATTGATTACTGTCTGTTACCTTTAATAAATTGTTTATTTAGACTTAAACAATTGTCTTGTCTGTTGTTGTTCCAATATTCCACTGAAAGCCATTTTCCGCCAATCAAGAATTCCAAATGCCTTCACTTCTCTGGTTGTTCCATGAAGTGTTATAGACTTTGTAGTGATATTGTAGTACGATAGTATTGTGGTACCATACGTAGACTGTAGCATAGTGGTACAACTAGAGCTTTCCATTATTTTAGTAATTTAATTATAAAATATTAAATACTAAATTTAATGATTATTTAATTTTATGAGACTGATTTAATTAAACTAATGTAACAACCACGGTTTTACCTACAATATCATATGAAATGTGTAATATAAATGAACTTGAACTTGTGTGTGTGTGCGCCCTGTAAGCAAAATGACGGCTCCGCGATCTATGATTATTTTATTTTCTTCATTTAGCTCAGCAAAAACGGTCGTGCCTGCTACGTCCGCGCTGCATCCTTGAATAACGTACCCAGGACGTCTAAAACACGTTTCCCATGTCACCACAATGCCCTCAGGATATTCTTGCAACTTCCTGCAGAACGTCCCCAGGACCTATAGAAACACGTTCCCCAGACGTAACCACAATGCCCTTGGGAGGTGCTTGCAACGTCCTGCATAACGTCCCCAGGACCTATAGAAAACGTTTCCCAGTTGTCACCGCAACGTCCTCGGGACGGTCTTGGAACGTTGTGCAAAACGTCCTAAAGTTGTCACGGGAACCATACACATTTACGTTTTTAGAACGTTCAGAGAGACCATTACAGGACGTCTAGGGGACATCATTTTGCTTACAGGGTAGCTAGCTAGTTCACTGGGAACTTCCCACTGCTCACGTTCCGTTAGCTAGCTAGATATTCATAGAATAGTATACTACTAGAATATAAATAATAATAATAGAATATAAATAGCCATACTGAACCTGACGTGTTTGTATTTTGTTTTACTTGTGCAGATATTCGTATGTCAACAGTTGTTTAATACGACAGGTATGTTGCTCCAATGCCAACATGTGTGTGTTATGCGTGCATTGTTTGTGCACTTGTTTGCTTTTGTGTGATAATGTTTTGTTGTATATAGACAGACCGAAGATATATGCCTGTCAGCGATATTCGTATGTCAACGGTTGTTTGGTTATACGCCAGAATAAAGTTGGAAAGCTGCAAATACGTCTCCGTCCCTGACTGCAATAGAACCGTTACATAGACCCAAACTCTAAACTTAAAGCTGCTGCAAGTGCTGTTTGGATCATTGTGCCATTGTTCATTTATATACCTATGCATCACTGATGTAAAAGGGGACATGTTCAGTGTTTTGTTCAATTCTAAACAAACCATTAGCTATTGCGTATGTGCAACTCCATTGTAGTGATATTCCAAAGCTCTTACATACCTTTTGTCAGGTTACTTGTCAAAAGTGTTACAATATTGTGCTGGTGGTAACCCCTTGCATTCCTGACATCACTGTTGCTCAGCACATGAATGTAGCACTACCGTTTGTTTCTCTTAATCAACTTTACCCATTTAAGTAATACATTTTGAGAAAATATCTTTACAAAAACTAACACAGGTCACAGGAATGCCTTTAATTTAATCGGAAGTTAATTTATCTCATCCTTTTGTATCTAGCAGGTGCTTTGTTTGATAGTAAACCAAACATGTCACCAAAACACGAAGCAAACAAAGACATTGCATAGCCTAAATAGTAGGCTAACTTGTTGGCTCTTAACACGTCAATTGTCAGCAACAGTGTTGCATGGTGTTAGCAACGTACGTTAGACGGTTGCAGATTGGTATAAACAAACAAATGACAGTCGAAATTTAGCCTATTAAAATTAACTTCAAAGTTTGTCAAATGCCAAAGCAAACTATCGCTACGGATCTACTCCCGGGAACATAAATGTTTGATTATTTGACAGTTAAGGAGTTACTCGCAGCTGACTTGCAATTGCAAAGTGCAACAGAGAATTAACGTAACGTTGGTGTTTAGATGTCATTTCAATACATTTAGATAACAGGAGAGATGTCAAGGTAACGTTAATGTTACAGGGAACTGTTAACGTTAGCCGATTTTTCTAATCCGGCTAAATAAACAGTAACGCTAGAGTTACCAGTTCAGGATTACTTTACCCTTACTTCACTGCGAATAAAGTTAATGTTAACATAAGATAACGTTAACTTAGAGAAAGCTAAGTGTCGTTCCTTGTTTGGCAATACAAGGGGACTAACTACACTTCAACGTTAGTTGATACCATTGGCGTTGGCTAGCGACTGCTCGGATAATTTAGCTGATGTAACACACGTTAGTTGATAAGTTGCTAGTGTTACCTGTCAAGCAAATTAAGTAATTAACAACGCATTAAAGCATTCATGTTAAATCTTACAGAGAAATTCCTTGTACTTACCCGATTGTTTCACAAGTAACGTTAGGTTAACGTTGGGTTCTATTGCTCAATGGGTTCACATCGCATTAAGTATAGGCTAAAACAAATCCCTGACGTCACAGATCCGTAGCAATTCGGTGGTCAAGCTGATGGCAGGCAAAGATTTGACTCAATCATCTCCAGTCAGGTTTAAGCAGTAGTAAGGCTTTTTGAAATCTAACTACTATAAAAGCATGCAAAACCCTTAAACAACATCGCAGTTGGCAATGATAAAAAGGCTTGCTAGGATGCTAACTTGTGTTACACCAAATGTGGCGATAGTGGCAGATCCTGCTGTGAAAGCTTTTTTGTATATTTTACATGCGGGGTGTTCCGACCCGGACAGAGCTGAATAGGCATAGTGCATCTAGTTTGGCTTCCCCTCGGCAACATTAATGTACGTGCAAGCCTACTTTACAGCAAAAAGCTTACGATATGACATTGTCACCACTCACCAGAGTCACAGTAAAAATATAAAGTGCACAAGCTAAATTGATACATATAGTCCGTGAGCCAGAGCCTTAAAATATGGAAACCGTTACCGAAAAAGTGGCAAAGGCTACCATACCTTTTCTGAAAGCCTGGAATCTCAGCTTTTCAATGATGTATGATGGCCATCTGACAAGAGTAGCTGTTTTGAGTTATCACACATAATGTAAACTAAGGTTGAGAAAATAATGCGTATAAACTGACATAGCTGAAAATCTATATTGGACATATATTGGAATATTTTAGTTTGTTATGTTTGGTATCATTTTAAAGGGGAGACACTGAGCTTTAATTTAAATCTTTTTGTGAACATTTTGGATAAGTACAGCCAACCCTGGAGCTCTTCAAACTTTTAATCACACACATTTTTCCTGCCATTTCCGCCTAAGTCATCTTATGTCTTTTAATCCTGTGGCACCAGGGAGCATCAAAGAAACAAAATCCAAACACTGAAATACTGGCATGACCCTAAGGATTCAGAAAATGCATCCTTTACCCATATTATCTGATTTGGAGGGGGTCATTTTCAGTGTTATATCAGACATGGTGGAAACTAGTGTACTATTACCCCTAATTTGTTGAAAAAAAATGAAAAATCATGGTAAAACAACAGAAAACTCCTAAGTGGTCAAGGGGTTCACATACTTTAAAGTGGCACTGTACATTAAGACAAGTATTGCTTGTATTGCAGGTTTTCTTAAAAGTAATGGCTAAATATGCAAATGAGGCTTAATTTATTAAAATAGGTGCTAATTTGGAATAATGTTCAAATTGGATGAGGCCACCTTAAAAGTTATCATTGCGGTTTAAGCAGTTTAAAAGTATAATATACGTATAATAGTAGCCAGTCAGAAATAAAATGTATAAATAATGAGCTTGTAATGTATCAAAATGTGAATAAAAACAGAATGCAACGCAGGGCAGAAAATGTTTTCGATCAAGAACCTTTTCCGTGACATGTCAATGATGCTGACCATGGAATTATTATACTCCTCTGCATTGAAGGGGTGCGGCACCCAAAGTCTATTGGCTAATAATTCAAAATTCCACCAACAGTGTCCTCTCTGGCTGTTGAATATAAACAAGGGCGTAACCACGCATTCTTCCCCCAATACTGAGAAAGTACCAATCTGTCCCCCCCAATATACAACAGAAAATATGTTAAATATTTGTTCTCCTTTTATGAACCCTGTCAATGGATCGGTCTCCCGTTATGTCCTATTTATTTTCAATGTATTTCCGTTTGTTAAGAAAAACATAAGCGTGTGACTCCCCCCTCCTCACTTGTGTTTGAATCCACCTTGCGTCGTTCTGCGTTGTCATGGTTACCTAACACTTTTCCAGACAGTAAGGAAGTTGATACCGAGCTTAATGTGTAAGCAGATAAAACGTGTAGCCTCATAAAATCAGAATATAGAATGATAGATCATAAACCAGGGGCACCTTGCAACCGATTTAGTGAATTTATTTTGTTTAATTTTAAGAGTTAGAAATAAAATAGTCCCGAGAAGCACAGGACTCCCGCCTGTATGAGATTATTGTGGCAAGTGCATGGATTTGGTCGTGAGTGAGCCTCGCGAGCGTGCAGTGATAACGTCTAGTAAACAGGCTAAGGAGACTGTCTGACCCAAGCTGGTGAAAGCTGCCATAACCAGATGCTGGATATAAAGGTAAAGCACATGAAGTTTAAAATAGTAAAAGAAACTAAATTGTTAAATCATCACGAGCAAATGGTAGATGTCGTTGCTCTCTTGAATCATGCCTATTCAGTAGCTCCGCCAGCTATAACTAGCTAGTGAACTCTAGCCTACAACGTTAACCTACTCACTTGAGCTGCAAATCCCTATCATGCTAAAGTATAATTAGCACCTTTCTAAGCAGTTGTCTTCAAAATTTGTATTGTTATTAATGTGTTAATTTCTCTTTAAAACCCACTAGAGGACACTATTTAAAAGGATATTTTTAAAAAAATCTTATGGGGGAGCATGCCCCCTGACCCCCCTAGTTTTGCTGGGTAACAGGACAAATAATAGGTTTTATCTAGGAGCTTAGCCGACCCAAAATATGGGAACCTAGATTTGCCCCTACCATGAAGGTTAGTCGCTGTTCTTCTGATAAAATGACAAGTGGTAACAAGACAGACATGCTGAAAGCAGTGGCCAGACTAGACAGGGACATGCTCTGGACATGCGGGTGATCAGGTGTGAAATTTGAATGTAAGACTAGACAGCCTTACAACATTAGTTTTAATCTAGGCCTACTATTCGCACATTTAGAACATAATATCTCAGAGATATTACACTATTCCTTTAGATGTGAATTCAAGTGGTCAATGTAGTCCTCGAAAAACTATGTTCTAAATGTGCGAATGTTCATATAAAAATATATAATTGTAGGCAATTCACGTCATTTTTATTTTTTATTTGGACCCCCCCCAATGTCTATACCATGGTTACGCCCTTGAATATAAAGACAGTTCTTCTGTGCCAGAGCTCACTCTGACTGGCCCTCTCAGTTTGATTTTGCTGCTCGTACAATATTCCGCTTCATGTTCGATATTTATTTGAAGTTTAATATAATTGAATGTGTGCCACATTAACCTCCTTTTGGTGGTGAAGTACACACACCTAAAAAACTTAGCCTATTTCTTTCTTTCTCACACTCACTCACTCAGACCCACTCACAATATTTACTATTTAGTTATTTTTTTTATCAAATTGTCTTTCTCACGCATACACTGATTCTGAAAAGAACATTGTATTGTATTACCTCTTTGTTTTTGTCTCTCTTTCTCTCTCTCTCTCTCTCTCTAACACACACACACACACACACACACGGCTCTAGCCTGGGACAATATTGACAGGCTGGAAGAGACACACCGTGGAACATCCCATAGGGTCAATGGTATAGCAGTGCAGCCTCGGATGTTCGGTCCTGATCTGCCTAGACCAGCTTGTGATGTCCCCAAGAGCAAACAAAGAACTGTCTCTGTATCTTTGCCAGCTCTGCCAGTCTATGCTGTGGGAACTAGGTGTGGTCCTCCAACTAGATTCTATGTTGAGGTCAAGACAGATGTCTGTGATGATGCTTTGAAGAAGAACTTCTTATGGTTGCTATGCAGACTGCACTCTGCCACAAAACAAAGCGTCCCGACAGGTTACAACATCTTAGCATCAAACTCTGTGGATGTTATTCCAAGTGTTGTCAGCTATCTGCCAACTATCAATGCCCCGGCCACCCAGATGGCAACTTTTCATGAGATTCTCCTTCAAAGTAAAAAAAAATCATGACTTCCTTACACATCAGCAACATGTCAGTTACCTTTGATCAGGCTCTCTACTGTAAAGTTACAGAAATTCTGTGGGCACATAAAGACAGGTTTCCCAACATTGTGCCAAGACTTGGAGTCTTTCACACCATCTGTATGTTCTTGGGTGTGATTGGGAAGAGCTTCCAGGCTGCAGGCCTAAGGGACATATGCATTGAATCTGGAACTGTGGCCGAGGGATCTGTCAGTGGTGTTTTGGATGGCCATAAGTACAATAGATCTCTGAGATTCCACAAAATCATGTATGAAGCCCTTCTGAGGCTAGTCTGGAATCAGTTTCCCTGTGGCTCACAGAGAACCATCCTGATGCTCACGATCTCCTAGATATCCTGCCCCTAGACTTGAGTGTCTTTTCTGAGGGTATATCATCAACCACTGTAGAAGAATCACTTGACAGTACAGTCTTCAGAAAGGTCCATCAGTACTTCTGTGAATTCCTGCAGCATCTCAGGTCTCAGCAAGGTCCACTGGCCAGCTTCTGGCATGGTGGAGGTTGTACTAAACCTTGTTAGGGCATCACGTGAAGGAAACAGGGCATTGCACATGGCTAGCATTCAATCAATTATCCCCTGGACCTTTGCCTATGATAATCTGAATTATGCAAGGTCACTCACTGCTTACTACTCAGCGATAAGCCATATTGAACATGAGAAACCAGATCTGTACATGTTTCTCTGTGAAGTTAGCTTTTCGGCCCAGCTGAGTGCAACACACATTCCCACATTTGGCAGGGTTCCGATTGACCAGACCCTAGAAGAAACTGTCAATCTGGACACTCAGACAGCTGGAGGCACAAAAGGGTTCAGCTTGAACCCAGCAGCTGTCTCAAGATATAACCTTACTGCTGAGTACAAAAGCACTTACCTGTCTATATTGAAAAGCTCCCTGGGACTCCAACAAAGTGACTGTTCTCACAAGGACCTTGGACAAAGAAGAATTGCCAAAGACGAAGAACACATTGCAAGCACTGTGGATCTGTTGGATTCTAGTTGGATAAATCCATTTGCAGGTGGTGAGTCCCTTGTTTCTCTGTCTACTGAAAGTACAGCACCAGCAGATGTTGCGGAAGACCTTCTGAATGCACACACCATTGGCGAGAATGCTTACAGCACCTTCTCTGCTGAGCGTGTTGAGAGTAATCCTCCTGCAAAGCAGTTTACATGCACCACTCTCCAAGAAGAAACTGAAAACGTTCTCCTCAATGCACGGAAAGGCAAAGTCATGCAAAACTGGTAATAAAGAAGTTATCCTCAAAGCTGATAATCAAATATTTGCCCATATGGTACTGATTGCACAGAGTAGACAGCTCAACCTGAAGGAGGTGTTCTCATCCCCTTGGGCCACTTCCGTGGGCTCTTGCTTCACCAGGTAGCAGACCTGTCGTCCACTCAGGAAGAGGCTGACACCCGTATGCTACTCCATAATCCGTGTATCATTCGTTCATTTGTTTTTCCGATTTAGACGAGAATTGAAAAAATGAAAACAACGTTTGATTTCTCGTTTTTCCCTTTTCAAAACCAAAACCAGAAATCCGATTACGGTTCGTTTTCTCGTTTTTTCCATTCTGCACCCCCAAACGGAAAATGGAAAATGAAACATTCGAATAACAAATTCTGGTGAGAAAAAAAAGTTGAAAATATTCCATATAAAAGTCCAAACTGGTTAACCATGGGAACAGATGTCCGAGAATAGCACACCATCAGCGGACTGGCCCTGAGCAGCTACACCCCTGGTTCCATCCTCCAGAGGGACCAGGATGAGAGCAACAGGTGTCCGAGAATAGTACACCATCAGCGGACTGGCCCTGAGCAGCTACACCCCTGGTTCCATCCTCCACAGGCACCAGGATGTGAACATAATGTGTCCGAGGACAGTGCACCTTTAGCGGACTCGCTACGAGGTGTGTGACCCTGGTTATCATCATCCAGAGGCACCAGGATGTTAACATAATGTGTCCGAGGACAGTGCACCATCAACGGACTCTCTACGAGCTTCTAGGCCCTTGTTTTCAACCTCCACAGGCACCGGGATGTCAAAAATATGTTGCCGAGAAAGATGCACCATCAACGGACTCTCTACGAGCTTCTAGGCCCACCCAGGTCGGACGACCGATTTGCACGTCAGGACCGCTACGGGCCTCCACCAGAGTTTCCTCTGGCTTCGCCCTGCCCAGGCATAGTTCACCATCTTTCGGGTCCTATCGCGCGCGCTCTTGCTCCAGCTCCCCGACAGAGCGGGTGAGACGGGCCGGTGGTGCGCGGGGATCCCACAAAAAAAGCAGCGTGGATTTGTTATTCAAATGTTTCATTTTCCATTTTCCGTTTGGGTGTGCAGAATGGAAAAAACGAGAAAACGAACCGTAATCGGATGTCTGGTTTTGGTTTTGAAAAGGGAAAAACGAGAAATCAAACGTTGTTTTCATTTTTTCAATTCTCGTCTAAATCGGAAAAACAAATGAACGAATGATACACGGATTCTCCATGCTTGCCAAGCTTCAAGGACTGGTCACATATCTGTCATCCTTGTGTCTGATGACACTGATGTCTCCGTGATAAGCATGGCTACCAGTGACGCACTCACATGTGACCTGTTCCTGAAGACAGGGACAAAGAATCGCACCAGTTACATAAACATCTCACAACTCGCTCGTGGTCTGGGTTCACAGTTGTGTAAGGCTTTGGTTTACACGCATACACAGGCTGTGACACTGTAAGTGCATTTGCAGGTCGTGGTAAAGTGTCAGCCCTAAAACTTCTTCAGAAGAATGAAAACTTCTGTGAGACATTTCAAAAGGTTGGGGCAGACTGGACTATGACACCTGAGTTGTATGCAGCCTTACAGAAGTCCACATGTCAAATGTACAGCTCCAAGTCCAGAATCACCAACATCAATGAAATGAGGCATAGAAACCTGGCAGTTACCTCCATGCTCAGATTCTCTCAGGAAGCACTGTCTCAGAGCTAACTATCAAGGTGCTATCTGGAGAAGATGCCTCGAGAACAACCCTGAAGTTCCTTCCCCAGTTGAGCATGGGTGGTATAGAGTGGAACAAGATGATGACTTCCAGCTCTCCATAGACTGGTTCAATGTCTCCATTGGTCCACAAGCATTACTTGAGTTTCTGTCCTGCTCATGCAAGGGGGACTGTGTCACTCCATCATGTCAGTGTGTTGCCAACAACTTGGCCTGCACTGACCTATGCCATGCAAGACAGTGTAAAAACCAGAAGGATGACTTTGCTGATGAGAAACAATTCTATTCCTCTGATGAGGAATCCGACGAGGAGTTTGATTAGTGTTGTGGCCTTGAATGATGCAATCTGTGCAAAAATTTCATAAAATGTCATTGACCATGCATAAAGGTCATGACTTTGACCGTTTACAGTGATGGCAATGTCATAATTGGGTTTACCACACCTTAAAACATAGGAATACATGTCTCATTTGTTATTTGTTATACTGTTTTTGTTTGTTTTTTCAGCTACACGTATGTCAGTGTTCTGCTTAATTTATACGCATTATTTTCTCAAACGCCATGTCTGATATAACACTGTAAATTGTATAAGTGGGGACCTGATCTAAATTATATGTGGTGGATATGTATTAAGGACCCTTTGAACTTTCTAAAAATGCTCAAAATGCTGAATAACAACTTTTTCTAAAAAAATATTTACCTCAGACTTACAACTCGACCGATCAACAAATTAGGGGTAATAGTACACTTGTTTCTGTCTTTGAAAACGCCATGTCTGATATAACACTGAAAATGACCCCCTCCAAATCAGATAATATGGGTAAATGATGCATTTTCTGAATCCTTAGGGTCATGCCAGTATTTCGGTGTTTGAATTTTGTTTCTCTGATGCTCCCTGGTGCCACAGGATTAAAAGACATAAGATGACTTAGGCGGAAATGGCAGGAAAATGTGTGTGATTCAAAGTTTGAAGAGCTCCAGGGTTGGCTGTACTTATCCAAAATGTTCACAAAAGGATTTAAATTAAAGCTCAGTGTCTCCCCTTTACACTGATATCAAACATATGTCCAATATAGATTTTCAGCTATGTCAGTGCTCTGCTGATTTATACACATTATTTTCTCAACCTTAGTTTACATTATGTGTGATAACTTAATACAGCTACTCTTGTCAGATGGCCATCATACATCATTGAAAAGCTGAGATTCCAGGCTTTCAGAAAAGGTATGGTAACCTTTGCCACTTTTTCGGTAACGACCAACCCCTCTGGCTCACGGACTAATAAGGACGCGAAATGTTTCATTAAGTAACGAATGAAAAGGAAATCCTAACTTTGGTGTTCAACAGGATATGAAAATGCAAAGCGAATTCACAACATTAATCAATGTTTGATCTGCTTTTTGTTACAGTATTTCATAAATTAGTGGAAATCTTTGTAAGACTATGTAAATATGGTTTTAAATTCCCCCATTATATTAAGCACGTGGGCCCATACGTACGTAAGCACGATAATTACAGTGCATGAAATGCCCTGTATTGTTATTCCTAGGCTTCTTCTTCTTCTTCTTCTTCTTCTTCTTCTTCTTCTTCTTCTTCTTCTTCTTCTTCTTCTTCTTCTTATTCTTGTTACCTTTTTCTGCGATTAATTCAGCCCGAACCGCTTAACGTAGAAACTTCATTCAAACTTTGTCGCGTAGGTCTTGTAAAGGACACTTATGCTATGTATTTTTCACTTTTCTAAACTTTATACTTTTTAAGATATTAAATAAAAACGAATCTAAATTTTCCCATTGACTTACATTGGGCCATTATGACATCATAATAGGGTCTTTAAACTGGCTTGCACCTGTGCTTCACTGATAGCTGCACCAAATCAAAGGAACCTCTTCTCTGTCCCTCTCAATTTAACTGTAACTAGGAACATTAAGACACCTTCCATTCTCTACTTTTTTTTCTCTCCATCTCTCCATCTTTCTCTCTATCCCTCTCAGTCTACTTTCTCTCACACTCAATCTCTCTTCTTCACTCCATTTTTATCTCCTTTTTTCAATATTTTCACTCTCTTTTTCTCTTCCACTCTTCTTTCCTTCTTTCACTTTGCTTTCCTTTCTTCACTCTCCTTTCTTCTTTCCTTCTTTCACTCTTCTTTCCTTTCTTCTTTCCTTCTTCAACTATTATTTCCTTCTTTCACTCTTCTTTCCTTTCTTCACTCTTGTTTCTTTTCTTCTTCCACTCTTCTTTCCTTTCTTCACTATTCTCTCTTTTCTTCTTTCCTTCTTTCACTCTTCTTTCTTCATCCTCTCTTCTCTCCTTTCTTCACTCTTCTTTCCTTTCTTCTTTCCTTCTCCCACTCTTCTTTCCTTTCTTATTTCCTTCTTTCACTCTTCTTTCTTTTCTTCTTCCTTTCCTAACTTTTGCATTTCATGCACTGGTATTTCCTTCAGGAAATGCATTTTCTAGTTCTAATTGACCTATCGCTAAGCCCCGCCCCCTTAGTTACTGTTGCTAACTGGACAAGTGCAAATTTATACAAATAGCATAATAGGAAATAAAATGTTAACAAGCTAGGATGTGTAATGTTATTCAATCAACGCCATCAACTCACCACAATGTTACCTGCACAATATGTCTCAAAAGCGTGTGCAAGTTTATACAAATAGCATAATAGGAAATAAAACGATCTTGTTGGGTTGCTGTTGGGTAGCTTAACGATAGCAAAACGTTGGGTAGAATATCGCGCTAGCTTGCTAGCGTGAGAGTGCTAGTACCGTTGTTATAAATAAACTAACCACATACAGTGGCGTGATCTGGCTTGGCTATGATACGGTTACTTAATCTTTTTTCATAATGCAGGTCGGTCAAACCCTGATTCTGACAACACTGATCTTGCCCCATCACAACACCTGGAACCTGAGCTAGCCAACTCCAGTCCAACCACATCTGCTAAAAGAGCACAAATCCTTAAAACTGCTCATGTACACTGACAGTGTTTTCAATACTTTCAATAATATCGATAGATGGGTACTTTATTAATATCTGTATGGACACATTCTTGTGTCTAGACAGGACAGATAGCTTGAAACCTACAAACAGTCCTGAAAATCGTTCATGTTAAGTTGGCTATAGCGATCTCAGTCACTACGAGTTTGATACTTCAATGTAATTCAATGACTTGGTCGTTGCAATATTACCGTTATCTCGCTAACAAATATCAACAGCAACAAAATCAGCAACGTCTAGTTTTTCAGTTCACAAGTTCATCATCATAAAACGTGTTGACATGGCATGGAAAATCCTGTCAAAAAACCTGTTGGTTTGTTAAGGCTTACTATGGGCAGGGGTGACGTTTGCCACACGGTAGTAAGATATTTGTTGTTGTCACGTCATGCTGACTTGTCGTATAGAAAACAGAGTTGCGACACTTAGCAGCGTGAAGATCATAGACATACATCTAAAGCACATATAACAATACATATCACAAAATCTAACAGAAAAAGTGTCATATCATTAAAACAATTAAAGAATAAGTAACCTATGAGCCCAACTGAACACACCTGCTGCCTTGAAGTTGTTGGGCTAGGGAAACAAAAAATTGTCTCACCTAATATGGGGCATAGATCTTTTCAGCAGAACCTCTACTAACATATTCTGAAATAAAAAGTGTGGAATTGTCGGCTTTGCACCGTCCAGAACCAATAAACCAAACGGCCTATTGACCTCCATAGGCCCAACTATAATACAGCTGCTGGATTAAAGTTGTTGGGCTGAGAAAACTACAAATTGTCTCACCTAATATGGGGCATAGATCTCTTCAGCAGAACCTCTACTAACATATTCTGAAATAAAATGTGGGGAATTGTCGGCTTTGCACCGTCCAGAACCAATAAACCAAACGGCCTATTGACCTCCATAGGCCCAACTATAATACAGCTGCTGGATCAAAGTTGTTGGGCTGAGAAAACTACAAATTGTCTCACCTAATATGGGGCATAGATCTCTTCAGCAGAACTTCTACTATATTCTGAAATAAAAAGTGGGGAATTGTCGGCTTTGCACCGTCCAGAACCAATAAACCGAACGGCCTATTGACCTCCAAAGGCCCAGCTATAACCCTGTAAGCAAAATGACGTCCCCTCGACGTCCTGTAATGGTCTCTCTGAACGTTCTAAAAACGTAAATGTGTATGGTTCCCTTGACAACTCTAGGACGTTTTGCACGACGTTCCAAGACCGTCCAGAGGACGTTGCGGTGACAATTGGGAAACGTTTTCTATAGGTCCTGGGGACGTTCTGCAGGACGTTGCAAGAACGTCCCCAGGACATTGCGGTGACGTCTGGAAAACGTGTTTCTATAGGTCCTGGGGACGTTCTGCAGGAAGTTGCAGGAACGTCCTGAGGGCATTGTGGTGACTTCTGGGAAACGTGTTTTAGACGTCCTGGGGACGTTATTCAAGGATGCACCGCGGACGTAGCAGGCACGGTGGGCTGAGCTAAATGATTTTTTTTTTTATAATAATTGATCACGGAGCCGTCATTTTGCTTACAGGGCGCACACACACACGTGTTCAAGTTCAAGTTTATTTATATAGCACATTTCATATGACATACATAGACACACACACAGACTCACGCGCGCTTACAAACTTGATTGTGAGGCATGGGAATTGAACCATTAACCTTCCTATTACTAAACCACTTCTCTACCTACTGTACTACCACTGTCTGCTTATTATTTTGTCACTTTAACAGGTTTATCACAATGTGAGACAGTCAACAAACTTAGTAATTTTTTCCGAGGGTTTGAGGAAAAGCATATTGTAGCGATCTCAGTCACTAGGCATTGAGGGTTTACCGTAATGATTCCTTTTTTAATTAACATCCATGGCACATCACGGACGTGCGGGCAGGGAGGCAGAATAACCAGCCAAACTAAGAATGATGAAATTAAATAAATATGAATGCTTCTCTACTGATCTGTGCTATATATCCAATACAATGCATACATAGGAAGGTCTATCAAGTCTCTAGCTTTAACATTGAGCTTTCCACAGGCCTTCAAAAGATGCTGCAACAGAACGTAGAGCTCACCGGTCAAATTGTCTGATTGGAATTTCTTAAAAATCCCGTCTCGCAAACACAATCTGGATTTGACAACAATCCTAATATTTAGGCCTATAAAGCAAACGTGCACTGCCCTTATTATGTTTTAAAGGTGCATTAAGGATTAATAGCTATTCGCTAAAGGTATGCTAGCAGCTAAAACTAACGAAATCTCTTGAAATGTGCTGACTTTGACATTATGACAAACTAATTACTCAACGACTGTCCTTACACAGTCAAACACCAATCATGTGCAACACAAGACTAAGCAAGACGGCAAATAAGCTACTTACTAGATCGGCAGAAGGTAATCAAAGTCAGGTTGGCGGGCATCGGCAGGCAAAACTACAGAAGGCAGTTATATGCCTATCGACCCTGCTATGCCATTGGCACGGACGCAATTCTCCATATTAAAAGTCATTGTAGCGCCCCAATTTTTTTTAAGCTGTTATTTTAAGGTTAACTGCTTATCCTTACCCTAATCCTGAAGCATAATTGTTGCATATTGTGCCTTTAAAGGAACAGGCTAATCTGCCGTTAGAAAGTTATTTAACAACACGCATATGCTGCATTTTAAATAAAGCGCAAACCCTCGGTTACAAACAAGAAGCGAACTGAGTGAGAAGGATCCAACATGGCCAAGCAGACTAGCCTTAAAAGCTTTTTTTCAGAGGCCAAACACAACTGATGAGAGTAAACCGTCTGACGAGGATGAACCTGTAATACCTGCAGTGTTGCGTCTGAACGCGTTTCATTTCATTATACTGTCTATGCCCGTGCTTGAGCGCGCCGAAGTTGCGTAGGAGCCGAGAGCGGTATTGCAGACAGAGATTTGGAAAAATTATAGCTCGCACTCGCAGCATATTGAAAATTGGAGCTGTGAATTTAGTTAAAAATGTTGAATTATGGACAATGAACTGAACTAGTTCATGTAGAAAGTGAACTTTCCAAACACTGAATAGCCTACCTGAAGCCCTAGATGTTCGAACAGCTTCACCAGAGAAAAAGCCGAAATGTCGGGCGTTTATGTCGTTATGGAGTGACAAGTTCTTTTGGCTAAGGTGCGAGGTAATTGATAGTCACAGTAAAATGTTCTGTTAGCACTGCGAAAAGGCAACGCAAAGGATTCACAAGAGGGTTGAATCATTTTAGAATCTCTGCTCTCATTGAACAGAGCAATGACCATGTTGCGGCGCTCATTTTAACCCCACAGCAGGTTGTGATTAAAGGCCACTTATTGACGCGCATCAGACATTAATGTTTTTGTTTCCCATTGTAAACTTAGGAAAATAAACATGTTGCATTCTAAACTACCTGATTATGTTATTATTTAAGCTACGCAGGCCGTCAGTTTTCTTCAATAGGCTAATTTAGAAGCAGAAATAGATATTTGGCCGGCTTATCATTAAAATGTCGGGCAAATGAAAAACATTTTTCTCTAGCGGAACCTCTGGTTCAGAGAGGACCATCAGAGGACGTCAAGGGGACGTTTTGGAAGGACCGAATGCGAACGTCCCGCAGAGGACCACAGGTAAAGGTTACGGGGACGTTTTTGAAGGACGTCCTGGGGACGTGTGCCTAGAGACCAAATCAGAATGTTCCCTAAAAGTCAGTTTTAAGGCTCATGCGAACGTCACGCAGGGGACCACAGGTGAAGGTAACGGGGACATTTTTGAAGGACGTCCTTGGGACGTGTGCTGAGAGACCAAATCAGAACGTTCCCTAAAAGTCAGTTTTAAGGCTCATGCTATCGTCACGCAGAGGACCACAGGTAAAGGTAACGGAAAGTGGGGAATTGTCGGCTTCGCACCGTCCAGAACCAATAAACCGAACGGCCTATTGACCTCCATAGGCCCAACTATAATACACCTGCTGGATTAAAGTTTTAGGTATGTTTATTCTCTAATTTATCAATCAATTCACGCTCTTGAGCACAGTACATTTCAAACAATTTCTCAATGGCTTCGTCTTTCCTTAGCTTTTCATTGCTTAAATACAACACCTTGGTATTTTTAAATGATACCTCACACACCGCTGTTGTGTCGGTTTAATGCACTGGGATGGTTTGTATAAATAATTCCCTTGCAATATATTGCACCATAATGGTATTGAGGGGATAAAATTGTCAAAAATCTTCTCTAATACAATGGGGGAATAATATTCTTTTTGGATAGCTTTTCCCTACATTCTATATCAGCCATTGCCTTTGTTCTTACTTGGTTAAAATGAACCAAAAATGGCGACTTCGGTAGATTTAATGCAAGAATATCTTCCTGGCACTCATCTTTGTTGTCCTCATCCACATTTGAGTCATTTAAATTCGCTAGCTTTGATTTCAGCTTAAAAATACTTTCTGTAACTAATGTACTAATTTTAGCACTACCAAGTATTACGCATATCTGATTAACTAATTACACTGCATCATCAATGTTTGTACAATTCAACAAGGCACTGAATATGTACATTCCTACAAGATATCTGTCCCCTTTGCTGGTAAATACCCGCTTGCAAAGATCACTAGCTTGCTTCATCAAATTACTTTTACAAGCTCTAATAACGGTGAACTCCAGATCATCGGCAGTTGCCGTGTCTGTTACAATCCTCCAGCATCGGCCTAGATACTCATTCCATTGTTTGTCTGTTCAAAACTTCCATTGCAGCCTGGAGTAACACTATCGACCTATCAACTGGCAGGGTTGAGCATTACTGTTAAATATCTTACGTTCGAACTCTTGAAGGCGGACTAAGAGATGTTCTATAGCACTTTGTTTGTGTTCTTCACTGATCATTAACGCTACTGGTACTGACAAGTTAGGTAACGTAGGACTACACATGGTTATTTCATAATACAGGACCCTTATTGGTTATTTTAGATTTAATAATGCCCCGTAGCATCCCAACAGGCGGGGAATTTTCTTAGTTTAAGATCATGCCACAAGCGTACTCCTGTCTCACTAAAACATATAACTTTAAGAGGAACTGCCTGAAATCACCTGAATGAAGCCTTTGAATACTTAAGAGCAGGCGTTTTCAACTGGTTTTGTCCCAGGGACCACCATTCTGACTAGAAGTAATTTGCGGCCCACTGAGTTGGCTGCAAGCACGTGTGTTTGTTACCGCCACTGCCACGCCCCCTCCCCCTGCACAGATATTCTGCCTGTAGCACTTGTCAGTGTACTCTGGAAATGTGTTGAAATATCAAAGCGAATTCATAAAAATAAAGAAATTCAATGGTGAACTGATTAACATAGGCTCATGTCGCGGACCCCCTGCAATGCCTTCACGGACCACCATGGACCATGGCCATGGACCCCCTGTTGAAAACCCCTGCTTTAGAGTCTATGGCTGGGTTGCACCAACATGGATTAACTCTTCAACTAGGTTTAAACCAGGTTTGTCTTTTAATCCAGTTGCACCAAACTTTAAACCTAGTTTAACCTTAGATTACAATTAATCCTGGGTTAATCTAACCCTCTGGCAATCTCTGTTTAATCTCCATTTAAATCTAGATTAAATTTTAATCTGTTGCACCAGTCATTTCAAACTTGATCTAAACCTGGATTGGCATTTTTATTTAAACCACCCCTGGAGGAGGTTTATCTCTGTGTTATTGACAACAAATTATAGCCTACTTTCGTCATTTTTGTCACGTTATTTCTGCAACTAACGGCGTTGGATAGCGTGATAACTATACTATGATAACTATAGAATGTTCGCCGCGAGCGGTTGTTGTCTCAATAACATGATCCACTCTGCGTTAATACTGTCAATATGTGTCATACAAAATTCACTCCTCGCTGCCTGGTGAGAGTATGTTTGTCCTAAATACGTCCGTATTTACATCGAGTACAACCACTGTAATCGTTAGACATTTCGAGCTTTCAGCCCTGAGGTGTTTTCAGTTCACCGCAACTCTCTGAAAATTTGAGTGGCTTTCAACCGGTCAGCGGACTTCATCTAAAGCCTTGGACACTGATGAAAGATAGGTGGACTTGAATATATAGTTCTTGTCTTGGTACATACGAAATTTCATCGAAATCCATGGTCGAGAAAGTATTAAACTACATCGCGGAAAATTGTTAGTCATTGTTAGTCAATTGTGATGAGTAGATTAGCGAACGTCCTGTCAGATGCACTGCAGCAGGCGTCGTTTGTGAATATGAATGGCCGCTTATTAATTATAGTTGTTTTCAGTGAGGTACCATGGGTCTGATTCCCATTCCAACTAAATGTTCATGGTTTCACTTGAAAGAACTAACAAAAGTCTACCTTCTGTTCAAATTTCATGCAAATATCTGATAAAATGAGGAAGTTACAAGCAAAAACATGTGAATAATAAGCGTTTTCGGTCACATGACTTCCATTGTAAGTAATGTATAATATTTTGATATAATCGGTGATATTACAAATACCATAACTCTCTCAATCCTCAACTGATTTTCACAATCCAGGTGTCATTGTAAAGGGAATGTCTGGCTCTGTCTAGTCATGTGATCCATTTTGAGTTTAGGGGTGTTTGAACATTTTGTCATCATACCTACAGTACGGTGACAGCAATGATTGGAACCTGCTATTCATAATATTTACATGTTCACAGTCATAGCATAACGATTATAAAATAAAGCTAGCGACGTCATCTAGTAATTTACTTGCAGCTTCTGTGGCTGTACTGTCATCTAATGCGCTGTTATCGTCGTAGGGGTTGGGGAGGGGGGAAATCTGCTGTGGGATCATATCTATGATCTTCTTTGACATTTGTGGTGGTGGTCCGCCGCCGGTTTGAAATTGACTGCCGCATCTTTTTTGGCTTTTTTTCCCGAAAGGCTTTCAGTTGTGCCCTGTCCCTCGACTCTTTGATACCGGTAGAGCCATTGAAGCGCTCAGCTAACTGGACCCAGTTCCTCTCCCTCTTCTCTAGTGTAATGTAATGTAACTCCTCCATCAACTTGGTCCGCAACATCTTTTCAAATGTTGAAAAGTTTGACCCTCTTTGACGTGCCATAATAGCTAGCTAGCTGGCTAAAGTAACTGTGTTTATTAGCCTCTATAGCCGCTAGTGGTAGGCTAAACCATAGACATATGTATGTACAGTACTGTGCAAAAGTTTTAGGCAGGTGTGAAAAAATGCTATGAACTAAGAATGCTTTGAAAAATGTAAACAATAAATGTTTATTTTTTATCCATTTACATGGTAAGACTGAGCACAGCAACAAGACACAACGTAGTTATACTGCATCAGCAGGGTCTCTCCCAGACAAAGATTTCAAAGCAGAAAGGGGTTTCAAAATGTGCAGTTCAAGCTCTTTTGAAGAAGACGTTGAGGATCGTAGACGCAGTGGTCAGCCAAGGAAACTTAATGCAGGTGATGAAAAACCCATCAAGCTTATTTACCTTTGAAATCGGAAGATTTCAAGCAGTGGCATCAGCTCAGAACTGGCAGAAACCAGTGGTACCCAGGTACAGACATTTACTGTCCGGGGAAGTCTGGCCAGAAGTGGTCTTCATGGAAGAGTTGCAGCCAAAAAGCTCTACCCCGACAAGGAAACAAGGCCAAGTGACTGAACTAAGCACGAAAACATAGAAACTGGGGTGCAGAAACATGGCAGAAGGTGCTCTGGACTGATAAGTCAAAATTAGAAATATTTGGCTGTAGAAGAAGGCCGTTTGTTCGCCGAAGGGCTGGAGAGAGGTACAATAATGAGTGTCTGCAGGCAACAGGGAAGCATGGAAGAGGTTCCTTTCCAGTTTGGGGCTGCATTTCTGCAAGTGGAGTTGGAGATTTGGTCAGGATGAATGGTGTCCTCAATGCTGAGAAATACAGGCAGATACTAATCCATCATGCAATACCATCAGGGAGGCGTATGATTGGCTACAAATGTATTCTGCAGCAGGAACATAACCCCAAACATACAGCCAATGTCAATAACAACTATCTTCAGCTTAAAGAAGAACAGAAAGTCCTGCAAGTGATGGTATGACCCCCACAGAGCCCTGATCTCTACATCATCAAGTCTGTCTGGGTTTACATGAAGAGACAGAAGAATTTTAGGAAGCCTACATCCACAGAAGATCTGTGGTTAGTTCTCCAAGATGTTTGGAACAATTTACCAGCCGAGTTCCTTCAAAAACTGCGCAAGTGTATCTGGAAGAATTGATGCTATTTTGAAGGCAAAGGGTGGTCACACCAAATATTGATTTAATTTAGAATTTTCTTCTGTTCCTTCACTGCATTTTGTTAATTTATGAAGAATTGATGAAAATAAACTGTTAACACTTCCATTTTTGAAAGCATTCTTAGTTTACAGCGTTTTTTCACACCTGCCTAAAACTTTTGCACAGTACTGTATATGTCTATGGGCTAAACGATAACAAACCGTATCAGTAACGGCATTTATTCAAAAAGCAGCTAGTTTAGGAAAAATACCGGATGCATTTATTTAAGGCTATTTAGTTCCGTAATTGTTAAACAAACTTGTCAATTTGTTTACATTTCGTCGGAATCCATCATGGCGGACATCGAACATAAACTAATCCTGTTTTAACCCTTGTTTAAACTAGTTCCAGGGTTAACATTAAGATGTGCAACACAACTCTGATTAATTATAAACCAGTTTAAACCTGGATTTACTAAACCTAGATTAACTCTAAACCAGGATTAATTTAATCCATGTTGGTGCAACCCAGCTATATCTCCTTCTTCCAATTTAACTTTAAGTTTCCTAAGTGCAGTCACTTCATCTTCATCTAATAGCCCACGAGATCTGTACTCTGCCTTAATTTTTAAGTACAACACTGCTAGTCCCTACAGCTGTTCTATTGTATGCCGACAATGATTTTTTTGCTTGCATTAGCTATCCTTTTCATGTACATTTTATATGGTTTAACTGATTGCAATTGCTCTGCTATGTTGGTACGCTCTTCACCTCTGATTGGCCGTGCCTTTAAAGACAGTAGGATGTGATGGACATTTCCTTCATAATGCATATTACATTTAAGATTGCTCTTTGTTTCAATGGTTACCCTAACTTTGACTGGGCATGATTTATGTGTACAAAAACCACTAAATCTGAGGAAGGGGGTATTCGTCTTTTGTATAGTGGATGTGCGGAAATAATTAAATTAAAACTAAGACACAATATGGGTTTGATTTTTGTAATTTCTTCGCAAATACATTGACCCAGTTGTTCTTAGGGAAATAATTATGCACCCCATTACCCCTAAAAATACTTTCCCATTCATGGCTTTTTTAGGAAAATACTGCATTCTCTTTCAGATTATACTTAAATGTACCGAAACAGGACTCTTGTCCTAATACACTGTGTAAAGTGGCTTCACTAATTGGACTTGATGACTCAATATCACTGCTTACTTCATCCTCTGCCACTCTGTATATCCATATCACCACTAACTTCCATAGTGTCACCACTCTCAAAATTACTACTATTTGTAGAACTTCTGTCGTCATGAATTACATTTCTAACGTTTTGCCTATTCTCAGCAGAGTAGCACTTTTTTTAAGGTCAGACGCCCTTCTATGTGGCCAACCCAATGACTTTGCAACTCAATTCCAAAACCCTGTTTGATCTATGCTTCTATGTTTCAAAAGCTTTTTAATCGTGCTTGACACTTTCCAATAATCTATAGTCTTGTTTTTCTCGACATGCTTATAAGATTTAGGTCATTAGTCGATGAAGACACAGCAACTACTGACTTCACTACACCAGAAAGCACATCATCACACCAAATGATAGTCCATAAACATGACCACTTTCACCTTTGTCAACACTCTTACTGTCCCAGACACCAGCAGAAAAAGACACAGCACTTATAGGCTTGGCTGTCCTTGGCCTCAGGTGTGTTCTCTGATTCTGGACGGATCCAGGGGAGAACACACCTCCATTTTGTCCCTGAAGGGACAACAGAGGTGGGTTAACATCTAATACGGGCAAAAGATTCCAGACTTTTACGTCCTTAAAGCAGCTTCTCACACCCTATAAGTACAGTAGGTTTTAGAGAGTGGGACGACTTTACAAAGGCATTCAAATTGAAGTCACTGCCCGAACGGCCCGAAAGGTTATAGGTTGGCGTACTCCCCCAGGCTCACAAAACACAGGACGCTTTGCAACAGTCAACTTTTTATTATTAATACTATTAGTTCATAAATAGGCAATCACAGGACCCACTGTTTTAAGTCTTGAACTAACAGAGTCCAACTAATGGGGAGGAGACAGACCCAGACAGGAGGTAATTAAGTTACTACAAAATACATAACTCTCAGGTAATAAATAGTACACTTGTGTGAATAAATACAAGGCATCAAAAAGCCCACACCAAATTCATCACACACCCAATATAATACTCATTTAAATGACAGTAAAAATAGATTGCACACCAGTGTATAAAACCACATCACTCAGGTTACACTGTCACTGCACCTCGTAAGCTCACCCACTGTTCTCCTGTTCAGCCGTAGGTCGCAGCCGGGTCCGTGTTGCCAACAGACAAACAAACAACTCTCCGAGCCGACCAGAAAAATAAAATAAATAATCCCACACGACAGTCACCACGCAGGGAACGTCACGTAGGGTTGCAGCAATCCTATAGACCAATGCTAGAGTGGATCCTTCTCCGCACTGGTCCTAATGTAAATCAGGCACTCCCCCCCGCCGATCGTGTAGTCCACTGCCTCTTCCTGGTTGCGTTTTCTCCCGGGCCGGTGTTCACCATATCACTGTCAAGCACAGACACTTATAAGTTACCTGACGCACACACTGTAACATTAATGCAATGGGTTAGGTGGTGGAACTAGAACTTCCCTTTAAGAGATACTTATCGTGCGTTGATCAAGGGTTCTCTGCTTCCTCCTTGTCTCCTCGTCATCGCGCCGCTGCCCTCTCGCAGGGGTGGTTCCCGTGTATAGCCAGGTTAATGCCGATGACTCTTCACTCCGTTCGTATTTCGTCTCTCTGCCGTCAACCGAGTCTCTCTCGCATGGATGCATCCCCACCTTTAGTAGCGTTCGCCAGGTGGAGACAAAACATTTGCTGGCCAATGCCAGCAAGCTTTCTCTCTCACAGGTGTCCATGATTAATGTCAATTTACATGCAATCATTCCACCCCCCCTTTAACTATGGTCGTCCCGACCATTAACCCTCGTCACTGAACCTTGCTGGCGGTCGCCCCAAATTGCTCCTCTCGGAATGACGTGGGCCAGGATCCAGGGGGTGCAACACACCTTCACCCGGCTGGCTCTCTGAGTGAGAGTGGATGCCATTCGCTCCCCCTGGGTCCAGTACCACTGGCTCTCGGTGTGGACCTGGGCGCACAGGGACTTTATTAAACACAAGTGGCCAATAACCAGCATTACCTGCCTCAGGGGTATACCACTGGGGGCCTCCACCCTCCGCCCCTTGTGCCTCGGGTCCCACCATCCATACGTCAGGGCAGGGGCGCAGGTTGTTCCTGTGAATAGTCCGGGTGGGCCCTTCCCGCCCCTCGGGTCGAATCACGTAGACAGGCTGGCCTGGGGCAGTCTGCGATACAACAACAAAAGGCTGGGGGACCCAATATGGGGCAAGCTTACCCCGGTTCCTCCTCCGGAAGTTGCGTAAAAGAACTCTTTCTCCAGGCTTTCTTCGCACCTGCTCATAGGCCTTAGTCAACTGCTGGTGGTGCCGCTGGACCCATCCATCTACCGTTCCACGGTCCTGGGGCAAGGCAACATCCAGGCATACATCTACCGGCATGCAAGCATGATGCCCAAAAACAAAATAGAAGGGAGAGAGGCCAGTGCTGCTGTGGGGGGTATTATTATAGGCCTGTACTAGGGCTGGCAGCCACTCACTCCACCGATCCTGCTCAGCCCGCCCCAAGGTGTTCAATAGGGACAGGAGAGTTTGATTGAACCTTTCACAGGCGCCATTCCCCTGTGGATGATAGGGGGTTGTCCTACTCTTAGTACAGCCATACAGACAACACAATTGCCTCACCACCTCTGACTCGAAGGCCGCACTTCGATTGGTCAAAATGCGCTCAGGGCAGCCCAGGGGCTGTATCCAGTGGGACCACAAGGCTTTCACCGTCATCTTGGCCTTCTGGTCACGGGTAGGGACAGCCACTGCATACCTAGAAAACAGGTCAGTCATTACCAGTATACATGGGTTAGTATCATGCTCTCTCCCCAGTTACAGATAATCTAAGGAGACTAACTCAAAGGGGTACTGGCAGACAATCGGTTGGAGGGGTGCTCGCACATCTGGCCCAGACCGTCCCAAGATGCACTCCTGGCATTCCATGGACCAGTTTTGAGAGTCTTGACCCACCCGAGCCAGTGTATCTGCTCCTTCAGGGCATCCATGAGTCTTTGGCCACGAGCATGCCCCAGTGCCTGATGGTATTCAGCCCAGACCTCCTTCTGAAAGGCGGTGGGGACGACAATGGTTGCTGAAACTGCCCCTGCCTGCCCCCTAGGGCCACACCGCATAAGCTTGCCATGTTCCAGAGTCAGCCATTCCCAATCTTTCAGTAAGCTTCTTCCCTTGAGGGAAAGTGCTTGCTGCTCGTTGATGGAGGGCCTCTCCCTTCGCAGCTTCCAGCCTAGCAGCATCTTGAGGTCCCGATCCTGACTTGACGTTCACCTCAACTCACATCTTCCTGGTTCACCCGATCAGTAGCGCGCCCCTGCGCCTCCTGCTCAGCTGGGACATTAACGGCATCCACCGCCACCTCTTCTGGCATCCTGGAGAGGGCATCTGCATTCTGATTGGTAGTCCCTGGCCTATACCGGGTGGTAAAATCATAATTTGCCTGCTGGGCCGCCCACCTTTGTTCCGTGGCCCCAAGCTTTGCCGACTGGAGGTGAACAAGGGGCCGGTTGTCCGTAAAGACCTGGAACTTCACTCCCCACAAGTAGTCCTTAAACCTGTCAGTGATGGCCCACTTCAAGCCCAAGATTTCCAACTTGAAGGAGCTGTAGTTCTGGTCATTGCGTTCCCCTGGATGTAAGCTCCTGCTGGCATAAGCAATTACACGCTCCTTGTGCCCTTGTTCTTGTGCCAGCACTGCTCCGAGCCCATGCAAACTGGTATCTGTGTAAAGGCGGAAGGGCAGACCAAAATCGGGCAAATACCAAAATAGGTGCTTGCAACAGATCCTGCTTCAGCACCTGGAAAGCTGCCTCACACTCTGGAGTCCATGTCACCAGGGCTGTCTTTGCCCCCCCTGTCCCCTGCAGCAGGCCATGTAACGGGGCAGCTATTTTAGCAAACTTGGGGATAAGTCGGCGGTAGTAACCGACAAACCCCAGGAACGAGCGCACTTCCCGTACAGTAGTCGAGGTGGGCCAGTTCCGTACAGACGCAACTTTCTCAGGATCTGTGGCCACTCCCTGTTGGCTAACCACGTGCCCCAGGTACTAGACAGACCTCTGGAACAGCCGACATTTCTAGGGGTTTAGTTTCAGCCCGTGCCCTTGTAGCTTTCGAAACACTTGCTCCAAGTGTTTGAGGTGGAGGTCAAAGTCCGCTGAGTAGACGATGACGTCATCCAAGTAGATGAGGAGGTAGTCGTGGACTTGGCCACCCAGACAACGCTGCATGAGGCGCTGGAAGGTTGCCGGGGCATTGCACAGGCCGAGGGCATCCGCTCAAATTCTTAGAGGCCCATGGTTTTAGTGAAGGCCGTCTTTTCCTTATCCCTCGGATCCATTTCGACCTGCCAATACCCACTGGCCATATCCAATGTGGAGAACCAAGCCGCCTGCCGCAGACTGGTCAATGACTACTCAATACGTGGGAGCAGGAAGAAGTCTTTGTGTGTAACAGCGTTTAGCTTGCTGTAGTCCACACAAAACCGCCATGATCCATCTTTCTTCTTGACGAGGACCACTGGCGCTGCCCAAGGGCTGGAGCTCTCCCTTACCACCCCACTGTCGAGCATTCCTTGTAGTAGGGTCCAGAGCTCTGGATACAAGCTGGGTGGCACCGGCCGATACCTCTCACGTGTGGGGTGGGCACTTCCCGTGGGAATCTGATATAGGACTGCTGTAGTCCGGCCATAATCCTCTTCGTGTTCTGCAAACACTCCAGACCACCTCTGTAGTAGGTCTGCAACTCTGTTGCCCCGTAGTGAGCCCCTCACCCTGGAACGACAGTGGCCGGGGGTCATCTTTCGGGCCGGCACTCACCGTGCAGACGTCGACCTCCACTTCATCATCCCCCGTCCTCCTCAGGACTAGTTCCCTTTGGCCTTGTATGTCCTGCGGGTCCACGCACGTCACTTTGGCCAGGGGTCGTCGTGGGGGCAACTCAACCGAGTAGGGGTGGGGGTTGCAGACTCGTAGTGGGACCCTCCCTGCGCTCATCTGTAGTACTGCTCGGGCCACGATGTCCATGTCATGTCCATCGTCCTGGTAGTCTTCCACCATCACATGTCGGTCCGGCTAACCTGCTGCTTGCCGAACTTGAGCCCACACCAGGTTCTCAGACTGGGGCTCCAGCCACACGGCCGCTTGAAGACGGGCTGTCGCTTGGAACTCCTCTCTGGTCCCCTCTAGCTGGACTCGGCGGCAGGTGGTAAATGCCAGAGAGACATCGATCCCTCCACCCAGCGATCACATTCCATTCCATCAGTTGTTAAAACTAATTTGCAAATATTGGCCTCCGGATAATTTCAACCAGTTATAGCATCTGCAGTTGGTACATCTCAGCCTTCACTCAGCCAAATATTCACCCAGGTGCTCGACGCATTGCTATGGCGCACTGGTCAATACATTTCCCCACTGCCATAGCTGAAATTAGAGACATCAAACAGGACTTTTTTTGAAATCGCAAACTTTCCGAATGTAATCGGAACCATTGATTGCACCCACGTCTATATATATTGTAGTGAACCCATGTCCCTTGTAGAAATTATTAATCTCGCCATGTACACATCTTTATTGTTATAATAGACAGTTTATGCATTAATGCCACCAATAGCATATTCTTTATAAGGGTCAATGACGTGACGCCTATATTTTCTGTCCGACTCCATTATTTTCAGTAAAAAAAAGGTTTAAATGCATAAAAAGATACCATATATATGTAATGCCTCTCCCATATATGTACTCACTTTCATTTTCCAAACAACTTTAGTTATTTATAATTTTTCTGTTATTTAAAGTGTCAAAATATCATGTGGTGCGACCGTCATTATTGATGTTGTGAAAACTTCTTTAAAATTACTCTAAATCTATTACAATTTATGTTCTGCCCTATTCGGCATGATTTCCCAAGTGTTTTGTAGTCCTGTTCAAAATTGCAAAGCATTTGAATTTATATTTCCATCATAATACACAAACGAATTTTGTCCGATGATGTCCATTATGTGAAATATCATTTGGTGCGACCATCACAAAAGAGACCACTTTGGGACTTTTATGTTGAAATCCATTCAAAGACAGGAAGTTGCATCATTTACCAGTTTGTCAAGGACAACAGTACATCAGCAACAGGTTTGTACCTCTCTCTCAAACTTTGAAAAAGACTACTTTTTAACGGCTGATATGTAGTTGCCACATTTGGATATCATGTGGTATGACCTCAAAAAAACTTTTAATTTGAAAAAAATTGTTTAAATTTCTATTTTGATTATAAATTTCATTGTGACCTTTAGTGCTAAGCTAGCTAGTTTTGTTCAGGTGGCCAATTCTGTGCCTGTAAATTTTGACTGAACTTGAAAACATCATGTGGTGCGACCAAATATCATGTGGTGCGACCATTGCAGAGTGTTTTCCATGATAGGTATATGTCCTAAATTGGCAGTTTTTGTGCTTTGATATTCAATTGATGATTTATATGCATTAAGTACTTTATTTAAGTATTATTTGGAATAGATTTTTTTGCAATTTGAGTATTTTTTTTCCCAATAATTCAGAAACAGCGTTTTATGTTTAAGCTTTGTACAATATTATGAGAAAAAGCAAAAAATATTACTTAGAGCATGTCATTTCACTTCAGTAATGCATTTATCAGTAATTTATGTATTCATTTATTTATAACTGTTTTAATCTATTTGACCAGATGCCAGACAGACTCCGCCATAACGAGGAGGGAGTGTGGGCACACCTGGAGCCCATACTGAAAGAGATTCAGGCAACCTGCCCAAAGATTACAGTTCTACATGTAATCAGTGATGGACCTGTGGTTGTAAAGACATCATGGAGCATGCACATAAAGTAACAGAAGACAGAAGTCGAGATCCAACTAGCAATCTACTGATTGCTGAACGACTTCTCTACCACCTGAAATCACTGTTACCACAGCACTCCAAACAGGACTAGTTCGAATCAGGCACTTCGCCATAAGCCTCGTTTGTGTTAAATAACTGTTTTCAAACTTCCGTCTATAACACAAATATTTTCACGTCAGATTTTCTCATATAGGCTATTGCCGACGCTTAAAAAAAACAAAAAAAAAACAACGAACAACGGTCTGATGCAAATAGATTAAGCGGTGATAGATTAAGGTGTGGCTTGTTAATTTTGTCCCTTTCCTAACCAGCTTCAGCATCAGATTTGGATAATTCTTAAACCAAAATGATGCCGAGAAGCTTATTCATGCTTTCATATCGAGCCGGCTAGACTACTGTAATTCACTTTTTACTGGTCTTCCCAAGAAAACAACTGTAAGACTCCAGCTCATTCAAAATTTTGCAGCTAGACTATTAACCAAAACTAAGAGGAGAGAACACATTAGTCCTGTCCTAGCTACTTTACACTGGCTTCCTGTTACCTTTAGAATTGACTTTAAGGTCCTCCTCCTCACATACAAAGCTCTAAATGGACAAGGACCTAGCTACATTGCTAACTCTCTTACTAACTACACACCAGCTAGAACACTGCGATCATCAGATACAGGTCTGTTACAGGTCACCAGAAGCAGTCATAAGAAGATTGGTGATGCAGCCTTTGTCAACTACGCCCCAAAATTATGGAACACATTACCCGTTAATATTAGGGAAGCAAACACGCTAGACACCTTTAAAAGGCAGCTTAAATCTTTTTACCAAAGCATTTTATTAATTTTATCTGGCACTTTTTATTTCTCTGTAATTTGCACAATTTTTACTAGTTCTCTTTGAAACTGTTTTAAGGGTTTTATGACTTTTATTACTCTTACTATTTCTCTGTAAAACTGTTTTGAGGGTACCATGGCACTGTCGGAATCCATATTGTGGCTTCAATATACCACATATTATTCTCAGAGATATTTCCATAACAAATGTTCTAGTCCCCTAGGTGCAGTCACCTTCCTTAAGCCTGTAAAAGAGAGCTAGTGTCTCTCCCGAAGCCCTGAAGTGCGTTCGGTGGAAGAAGATGAAAAGGCCTCTGAAGGAAGGGTATAGAAGGAAGGGTGGCCTTTGGGCGGGGAAACATAGCTAGGGAAAATATTTAACAGGGTAGGGCGGAATCTATGAAGCAGCACTATGGTTTCGACTGAGCTTAATACCATGCAGAAGGGTTTTATTACTTTTATTATGATTTAAATATTTTAAGCCTATCGGAACATCAGGTTCTGATACGATGTTGACCATTATTTTATTGCTCCTGCTGCTTGCTTTTATTGATTTTATGTAAAGCACTTTGAATTCCAACTCTTGTACGAAATGTGCTATATAAATAAAGTCTTACTTACTTACTTACTTACTCAATACAAGTACTCTGTACATAATCTACACATGGTAAACATATAATTACCTTTACATATAATGATAACATGTAAGCACCTTAATAAATACAAGATAAATATACAATACAGTATGCTACACCTATAATAACCTATACATATAATACACATATAATAATCTATGCTTACCTAGAAAACCTATACTAACATACAGACGAATCCAGTGTTGGAGTTAATTTTTATCTTGCAACCATGCATTTAATTAAGTGGTGGTAAAAGGTCCCCTGAATAACCTTTTGGAGTGTATGTTTGGGTAAATATCTAGGCCTTGTGTGGTAATCATGACACATGTTAAGTGAGCTTTCAAAGACTTAACCTAGGCTACTTAATGACCCTAAGTTAATGTTAATGAGCCTAAGAATATGGTGCGTCTGTAACTATTAGCGTATTAACTATTAGCGTCTGGCCAAAGTGCAGAAAAATGTGTGAATAGATTATCGCATGAAATCCTACTCAAAGCGTAACAGCAAATTGTGCATTTCAGTCTATGTTCAGGCATCTACAATGGCACACCGCAGGCCACGCAGGCAAGCAGCAGTTCGAGTTTCGCCCACGGAGGTCGACGACATCACTTCCGATGTGAAAGCGTTAGTTAAAGAATTTACAAAGGCAAGTAACACAAATCTACAGAGCATATAATTTAAATTTGGTCCATAGTATACTGTCCATATTTGCATGTTTCCTCTCTAATCCTTCATTTTTTTCAAGAAGACTGGGCCTTCCAACTGGTCCAGGCAAAGCAGTGTAAACTTTGAATACAAATGCTAGTACAACTTCTATACATTATCTGTAAGGTTGTGAGTGTGCAGTGGTAATGTAAGTTGGATTCGCTTTTGTTTTTTTTGTGGGAATAAATGACATTGCTTGACCATGTAGCTATTTGTTTTGTCTCTTTAAAGCAGGGGTCTTCAACGTTTTTCAGGCCAGGGACCCCCAAACTGATGGCGAGATGAGCAGGGACCCCCTACTATATAAATTGCATAACATTTTGTTTATAATATACTGGGCCTAGTGCCAAATTAACATAGCTACCCTGTTATTGTGTATTCAATACTAAGGGCCTGATTTACTAACAGGATTGCGCCCATTTCTGGCGTAAAATAGCGGTCGTAAACATAAAACGGTATTTACTAAGGGGGCGCATTAGAGTAGAGTCGCATATTAACGCTTTGAGGGTGTGTACCTGCAAACAGGTGGGATGGTTCGGAAATGTACTAAACTGCCTGGCGAGCGCATATCTCTGATTTGCAGGCTAATTCTCCGCCTCATAAAAGTCTTAACCAGTAAGCGCATTTCCACTGAGTCTGAAAACGTTGATATGGCAGCAGCAAGGCAAAGACATAGACAGAGACAGCGAACAGAAATATTTTTTTCAACTCGTATAATTCATATATTCATATATGAAATTAAACTTTCCGAACGTAATTGGAGAAATTGATCGCACCCACATACAAACAGTCCCACCTTCAATCCACGAACACGTTTACCAAAACAGAAAGCACACATATTCAATGAATGTCCAGGTCATATGTGATGCCAACATGACCATTACTTACGTGGTAGTGGTCTGTCCATGACAGTTTTATCTTCCGGAATAGTGCCATCTATCCAGGATTTGAGCAACGGTGATTTTGGAGAGGCCTGCAGGCTACTTGATAAATGTATTTGTTTCAGTGGGGATATATTGTAGTGAACCCATGTCCCCATTCCTCGAATCTCCATGGTGGCAGTAACTTGCTGGCAAGTTCTCCAGTCTTTTAACGGTGCGCTAAATAATGATTGCCCAGCGCGTATCTGGCTTGATAAATATCACGGAAGATGCGGGGAATCACCGTGCGTTAATGTGCGCCTGGCAAAGGCGCAGATTAAGATGCGTTCGCAAATCAATCTTAGTAAATCAGGCTCTTTAAAGGGTGGAGTAAGCACAGTTTGCCCAGCGCAGATCTGGCTTGATAAATACCACAGAAAATGCGCAAAAACACCGTGCGTTAATATGCGAACGCAGATTAAGCAGCGCTCGCATATTAGTAAATCAGGCCCTAAGCCTTTCAAATAATACAAAGGTTAATATATTCATTAACATTTTTATTTTTTAACATTGAATTTAACCTAACATTTTTTAACATTTAACAAAGGTACAGGGTGGCCGTGCCAGTGCCATTTATAAACATACATCTGGCAAAGAACTCTGAGCTAACAATTAATAACAACTTATTAAAATAATTCACAGATATGTATGTTTTTTTTTCATCATACATAAAAAAGGGACAGTGAATCCTCAAGCATCTGTCGATGGTACACATCCTCCCACATTAGTGAGATGTATCTTCTTTTCAATAACTCCTGACTGACACGATCCAACGGATGACGGAGGAGGAGTCTGGTGCATGGAGTTGTGCTGACAACATAGATGTTATAGTGAGATTGACAGGTCAACAAACCAATCACACCGCTAGCAAGTTGTTAAGATTGTAGGTAGTAGCATGCTAACATTAGCTAGGGGGCTCATACACCTCGCAAATCCTCTCAGACTTATTTTTCAGTTACAATTAACGTTTTTTGAACTTGTACAGTGTCTTTTTCTCTTTATTATTTTTTTTAAATCTAAGCAAAAAATTGTCAAACTAACAATTTATAGGTACAAACAAGACCAGCTATGGAGTTTGGTCCGCTTTTATTTTTGATCTTCGCGCTCTTTAGACTTGAGCAGAAACGCGATCTGATTGGCTAGTGCCTGTGCTGTCGTATTTGCATGAAAGGTGTTGTGAGTGAACCGGTGCCCAGCTTGAGAAGGCTCCTGTGTGTAGCTGAATGTATCGATTGGACTGAAAGATAACGTCTTCTCGATCAATTTATACGTTCGCTACAATATGTTAGATTTATGTTAATTAAAATTTAAAGGGAGTAAATACAATTCTGATTCGGAAGACATTTAATTTGTGAAAAAAAAAATTGGTTGAATTTTTTTATTTTTTTTTTTTAGAAATATAAAAAAAAATTGTCTTATCAACCAAAGATTTCGCGACCCCCCTGCAGTACCTCCGTGGACCCCCTGTTGAAGACCCCTGCTTTAAAGAAATAAATGACATTGCTTGACCCTGTAGCTTTTTTTTTTGTCTCTGTGAGAATGAGTAAGAGCTTTAATAAGAGTCTCAACCACGATTATATTAGGCTATGTGCGCCGTCTCAACCACGTTTATTAGGCAATGTGCGCCTCAAGCGACTCGCTTCTTGCGCTACGCCTCAGATCGCATGCAATGCGCGTCTCATTCACAAGGTGAGGCGACTCGTTACGCGCGCTACGCCTCAGATCGCATGCAATGCGCGACTCATTCACCAGGTGAGGCGACTCGCTTTGTGCGCTACGCCTCAGATCGCATGCAATGCGCGACTCATTCACCAGGTGAGGCGACTCGCTTCGTGCGCTACGCCTCAGATCTTCGTGCGCTACGCCTCATGCAATGCGCGTCTCATTCAAGCGTCTCATTGAATACCGGAACTTAGATCCCACCATAGACTTGTATTTTGGAGATACCATTTGCATGTGTTATGATTTAACAATTTAATTGTGTGGATAACTGTAGTCTGACCCAGACTGAAAAAAAGCTTTTTCCTTTTCAAGTTGTTAAGTATGAACTCTGTATCAACCTGGCTTGTGGACTAATCAATATGGGTGTAACAAATAGTGTTGGGAAGTAACTGAATACATGTATTCGGGATTACGTATTCAGAATACAAAATATGGGTAACTGTATTTAGTTGCAGTTACATTTTCAATGGGTGGTATTCAGAATACAGTTACTTACTGGCCATTTTAAAGGGTTACATTTAGAATCCTTCTCATATGAATTTCTGGGCTTTTTAAACTCAAATTCTAATATTTCTGTGAGATGATCTTGTGCCTTAACAAAATGTATAAAGTTTCAGTTCATCCTATAAAGTTAAGTCGTTGATTTTTTTGTTGACATCACCTGTGGGTCTTACAAACTCTGAAATAGCAGCTTGATTCACACTTGTTAAAAGAGAGTTAATGTGTTAATGAGTTAATGTGTGGCGTGTACTCAACTGTGCCAATGTAAGTATTTGTGACAAGTTGTGTGTGTATGCAATGGTGAGAAAGAATTAGTCTGTATGAGAGTGAGGAATGTTGTTGAATTACAAGTTAATGACTAAAAGATTATCATTAATGGTAGGCCCCATTTAGGTTTCAGCACCATGGATAAGGGCCGATCACGGGAACACGGCAGAGGATTTGGTCTCACCTAGGTTAATAAGATACGATTTCAAAAGTCAAAATAATTCAGCAAATAGGCTAACACTAATTACACAGTTTGCTCTGATGTTGGACTTCTTGTGGCCTTTTCGGATTTCTTGAAGCGCATCTTCAGCGCTTTGCATCTCTACGAGCTTCTGATTATATATGCCTGGCCCATATCCAGTAGCCTATTACAGCGACGAAAAGAAGACAGTGTGGACACGTTAATTCTGTGATTTATAGCTGTCGGTAAACGATGGAGTAGGGTCCGACTGCGTCCTGCAAGACGGGGGCGTGTATTTTGAGGAGGCGTGTATTGTAAGGAGGGCGTGTATTTAGTCGGCCCTGATTGGTCTGATTCACAACGGCGTCTGGCGTCACACATAGCCTCGTGCAGAGCCATAATCTATTTGACATTTGCGGCTCGAACGTACTCCGGAGAGTTCACGAACTGGTCAAAAGCAGTTAGATAGCAGACAGCATAAAGATAGCAGATTGCCTCGATTGATTTGGTAAGTGGACTGCATTATCAGTCAGAGATCGTATACTGTCATTGTTCTTGGTGTAGTTCTACTTAAAATTTTATGTACACTGACAGCGTAATAATGTGTCGTCAATCCAACCACAAATTGGCTGAGTTTTTGGGATGTCTCTGCTAACTTTTCCTTTATGTTGATATTGCTTAAGCTTAACAGTTGTTGCTTTTCATCTTACCTATTTAATTGTTAAGTACCGCGTTTGATGCCGTGTTTGTTTTGTCGCAATATACTCTCACTGGTTTGTATTGATTTGATAATCATCATTTCGCCGTGTTACCGATTTGAAGTTGTCATCCCATGGCTATGTGGTTAGCCGCTAACTAGTAGGAGCGGGAAAGGATCTGCACACTGCTTGCAAAGGACTTAATTAGATCAAAGATGCCTGAGGAAGAGCTGTCTGTTTGTGTGAGCCATGTTACAGCATCTATGTCACACCTGCGCTTACATTGTATACACTTGCATTTATCTATAGGGTTGGTTTAGTTAATTACACATTGGACGCCTAAGAGCTGACTTAAACTGTAAATTTGGTTGAATTGTTTGTGCAGCAGAAATTACTTTTTGTCTTTTCAGATCCAGCCAACAGTTTGCAAACATGGATCTCTGATGCAGCCAGTGCGGTTGGGAGATTCTTACGGGTGCCAAGTTTGTAGAAAAGTTGGCGATTACCCAGCCATGGTTGCACCGGTTCAAACACATGACAGAGCAGCCATATCTCACAATGGTAATTGAAAGTTTAGTGCATGTCACTAATGTTTTATATTCTATGTTCTTTATGCTCTTATCAAACTCATAACATATAAATTAGCTTGTGATGTAGTGAACAAGGAATACTAACAGTTAATATTTTCTAATTTACATTTCTGTTCCTTTTAGGAAGGCTACAAAATCTATAGGTGCCAACACAACTGTGCCAACACAAGATCTCCACACTACCACTGTGTGTGCTCAACCATTACTGGCAGCAAAACTTCATGCATAAAGCACCTGCAGACCTGCCCTGGCATGAGGACACCACCTCCATCTCAAGGCCTCAGCACGCCGAGCCCAATGCCAGCCACGCACCCGCCACCTCCATCTCAAGGTTTTGACCAATGTAAGAAGTTATGTTTCTTATATACACCTATTGCTGTAATATTACTTTATATACACATCTTTTGCAGCTATTACAGCTGTAACTCATCTGGGAAGGCTCTCCGACAAAGTGTAGGACGTGTGTGTTGTACATGTCTGTATCAGTATGTTAATGTTTTACGCTGTGTGTGTGAATGTGTCTGAGCGAGTGTAAATTTGTGTACAAGCATATTAATTTACTGCACTGTGTGTGTGTGTGTGTGTGTGTGTGTGTGTGTGTGTGTGTGTGTGTGTATGATAGGCACCTACACCTTTCAAAAAACGCCGGCCTGACGACCGGGAGGTTGGAATTTTGGAGGTATGTCACAATAACTGCCATAGACTGTACCATATTTGAAAGCTTTTTGGATATGCTGTTCTTTACAAACATGGCAGAACATGACTGAAAGGCCCTGATCATTCATACACTGCTAAGCTCCTGTTTCACTGCTTTCAGTGCCTATGATATTGAATTCCAAAACCCTAGTACAGAACTTTGCAAAGCCTGTTTGCATTCCCCCACCAGCTCTTCACCCTTTGACAAACTGCCACCTGTTTGTTTCCACAGTTGCCGGAGGAAGTGATGAGAGAGATTTTTTTCATGGTGGTATTGGAAGATGGTTATTCCGCCATCCTGCGGCTGGCTATGACCTGCCAAAAGATGAACGCCGTTGTCTGCCAGCCACAGTTTTATGAGGAGGCCCATTACAACTGGCTAGACAGTAAGTTATTAAATAATACTGCATTTACAGAGCTGTTGCATCAGATGTTGACATGCCATAAAAATGCCCAAAAAGTGTGGTTGTAGAGAAATGTGTGTAGGCATCTAAACTGACACTGCTCATTGGATTTTAGGTGTGGTGAAATGGAGCAGATTGGCTCCAAGCCACCGGGAGAGGTACCGAACGGCATTGGCCATTTCTGAGTGCCGCAATCTGCAATGCCACCAACTGTACAAAGACAGCGGGCCTGGCTACAGGGGGAACGGCCAGCGGGGAGTCCTCCAGGGCTTTTATGCAACTGACGACTTTCCCGGCTATTGTAGTTGGGATTGCCACCTGAATGATGGGGGGGGGGGGGGTGGGATATAAATGAGTAAAAAGTGTGTGTCTCTCTCTCTCTCTCTGGGCCCACGAAATATTGTAGAAGGGGCCCCTGCGAGATGTTTGGCTGCCCCCCTAACCCCCCCCCCCCCCCCCCCCCCCCCACACACACACACATCTCCGCTCTGCCTCTGGGTCCCAATTCTGGGGGCCCTCTTCTCTGTCCCCTTAATTTTTTACTTTTTTTGTGTTAACTTACCTGCCAATGCCTCTTGTGTTTCCCATTTTTAATAATAATGTTATACCTTAATGTTATTGCACATATTTTGTATTTACTTTAAATGCTTTTTCTGTATAATAAAAAAAATTAGCCTACCCTTATGGCCTGAGTCATGTTTCCCTTACTAAGAATTCCCTATCGTATGCATAAGTATTGTCTGTAAACAATACAAATGGAATAGGGGCGAAAATGTACAATTTGAAGGCTTGTATCCTTTAAGTAACTTTACTTTGTACCTCTGTAAAGCCAAGTATATGCATTTGACATCACAGTTATCAGTAAATGCAAATTCGGTTTCTCTTCATTACTCTTTGGTCAGCCTGACATTTTCAGAGTAAATTCCAATCAATATTTTTGTGAATATTTAGAGCCAGAATTGAAATGACACTGCCCATGAGCAAAATGTTACACAAACTTTTTAACTCCACTGTTACAGTAAATTGACTCCCTCCCGTAGCCTACAAACACCAGGCAATATCTGGACTTACTGAAATATTGAAACCCCATTTTGTGTACCTATGGTGTGGCAGGCTGTGTAGCTGTATGGCAAAGATAACTACCTTTTATAGGTTTTGACAAAAACGTATTCAGCTTCGTAACAGAAGAGTTAACGATGTTGTTGCTCAACAAGACAACTGCTGGAGCTCCAATAAAGTTGCTCACAAATAAACTCCAACATCAGACTAAGGAAGGACGGGGGAAACTTCAGTGGAAATCCCATTGTCATTGTGACACCGTACTCAACAGTACAAGGAAAAATATTTCGTTATTTTTTACCCGTCTCTGTGCTACGTTGGAAAATTACTCCCCGACTTCAGTAGGAAATCACAATCCTACGTATTACGTTATCACGCTGAGATTGGTCAGTCGTTGTATAGGCGTGTATTTTACACGAGGGGCGCGTCTTTGTACACGGGGCGTGTCTTGGCAGGAGGACGCAGGACGCAGTCGGACCCTATTGAAACGATGGGTTGACTCAAAAACGATGGGTTGACAGATGTAATTCTAGAATATTGATTGGTTAAGATTAGTTACCAGGCGGAAAACCCCCATGAAAATGCTGCTGTTCAACATTAATAGCGACTGAATTACAGTGTGATAGTGTAGCAGTAAATATCGTAAACGTAAATAACTGATAAGGATGTATGTTACACTTCACAAACACAGGTAATCGTTCGGTTTTTGCTTATTGCGTTATTTTTTTACATTTGGTTTGCATGAAATGTCGATGTTGATGTTAAAAATGTAATGGATTTATGGACCTAACTGAAAGCTTGGTAACGGAGGCTAACGTGAGGTAATTAACGTGATCATTTCGTGAGGTAATTAATGTGATAAGTCCGACTTTTTGTTGTCAGGTGACATTATTATGTAAAGTTGTTTTGATTGTTAGGTTTTAAAACATTACCAAAATAATACCACTGCTGCTAATAATACTAAAATGCTACTGCTATTACTGCTACTAGCCTATTACTTCAATGCTAGCTGGTTTACTTCTGCTGCTGCTATAACTACTACAACAACAGCAACAACAATAATGATAACAACAACAACAATAATAATAATGCACTTTATTTAGTTGGTGGCTGCTGCATTTGGAAGCTGCCTGCTACTGATGGCTGCAGGAGGATGCTGGTGGTTGCTGGAGGTTGAGGACAGATGGAGAGGCCAAATACGTCCATGGCAACAAGCAAGGCATTTGGTGGATTTGATGTTTTGGCCTTTGGTGCACGAGGTTTAGCCTTCTTGGCCTTCTTATGCTGACTCTTGCTGCGAAGGTAAGCTTTACTCCTGTCTTCTCTCCTTGCCCTGATGCACTTTTTCGGGAATTCTCAACCTCAGCCTGACATATTTGAAGATTATTTTTTGGCATGATTGAAGGCTGCTATCAAAACACATGGCCTCCTCCTCCAGCTGTTCTACTGCTTTGGTGCACTCCATGAGGTAGTCATCTGTCCTTGAACGGAACAGCTGCTCCACGTGCTGGATGACAGTGAAGACTCTTCAGATGGACGATGAAATGCACCCTGTTTGAACTCTTTCAACTGCTGTAGCTATGTGAACTTGAATAAGGGAATATTAGATAACATGAACATGTCTCCAATAAACATCAACCATCATTCATACATTTGTGTATTGTCAATCAGGGGGGTGGTGGGGGGGGGCATTTGTCTATATGTTTATCTAGCAGTCTATCTCACCTATATCACCCTTTGATATGATGCTGGCAATGTGTTATATCAAGTATAGATTAAGCGCTAACTGCTGTGTTATCTAACCATTTTCCCTGACCCTGTTTACTTTTTTACGGCTTTGCCTGGCTCCTCCTCCTGTCTGTGTGCTGCATCTGATGCCTACAGGTGAGCTGGGCGCAGGTGCTTGGAGTCTCGCTAATTGCTTCCTGGTCTGGGCCTTTAAAAGTGCTTCAGACGAGACTGGAGGGGGTCCGCCGCTGCTCTGTCTCTCTCCCGCACCGATTTTGGATTTTGTTTGCTTATTCACTGCACCGCATTATACTGATTGCTTACACTTTTATTTTCCAACTCCAATACTGACTTCTGTTCAGTTTGATTCATTTAATAAATCTAATACATATAGCTACTCTGCGTGTGGCCTTCCCTTCTCTGAGCCAGGCTTATATCAATACAGATGAAAAGCATGAGAAGGGTGTGAATGGAACTTTAATAAAATATCTTGTTTGCTTGTGTATTGGTCTATTCCAGTCCAAATTATTATTCCAGTTCATCAGCTCTGACATAAATTGCAAGTGTGAATAGTTGCTTGTAGAGTTAGATTCGGTACTATTGACTGTATTGACTTATTCAGTCATAATTAGTGGCTGTTGATAGATCTGATACATGGCTCCATATTAAAATCTCCATGGTTCTGATGCATGTCCTACAAGAATAACTACAATTTAATGTCCTTTAGTCTCCTACATGTCCTTTCAAAATAACTAAACTTGGTAATAAAGATAAAAAGTACTTTGGAAAAGCTGATATTTAACAAAAGTGCTGAGAGTGCTTAGAGTCCAATAACAGTACAAGTTAGATGGTAACTTGTTTATCTAAGTGCAAATGCAGATCAACCTTGTAAGGTTAGCACCACTCACGTAAATAACCTAGCCAAGCTAACACAAACTTTTCCCTCCAAAAGTGTAGTATTATTATTATTCAAAAGTGATAAATGCAGTACTTCCCATGTTTAACCCCACAGCTCAAAAGCATAACACACTAAAATACGTTACATACAGCATACATGTGCTTACGATATGATATTTACCATGCAATAGCTCACTGTACCATACAAGTCAATGACAGCGGTTTCTTTGGAACTATTGAGGCTTACATGAACCACGTGACAGCCCTAGCGGCGACATCAAAGTGTGTCGCAACTCTGTTTTCTATGGCTCTGGAGCAGGGCTCTTCAACCTTTTTCAGCCCAAGGACCCCTTGGCTGAGAGAGACACTGAGCAGGGACCCCCACCCCCGCCCAATGGCGCCTTAATGCACGGGCTTATCTGGGCTTAAGCCCAGGGCCTTGACCAATCAGGGGCCTCTTAATAATAATACAAAATAATAATGATGATAAAGGTTGATGGAGCCCCCCCCCTCCACCCGTTATCTAAACAAAGTAATTGAGCCGGTCAGTCAGTGGAAAAAAAATGAAGCGTTCACATCCAAACGGAGCTCACAAAAGAACGAAAATAAGACAGGCTATAATATTAAAGGAAACTTTGCCAAAAGTAAAAAAAAAAAAAAAAAATTTGCCAAGCGATCAGAGGATACCAACACACTGCCAAATGAAGTGGAGGATATACTTAATGAGGACAAGGTAGGCCTATATATCGGATCAAGCTTCTTTGTTTAGAACTAAAATGTACTAGGCTACATCGTCATTCATTCTTATGACTTTCGTGTAAATATTGACCCTCCAGTAAAAAATCTGATATCTCTACACTAGTATCATGTGAGACGTTACTACAGTTGCTGTAAGATTTAGCTGCACAGCTAGAACTACATTGAAAAAACTAGCTATAGCGCTGGCTGCTACTAGATGTGTGAAGTGACAGGTGCTAGCCATAACAGCAGAGCTTTGCCAAGCTCTGCTGTTGAGTGACCGTTTGCCACGCACGCAGGTTGAAAAGTCGCACAATTCATTTACGCCACGTGATCGTTTTTTTTTGATCGGTGCTTTTCACCGATCACAGATCAAGCAATTTTTACCAATATCTGCCAATCATGATCGGTTGCCGATCGATTGGAACATCACAACTTGAAATTCATCATCTTTATTCACAAGGACAAGTGTTAGCTAGCTGTCTAGTCCTGCAAGGTAGCAAATACAGTACGAGGACAGCATACAAAGCAAAAATCACAAGGCCGACGACTGGCGACAAGGAGCCTGGAGTCTAGGGATCTTGGAAACTCGAGTTCAGAAAACTATAGACCAGAAAACAAAACGACAAAGATACAGCAAAGAACAAGATAAAAAGCCAGGTATAAATACCCTAGCTAATTGGTCATGTGACCATTAACCAACAGGTGACAAGGCAATGGCAGGAAAACAGAAGCAGGAAGTAAACACAAGCACATGTACACACACAACAGGCATAGAGTATTTTGATATCAGCCTCTTTAGGCACGAAGGTCCCAAATCGTGACAGGACCCCCTTCTTGAGGAACCTCACCTGACGTTTCCCAGACAATCAGGATAATCTTTGAGTTAGCCTCTAGAGGCCAGAAGGTCCAAAATTACGACACCGTGAAGACTTGCTAAATGTACAAAGCACATTAAACCTAGTAACAGTTGGCAATTAGTGGAAACTAACAATATGTTTGAAATTACCAACTTAGCAGTAATAAAATGGCTACCAATATATGTCGTAACAATCGGTTAGCACCATGACCAAAAATTACACTCATTGGCTAACATCTATGAAGAAGACCCTTTTTCATCGACAATATGCCCCTTCATGCAGACTGGAATGGTCTTGCCATACATGCATAACCCTAAGAAATCTTGCTCCTACAATTAAAGTGGAGGTCTTTCAACAATCCATTGCTCTTCCTGCAATACCTGGATCTAAAGACCTGCCTTTAGTATCTGAATTTGTGATGGTGAAAAGGTGCTTGTCTTATCTTATGAGGATAGAACTGCATAATAGTTCCTCACAATTATAGTTGGTTATTGAAACTGATCATGACATTATCAAATCCAAGTTAGCCATGTGGTTTGGAGAGAACCCAATGAGATGGCTTAGCCAAACAAAAACATAGCCAGGAGATGGTAAAATATCAGAACTGCACATTTTAAATGAAATTGGTTGAAATCCCTCACATGTGATCCCTGTGCTTGACATGCAGTTTAGGATGAAGCCCTTCTAGTTGAGTATGCAAAATATGATCTCAAGGTTGGTTGTAGCAGACCTTCTCTGATGTAGAGACTGTTTACCAGCAAAGAGTTGCATGCATTGTCTGCTGCAATGTTATAATTCTGATGTAGTCCAACAGCTAAAGTAGTCTCATAGAAGTAACAAGGACGGTGAGAGGACTTGTGAATGTGGAATCTAATAGGCAAGATAGAGGCAGCTTCCTATAGAAAAAACTACATTCCTGTTATAGTCATAGAAAAACCAGCCAACTGACTAAAATATACGAATGAACTTATGAAAAAAGACAAACATTCAGATTCATATTCCGATATGTAATTATTTATTAGGCATTATGCATTTTTGGAATAATCACATTAACCAGGATTTTTAATCCAGATGAAAGTGACATGGATTCAGAGGTTTCACTCTTCAGCCTCCTTGCCCTTTAAAAGAGAACAAAGAAAATGAATTAACTAGAACAAATAAATATCAATGACACTTACATTTTCAAAGTTTATTGCTGAAATAATTGTAATGTTTGTTCAGAAAACATTATCTTACCTTTCCGCCATCGCGGGTCTTGGTCCTGAGCTTGTTGACCTGGGACTCAGCAATGTCAGCACGCTCCTCAGCCTCCTCCAGCTCATGCTGAACCTTCCTGCACTTGGACAGGTGAGTATTGGCCTGTTCCTCCTGTTGTATATTAAATTGAATGCAATAAATACAGAAAAAAAAACAATAGTCAATGTGAAGAAGCAAAAGTAGCAGATATTTTCCTGTATAACAAAGGCAGAAAAATACTCACAGCTACCTCAGCCTGCCTCTTGTAGGCCTTGACCTTCAGCTGCAGCTTGTCAACCAGATCCTGCAGTCTAGTGACATTCTTCTTGTCCTCCTCAGTCTAAAGAGAAAAAAGTTTGTCAAGAAATGTCCTCCCCTCTCCATTTTGCATGTAGTACTAGAGAAAGAGGAGAGGTTTTTTTTACCTGGTAGGTGAGCTCCTTCACCCTCCTCTCGTATTTACGGACTCCCTTGACAGCATCAACACCACGTCTCTGTTCACCCTCAACCTCACCTTCCAGTTCACGAACCTTAACATGAAATATATTTCCATTTCAGATACTGACCCCTGTTTTGTTATGATGAGTTAAACATATTCATTCAGAGTCATATTTTGTTACCTACCCTGGACTCCAGTTTCTGGAGCTGTTTTTTGCCGCCCTTCATGGCCAGATTCTCAGCCTCATCCAGGCGGTGCTGCAGATCCTTGACAGTGACTTCCAGATTCTTCTTCATCCTCTCCAGATGAGAAATGGTGTCCTGCTCCTTCTTCAGCTCCTCTGCCATCATGGCAGCCTATAAAATGATGGAATAGTGTATTTTTAAATAATAGAAGTACTTTTAAATATAATGCTCCGTTTCAGAAAAAAATAAACTTACATCAGTAATGGCTTTCTTGGCCTTGTCCTCAGCATTTCTTGCCTCCTGGACGATGTCATCAACTTCACCTTGGACCTGAAGGAAGTCAGTCTCAAGCTTCTTCTTGGTGTTCAGCAGACTTGTGTTCTAGTGTGGAGAAATAAACAACCTTAGTTTTATTTTGAATGCTGGAACTGTTTGTTTAATGTATCGGTTTAAACAACCTTTTTTAATTTTCTACCTGGGAGTGCAGGAGGCCAACACGCTCACTGGCATCTACCAGCTCCTGCTCAGCCACTTTGCGGCCTCTCTCTGTCTGTTCCAGGGCAGCTCTGAGCTCCTCAATCTCAGCTACCATGAGGCCGTTTCTGCGCTCCACCATGGCAGCCTGCTCCTTCATATCTTCCTGTCCTCTTATAGCATCATCAAGGTGCAGTTGAGCATCCTGGTTGACAGAGAATGTGTGGTGTTTGCTATACTTCATTGGTGTGAGCACTGTAATATCAAAACACTGACTATTTATACTACTGACTTTGAGCTGACCCTGGATGATCCTCAGACTTTTCTGGGACTCAGCAGCCTGGCGGTTGGCATGGCTCAGCTGAATCTCCATCTCATTAAGGTCTCCCTCCATCTTCTTCTTGATTCTCAGGGCATCATTCCTGCTCCTGATCTCAGAGTCCAGGGTGCTCTGCATGGAGTCAGTCACCCTCTGGCTATTCCTCTTAATCTGCTCCATCTCCTCATCCTTCTCTGCAAGCTTCCGGTCGACCTCACCCTTGACCTGGTTCAGCTCAAGCTGGACACGGAGAATCTTGGACTCTTCATGCTCAAGAGTTCCCTATTTTTAAATAGAGTGTAAAACATAGAATTTTAAGATATGACCAATTGCTGTATTTATTAAGATGTCCTATTGAATCTCTCAACTCCATCCTGTTGGATTTTGTGTTTGTACCTCAGCCTCTTCCAGGGCAGTCTGGATCTCAGCCTTCTCAGTCTCAACAGTCTTCTTGGCCTTCTCCAGCTCATGAATGCTCTTTCCAGTCTCACCAAGCTGCTCAGTCAGGTCAGATATCTCCTCTGCAACAAGACATTCAAAACCCTTAACACAAAGTCAGCATCTACCAATGTACTATTGATTTATATTCTAGGATAAAACATTTCGTTTTTAGCATTTGTTTTTTTAGCTCTTAACAAGCTTGGATTAAGAAGTATTTTTAGGCCATCTTGACTTACGTTGGAGATTCTTGTTCTCCCTCTTAAGAGTCTCCAGTTGGTCAAGAGCCTCCTCATAGGAGTTCTTCATCTTGAACAGCTCAGTGCTGAGAGAGCGAACCTCTTTCTGGGCACCCTCCAGCTCTGCCTGACCCTCCTCATATTTCTGCTTCCATTCTGCCAAGACCTTTGATTTCACATATAAGACACTGCTACCAAAAATCCATATGCTCATATTATGTTATATGAAGGCTAGTTTGTCCTTCAACATCACACAAATTCCAGATAGAGGTATAACCTTGTCAAAGTTTCTCTGCTTCTTGTCAAGGTTGGCAGCCAGACCATTGGCTCTCTCCACATCAACCATGAGGTCCTCAACCTCACCCTGGAGTCTCTGCTTGGTTTTATCCAGAGAAGCACACTTGGAGTTGATGGCCTCAATTTGTTCCTCAGCCTCCTGTAGACGCTGGGCAAGCTTTTTCCTGATAATGCAACAGATTTAAGTTAGAGGACGTGGACAGGTTTTAGTAGACAACATAACAACCCACATCCACATTCTATGTGTTTCTTTGCCTGTTTGGTACATACTTGGACTCCTCAAGCTCTTCAGTGCGCTGGATGGCATCAGTTTCGTACTTGGTCCTCCACTGAGCAACCTCACTGTTGGCCTTGGACATGCCACGCTGCAGCTCAACCTTTTCCTCCTGCTCCTCCTCAAACTGCTCCCTCAGAAGGTCGCAGTCGTGGCGTGCAGACTGAACAGCGTGGGCCAGGGCATTCTTGGCCTGTTTGTGAACAATTAATGGTGTTCATTTAGGTCTTCACAGATTGTGGGTTATGTACTTTAATTTCTTCATGTCATTCACGGGTATCAGCACCTTGACTTCCTCCTCATTTAGCCTCTTCAGCTCCTCAATTTGCTGAGTGAAAGCCTGTTTGCTTCTAGTCAGCTGAGACACAAGAGCATCTTTCTCCTCAACCTGGCGACCGAGTTCACCATTTTCAGTCGTAAGTCTTGCTCTCTGAGCACTGAGATCGTTGACCTGGCGCGCACCCTCATCACTCTTGGACTTGATTTCACTGAGTTGGTCCTCAAGGGTACGGCACATCTTCTCAAGATTTCCCTGTTTGTGAAAGTAAAATTAATAAGCAACACAAAAGTCAGAAATGTTTATGGCAATTATTTAGGGGTGTAAATCTCTCATGACAAAGACGATCCAATTCCTATCTCGATACATGGGCACGATACGATACAAGAACAGATGCATTTTGATAAAAACGATTTAGTACGATTTGATTCAATGCAAAGCGATTTGATGCAGTTCAATAATTGAAAACACTGATTTGTGAGGAAACAATGGACCTCATTCTCGAACATTTTCTTAATAATCAGGTGGCTTAACGAAAATACCGTTACAGACTGGACAAAAGCACCAAACTTTGCATGGGGCTTCCTTAGGGCTTAGTAGTCAAATTTAGCCTAGGAGCCCCCCCCCTCCCCTCCCCTTCCCTCCCCTCCCCTCCCCCCCTTTTTTTGGCAAATTCTTTTCATGTTGATAGTTTAAAATGACAATATCAATGCATAGAATGTCTTACAAATGTCACCATTAGAATCACAAGACCCCAATAAATATAACTCAATTGAACTCATTGTCAATTGTCACTCAAATATTGGATTTGAACATACTTACACATGCACACACTCTGATAGACACAGTACAGACTACAATTAAAGACTCACACATTGAAAGGAAAAATTCAAATGACAAAACAACTAAAAATCAAAACAAAACAAAAACAAAATATCAAAGCTGCCTTTGTGTGACAAGATCCTGCAGTAGGTGTACATTAAATGTTATTCCCAGTTAATGATAGCACACAAGAACTACACACATCTAGAAGTGTACAATAAAGATTACAGGTTAGCAGAGGGGAACTGAATTGATTTCAGATGTTCAAGAAAAGGATTCCATATTTTGTAGAATTTAGTGGTGGAACCTTGTAATGTAGCCCTCATCTTCTCTAGCTTGGAGTAGGACAAAATATCTCTCAGCCAGTGATAAACTGTGGGGGGAGTGGAGGATTTCCATCTGAGTAAAATCAATCTCCTCGCCAATAGGGTGGCAAATACTATAAAGTCTGCCTTTAATTTAGGCACCACTAGGGTGGAGGGCAGCACTCCAAACAGTATAGTTACTGGGATAGGGTCAGAGGGCACATTTAAAATAGTAGATAAAGTATTGAAAATTTCAGTCCAAAAATGATGGAGAGTTGGACAGGTTAAAAACATATGAATTAAGGAGGCCGGAGCCTGCTGGCATCGATCACAGAGGGGGTTTATGTGAGGGGAAATCTTAGAGAGCTTCTCTTTACTCCAGTGAGTGCGAGGGAGAATTTAAAATTGTATTAGTCCATGTTTGGCACAAAAAGAGGAAGAATGGACACAACACAAGATTCTCTCCCAAATATCCTCATCAAGCACCTCTTCAAGATCCTTTTCCCAGAGTGTCTTAATTGAAGACAATGAATGATTGTATTCACTCACACCACTGTTCTTTTTCATTGGATCATGTGAACTACTCCAGATGGATGCACGTTCATATCAGAGATATGAAGTCCCTGCTTACTGCAATCAAAGAGGAGTTCAAGGACCGTTCTCACTGGGTGCTCTCCAAGACCACCAATGAATTTTCTTCAATTCCTTTCGACCAAGCACATGAACAGGAAAACAAGATTGTCAAAGGTTCAGGTGGTGCTGTTGGGCTGACAGAGAATCCTGCTGCCTTCAGACGGTTGATGCTCTCTGGACCAGAATAAGCCAGACTAGTGAGGCAGTTTGAAGGAGTATACCTCCCTGATGAGGAGACAGAGATCCCCACGAACTTCGAGCACCATGAGCAGGGTCTCTCGACTCAAAAGACTTTCCAGAGACAAGTTTCAAGCCTTTCAGAAACCATCAAGCGAAGTGGCAATCCCTTCTTGGATGACTTCCCTGGTCTAACAACACTCGATTATGTTGACAGTTATGACAATCGCAACTGCACAGATGAATCAGTGATAGCCACAGTGCGCACTTTGGAGTCCACAGGCAAGGAAAAGTACCAAAACTTTGTCAAGAAGGTGCTTGATGACGGCACCCACTCTATCCATGACCCAATCAAGAGAAATTCTCTGCTGCTCTTCAGAAAATGTCATCGCAAGCAAACATCTAAGCAGGGAAAGAATATCAAAGTGCTTCAGAATAATGTAGCCCTCTTTGGCAAGCTGTACATTTCAATGCAAAGCCGGGATGGAAACTTGGATGATTTCTGTGCACATGAGATACAATATTCTGTATGACAAAACCAGCCATTTGACCTTAATGAAGCAAGAAAGGAACTTTTCTGCAAGAAGAATCTGGCAATGGACAAATTGCCACCCAACCAGGATGATTTCTGTGCACATGAGATACAATATTCTGTATGACAAAACCAGCCATTTGACCTCAATGAAGCAAGAAAGGAACTTTTCTGCAAGAAGAATCTGGCAATGGACAAATTGCCACCCACCCAGGATGCACTGCTCCAGCACGTGAGACGAGCAGTGTAGCTCATTAAATATTCCTGCAAAGGAGACTGTTCCAACTGCAGCTGTGGCAAAGCAAACCTGGACTGTTCACCACTTTGCAAATGTAAATGTGTTTGATAAAATAGTAGGGGAGGAAGGAGGCCATCAGAAAATACCGTTTACAGGCTGGACAAAAGCACCAAACATGCTCCACCGCCACCTCCCCCGAACTCCCCCTCCCCCCCAGGCTCTCCCCCACCCTTCGAGCTCCCCCCTACCCACTCCCAAACTACCCCCCCCCCCAAAAAAAAAAACCCCACCCATGCACCCCCTGCATCCAAACCCAAAACTGATTCTGGGAATAGTTGGACACCCCTTCCCCAGAGAGGGAGGAGGGGTTGGGGAGGGCTCCTAGGCTCAAATTGACTACCAAGCCCTAAAGAAGCCTCATGCAAGATTTGGTGCTTTTGTCCGGCCGGTAACGGTAATGTCGAAAATATTCGTTAAGCCACCTGACTATAAAGGAACACTATGCAACAATTTGACACTTTTTGAGGTATGGTTTTATAGGCAACTAATTTTGGTACCATCTTCAATTTCATTTATAAAGCACTAGTGCAGTGCCCGTAGGAATAATGCATTCTGTAGTGTTAGCAGACATAGGTGTAGCTGTTGGGTAGTGTAATAGCAATCATATTTGCACTCCACATAGGTAGGTTACACTGAAGTATTATTGTGATGCATGTTTCCTTTTCATAATGTTTTAATGTTGTATAGCCTTTTTGGAGATACACCAACAAATAAAGTTTGAGATTATGTAGTGGGTGCAGTTGAATATAGATGTCAAAGTTGCCGTCTAAACTATAAACTAAATGTCATAAAGAAAGAAATAATTTAAAATGAAATTATGGTTGAAATAGGATCACTTCTTTATTGTAAGGGTAAGTTTACAGTAAGAATAGTCATGCAGTTGGACTCAGATGTAGGTTAATTTTAATGAATGTATGTACTGTACTGTATGTATGATGAACTTTTCAACAGTGGAAAATACATAGCTGCAAGCTAATGTAGCTAAATGATGAGTTAGTTTAGCCTGGTGGGCAACCTGTTGACATCGTATCTTGGTCGCATCGGGTTTAATACAGTTTGACACGTCTCTTACCTTGAAAGTCTACTCCTCATGTCACGAAGTTGCTACACTAACTGTCCGTAACACTATGCACAATTTCAAAATATACACAAAACAATAAAGCACATCGATATACAACCTAGAAATGCTAAGCCCCCTGAACTCCTATGCTTTGTTATGTTATTGTAATCAGTTTGCGTGGAAAAATATGTCTGCAAAGAAAAGAGCAACCTTAAAGAAGCTTAAAAATAAACGAATAGATAAAATCAATCACTGTCTTAAGATTACCTGAGCAAAAGTCTGTATCTGTTCACCAAGAAGAATTTGAATGCGGACCTCCTTATCGTATCCAACGCTATTCTGAACTTTGAGTGAAGGCAGGATAGTTTTAATACCGCTAATATTGTTTGTGACGTAATTTGTGACGTCATTTCGGTGCTACGGGAAACGATAACCCATTAGTGCCTACGGGAAACGGTAAAATACAAATATCTCGCAAACTATGATTTCAAAAATCTTCAAAATCAAGGATGCACAGGTTCATGACATGCGTAAGCTACATGCAAAATCTCATAACTAATGTAACTACCGTCAGGGAGATACGCCCTAGACTGACAGACTGACACACAGAGATTCCTGGATTTATAGATAGATATGGTCATGTGAAGGACGGATAAACACCTGTGTCTTCCCCACTAGCCATCTAAGATATGCCCCATGTAGTTCTGTATAACGGGCTGGAACACCTTGCACAAATGGAAGATAAGCTTTCACACACATGACATTGCCGGTTTTACTGCCAAAAGACACCAGTTAGTGTGTTGGCAAGCTTCTATCAGTGTAAGCTGGGCTGTTGGTGGTGTTTGCAAGGTTTTTGCATGCCTTTTAGGTAGTTAGCTTACTAGTTTTGGAACAGAATTCCATATTGCTGATTTAGAGATAGAGATGTGTCAATTTGGCTCCACTATGGCTAAATCCCCGCGATTGAGTTAAGTGCTTATTTATTTCTTCACTGCCATTTGCAGTGTTCATAAAGCGCTTTTATTTATGTTATACCATCACAATGGCTTGGTCTCGGAATCATGACTATAAATATTAAACATAGTTGTTAATAACTACTTACTAACCGAGAGTGAGGTCATGCAGGTAAATTATCAGACTGAGGCCGTAACAACAACGTAATAAATGGTAATTGTAAATAGAAAACATGTCGTTTTGTTCAGCTCTCAAGTCTTCTCACGACACAGTGTTTCAGGTGTTGCCTAGCAAACAATGAATTGCTAACTTCAAGTTACAATGATCAATAGAAAACGGACAACAGGGCTCAGCTTAAAGGGCTTTAATTTACAGTTAAACACAAGGTTTCCAAACTATAGTAGTCAAGTCTTCATCATCACTTTCAATAACACATTTTCGCTGCTTCTGAATTGTACTGACCTGTACTATGTCCTATAAAGTATTACTCGATATCAAAATGTTCTTGAATCTTTATTCTTCAACTGTCATCGTCATGGTACTGTCAAGCTTAAAAGGCACCGGGTGCCTAAAAGAGCCCGGGTGATGTAATGTTGACTTTCGAACGCCTCTTGAGTGACAGTTGCTATGCCAATACGTCACACGCAATCAACAACGATTTATCTTCCTTGGCTGAAGTAGCTAGCATAGCATTGGCCATTGAAATGCAAAGCGTAGCTAGCATAGCATTGGCAATTGAAATGAATAGTGTAGCTAGCATAGCATTGGCCATTAAAATTAATGGGAGTTATGATCTGTCATTCTCTCCAGTGCTATGTTCCGTTTCCATACATCCATGAGTATACTTATACGCAGTACACAGTACACACTTACTAGGTACGCATATTCTCAGCAGGTGAGTGTTGTTCCAAATCTAATACTCCGTGGTGCACTTTCCGGAAATTAACTACAGTCCCGGGTGGGGGGATAGCCAGCTGCTTAGCATAACTGCCATTCAGAACCAATGGTAATGCTACCATGCTAGGCTAGCTAGGTATGCTAACTGTCCGTATACATCGTTAAAAACCACCAAAATACTCATGTCAATGGCTTTAATTTGAGAATGACATGTTAGTAGTACATTTAATATCAGTACAGTTGTTTAATTACTGCTGATATTGACATTTACGGTCTGTAGCCTTGTGGTCTTCTGACTCTGCTATCGTAGCCACCGTAGCCATTATGTCCGCCATTGATTTCGAAATAAAACGCAAAGCTCTGCCTGGCTCCGTCTCTTCAGCTACGTAGACAAGATGGCGGCCGTTGAGAATGGAAAGTGTACCCTGGTTCCACACTCAGCTTTTTGTCCGTTATGAGTACACATACGGGTCCTTTGGGTATACTTATTTTCGCCGCGATCAAAATCGGAACACCCTACATACTCAAACTAAGGATGGTAGGTACGGAGGGTATGGAAAACGGAACAGAGCCCAGGTCTTATCGTTATTTCTGAGAATACAGCCTGATTGGTTAGTACTATGCAGGCTTTGGCCAATGACAGGCTTGCATTGTTCTGACTGAATCAAATGCAACAGGTCAGCAAGTGTTTTATGTTTTGCTAGCAAAAAATGTAGAGACAAACGCTTGTGAACCGATTCATAACTTTAAATCGGGCAAAAAAACGATACGGGACTTCACGCATCGATGTAGTCATATCTTAAATGCTAAAAACAGATATCGATACATATCGGTTATTTGTAACACCCCTTCAATTATTACTATTTAACTTGACAACATTTAAAACAAAGCGTACAAGAATACGTACGTTTTGTATTATTGTTTGCAGTATGATATTGTTTGTAGTTAGAGTCAGCTAGAGCATTAAGGTTTACATGTCACAAACCTTAGCTTTAGCGACTCCCTCCATGTTGCTGGAAAGATCATCAATCTCCATCTTGTATTCACTCTTCTCCTTATCAAGTTTCTGCTTGACACGCTGGAGGTTGTCGATCTGCTCTCCCAGCTCAGCCACGCTATCAGCCTGCTTCTTACGGAGAGCTGTAGCAGTGGCTTCATGCTGCAGAGTGGACTCTTCAAGGTCACGACGCAGCTTCTGGAATTCAGCCTCACGCTTCTTGTTCATCTCAATTTGAGCAGCAGTGGCACCACCAGCCTCCTCAAGCCTCTCACTGATCTCCTCAAGTTCCCTGGAGAGATCTGCTCTCTGCTTCTCAACCTTAGCACGAGCTGCACGCTCAGCCTCAATCTCTTCTTCCAATTCTTCAATGCGGGCCTATTGGTTGTTTAAAATAAATAAGTGATACTAAGAAAGAACAGGCAGATGATAGTAAACACTATTGGGTACTGAAGATGTGAAAAAAACCTGAAGCTCCTTGATCTTTTTCTGGAGCTGAGCACCCAATGATTGTTCATCCTCAATCTTGCTAATGAGTTGGCTTGTTTCAAAGTCCTTTCTGTTTAATTGTAAATTAAAGTTGTAAACGACTGCTTATACCAAAAAAGGACTAAAAAAGGAGTACATGTTTGCATAAATCATTAGTTACTAATATAATTCTACATTACTTCTTCAGCTTCTCATCAGACTGCTGCTTGTCATTCTCCAGATCCATGACACTCTCCTGGGACAGTTTCAGGTCACCTTCAAGCTTTCTCTTGGCTCTCTCAAGGTCCATGCGGAGCTTCTTTTCTTGCTCCAGGGAACCCTCAAGCTGCAGATACAAAGCATAAAGTAAATAAGTAGCACAATTATATATGTGCATTTCTTTACAAAGACAGGCCCTTAACTCACATCATCCACTTGCTGTTCAAGCTTAGTCTTGGCCTTGGTCAGAGTGTTGACTTTGTCTTCCTCTGCCTGGAGATCATCAAGAGTCTGCTGATGGGCCTCTTGGAGGGCTTTCTTCTCTTTTGTCAGTTTGGCAATGGCCTCATCCTGAGAGGCCATCTCCTCTGTCAGGTTCTTGACCTACACATAGAATGTTTTATATCAATATCCAGTAAACCTCACAAAGTCTTATTGACAATAAAATATTATTCTTTTTTTTTTTTAAAGAATATAAACCTTGTTCTCAGTGGCATGTTTCTCCTTCTCCACTTTGGCCAAGGTCAGCTCCAAATCATCAATGTCCTTCTTGAGCTCCGAGCACTCATCCTCCAGTTTCCTCTTCTTGGCAGTTAGCTCAGCATTGATTTCCTCTTCATCCTCCAGTCTCTCGGTTGTCTCCTTGAGTTTGGCCTCAAGCTGGATCTTACTCTTGATCAAACCCTCACACCTCTCCTCAGCATCGTTGAGAGTCTCAGAGCTCTACAGTAAATACAAGATGAAAAGATGAAATCTGATTTGTATTGAAAACATAATTCTCAGACAGGTTAGTGATTTGAATATTGCAACGATGTGAAGAATTGTTACCCGTTGTACAGTTATACACTTACAGAGGACATTTGCAGATGCAGGTCATTCCTCTCTTGCACAATAGAGACCATCTTCTCCTCAAGCTCCTTCTTCCTGGCATCAACCTTTGCAAACATGTCTTTGAGTTTTGCATGGTCCTCTTTCAGGGCAACCAGCTCCTTCTCAGTTTCAGCACTCTGAAGCAGAGGCTTGATCTTGTAGTACACCTTCATCCATGGCCAGTGCTTCACATTAATGAATGAGCGAATATTTATCTGGATAGTAATGATTGCATCTCTGCAAAAGAGGTGGATTTGTTGATTAAACCATGTTGAAGCTTACTAAATAGATCAGAGGGATTCTGTCAAACACTGACAGTGAATAGTCCAGTCTTTTATATACCTCTGTGTTGATGGAAATGATCTCTGTTTTGTACGTTTGTACTTTAATTTGTAAGATATTGGCTATTTATCCAACACAACCTATTGTGTACACTTTCATAAAAAACCTGAAATGCTATGTTTTATGGCAGATAATTTAGTTCAGCGTGATTCCACCAAATACACCACACATTACCTCCTTTCCATCATCGCGACAAACTCCCTTCTCATCAGGTATGCACGGCTCAGAGCCTGAGTCATTGTGACCAGGGTAACCAGTTTCTCATCCCGCATCTCCTCAAGGGTACCAAGCAGACCAGCTTTGAAGAACACCTAAAAGAGAAGAACAAAAAAGGATGAGGTGTGTGATTAAATCCAGGAATGGACACACTGTATGTAATTCAATATCCATAATAACAGATATAAAATAGAAACATTCTCCACTTTAGTGTGTCCAAACTTGTACTCATCGTGATCAACATCGATGGATCCCAAGAGCTTCTCAGCAGCCTTCTTGTTATCAATGAACTGACCCTCAGGAATTACACTGGCATTCAGTACTTTGTATCTGTCGTCAATAAGAACAAAAACATTATTTTCCCCATATAATACATACAGTATATGAAGTGTGTATTATAAGTTATTGTTGTATTGTTGTATGTTTACCTCTGCTTGAAGTCAGCATACATGATTCTGCTTGGGAAACCCTTTCTACAGATTCTGATACCCTCCAGTACACCATTACACCTGAGCTGGTGGATGACCAGGAAGTTCTGCATATAACCTGTGAAAATACAGAGATGTTACATTTTCAAGCGAATACAAGGTGCGGAATAATGGACATGGTCTTAATTAACTAAAAGCCCTTTACCTGGTTTCTTAATTTCATTTGGAATCAGACAACGCACAAAGTGAGGATGGGTGGCCCTCAGGTTGGTCATCAGTTTACCTAAGTTCTCCTGTTGAGGCAAGAATGTATACAATTTTAATTATACAGTTAATTGTGCTGGGACAATTATTGATTGATTGATCATGTTCTTCTTGATATTAAAACACATACCCTGAACTGTGAGGACACAGTCTGCATGGAGCCACCCTTTTTCTTACCACCCTTTTTAGCACCACCAGTCTCTGTTGACATACAAATAATACATCGGATAATTGAGTTAAATACATAGAATCCAATATAATTCCTATTTGTGTATTAGCCTTTTGACTTGAACAGGTTATTACCCTCAACAGCAGATGGGTACAGGACAGGCAAAAGTTTGACTGCTGACTTCTGGTACAGCTGCACAACAGTGTCGTTCAGTGGATCCTTGTTCTTCTCCAACCATCCAGTAACATTGTAGTCCACAGTGCCAGCATAGTGCACCAGGGAGAAGTGAGCTTCAGCCTTGCCTTTGGCAGGCTTGGGCTTTGCAAAGGCTTGGTTCTTTCCCAGATGCTGGGCATACAGCTTGTCCTTGAAAGTGATGTCAGAGGCCTTCGGGACAATGCACTCCTCTTCAAGGATGGCAAAGATACCCATGGGCTGTTGAAAAATAAGATTGCTTAGTTATAAAAGCGGACATCATGAAACTTTACAAATCTTTCACTGTGCTAGATAGAGTGATTGAAACTGACCCTTTCAATCAGCTCAATGCAGGCAGCCAAGTCCATGCCAAAGTCAATGAACGCCCAAACAATGCCCTCTTTCTTGTACTCCTCTTGCTCCAGGACAAACATGGTGTGGTTGAAGAACTGTTGCAGTTTTTCATTTGTGAAGTTGATACACAACTGCTCCATGCTGTTGTACTGTATTGGATACATATTCAAACATTATTTGAGAGGGGCACTCTTAAGTCACTAGAATAATGTTAGCGAAGAATCTTATAATTTTGTCCTCACATCGAAAATCTCAAATCCAGCAATGTCCAGCACACCAATGTAGTACTGACTTGACTGCTTGGTGTCCAGCATCTCATTGATACGAATGACCATCCACAAGAACATCCTCTCATAGATAGACTTGGATAAGGCTGACACTGAGTTGTTGACCTAAAACAATATGTAATAATTACTACTTACTTACTATGATGAGATAAGGCAGGGTTTCCACTCTCATGGCAATCCTGGAAAAGTCGTCGAGTTTTAAAATCCCATTTTCCAGGGATAGGAAAGTCATGGAATTATGTTAAGTCACTGAAAGTTCTGGAAAAGTCAAGAAATAATTATTTTTGTTGAATGTAGGTCTAATGAAATAAATTATGTAATTGTACCCTTCCATGGATAATGGTTTTGATGTGCCTGATGCAGTCTCTACTTGAATTGACATAGCCTGTCTAATAGAAAAGTAATGGAAAAGGTTGTTATTTACTTTTCTTTCAGAGTTTAGGCCCAATCTGTGCTATCAAGTATATCAACTGTTTTTTTTTATTATTGTGAAGATTCATGTAGATTTAATTAAAGGTCCTTGAAAAGTTTTGAAATCTTGTCAATGATAACAGGTGTGAACCCTGAGAAAGAAAATACCAGCAGTACAATTCTTGTCAAACAATGTCAAAATCCTTGTGGTCTTTAGTCAACCTTGCATGTGAGATACCTGTGGCACAGTCTGACCCTTGGTGACATATTCGGTTCCGACTTTCACCCTTGGGTAGCACAGAGCCTTCAGCATATCAGCAGAGTTCAGGCCCAGGAGGTAAGCGCATTTGTCAGCATCTTAAAACAACAAAGCGTTTAAGTGAGTTATTTATATCAATATTTTACCAAGGAAAGTTATTATTTACCTTAATTGAGAGGCCGCTAAAAAATATCTAATGAATGACATTTTATTTATATTAACAGGCTTCCGTTATAGTAATATATAATATTTTAATAACTATAATCAGAGGAAAAGTACAACTTGAAGTTAATATACATGCTGATCTATCTTTTAATCAAATTACTTTAATAAATAAGACTACCCTGTAGTTATTACTAGAACTGACCCAATAGAGTTTTTGAACCTACCCTCAGTGCCATCAGGCTCAGCCTGCTCCTCACGCTGCTTCTGCTTGAATTTTAAATTGCCATGATGGAGCACAGCACCAGTCAGTTTGTAAATGGTGACTTTCTCCTCCGCAGTGAAACCCAGGATGTCAATGGCGTCCTGCAATTACATGCATATATGCAAATTAAGCACAGCATTATTGTTAATCATTAGTGTTTTTAAGAATGTCATTCTCACTGTAGTCATTGTCCAGAAGAAAAACTCATGGATTTCTCACATCTGTGGCGTCCAACTCTTCTTTGTCATTAATGCTAGCCACAGCGATCTGACCCTGACTGCACATGGGAAAGTCATAGGGGTTGTTTGTGAGCAGGGCCATTTCTGTAGAGGGAGAGAGCAATAATTGTTTGTTGCAAATTAATAATTACATGTTATGTTTTTTGATTGTTGGTTGAAAAAAATAACCCTACCAATCAGCTCAGGTTTGTGGTTGGTCATCATCTGGAAGAAGATGTGGTAGCCTCTCTCATCAGGAAGCTGGAATGACACTCTAGACTTTTCCAGCAGGTCTATTTAGGTGGGGAAGAATATCATTTAACCTGATAAAATGAAGGCAGCAATACTGTAAAATTTTGATATACACAGGATAATTATACTTACAAGTTTCAATATCAGCTTTAGCCAGTTTTCCAGTTGTGGCAAAGTGAATTCTGATGAATTTTCCCTGTTTTAGACAAAATTATATTGTTAGTAATTTTATCTTATTAATAACCACAGAACTGAGGCTAGAGTTTAAATAAGAAATTAACTCACAAAACGGGAAGAGTTGTCATTCCTCACAGTCTTGGCATTACCATAAGCCTCCAACAGTGGGTTGGCAGCAATAATCTGGTCTTCAAGAGAGCCCTGCAAGTGGAAGAAACATTCAAGGAATATGTTGTAATGAAGAGAATGTTTGTGTTGCTTTATGATAATTAGCACATAAATGTGTAAGGGGTCTGACCTGCATCTTTCCAGGCACTACCTCCTTTTTTCCACCACTGACTGCAATTGTTGCAAAGTATTGGATGACACGTTTGGTGTTCACAGTCTTGCCAGCACCAGATTCTCCGCTAGTTTAAACATAAGATATTGACACTTTTCAAATAAGAATTGTGTGTGCCAAAAGGTAACATAGAAGATAATGCAAAGCTTTAAGTCATGCATTGACACTTACGTAATCAGGACAGACTGGTTCTCTTTGTCTGTGGGACAATTGCAATTTTAGATTAATCACTTTTTTGCAACAAATATGCAATCGAATCTTACTATTTAGTGACTTTAAAATTGAATGCTTACCTTGGAGCATGAACTGATAAGCATTGTCAGAGACAGAGAAAATGTGAGGTGGGGCCTCCATACGCTTCTTGCCTCTGTAGGCCTCCACCACTGCTTGGTCATACACAGGGAGCCACTTGTAGGGGTTCACAGTGGCACAGAAAAGTCCAGAGTAGGTCTAGAATGAAGAAATAAAGTGGATTGGTTTGACAGCTGTTTTATTTTTAACATAGTTTTTCATTTGTGAGAGCATAAAGCTTACGTAGATCATCCATGCTGCGTAACGCTCTTTGAGGTTATACAGGACAGAGGCTTCATTGAGGTGGGTCATCATGGCCATGTCCTCAATTTTGTCATACTTGGGAGGATTCATGGGGTGTACATCCTCCTCCTTATGGACTCTTTCCTAAAATAAATGGACAATATAGAGAGATATAGTCAAGAACCTTTCTGTTTAATGGAAACAGTCCATATTTATCTTACCAAAAAGCCTTGCTAACATACCTCCTTGGAATCAAGCAGTTCAACGGTGACATTGGCACCATCTCTCTTCTTGATTTTAGCCTTCAGGTACAACTCCTCCTTGTCCGGTACATAACAAGCTGACTTTGCATCAAAGGGTATGGTTTGGGCCTCAAGCCTCTCCTTCTCAGGCTTACGGAGGTAAATGGCAGCTGGGCCATAAGTGGCCATGTCGCTGTCTCCCATGGTTGAGGTTTACTGTTGGAAGAAGAGGCACAGACATGTAATAAGAAATATTACAACCACGGACTGTAAGAAACATAATTCATCCTTGCAACATAGCATATCTGAAATAAGTTAACAAACTGACAACTGGATGTTTGTTTTAGTTTTTTTGTAGTGACTGTTAGGCAGCCAAGAGCAACAGTAACAGTATTTACAATTTGTCTAATGTGGGAAACAGGTTATCATATTAAACCATGGGTATCTTTCTATTCAAAATGCACCCTACGGACGTGGGGTAGTGTAGAAAATGAATAAAAGTTGTATTATTTTTTAGGGGATTTAAAATGTCTACTGTCAGCAGATCTGAAAGTAGGTGTCAAAAATGTTTAAACTGAGTCTCTTCTCTTATAGTATTTTTTGTATTTAAAGTGATGTCTTCATAGAACCTCACTGAAGCCTTATCAAAGGTTTTACAACAATTGAATAAAAGTACCTACAAAGCCAGAATAGGTGATAACTGTCCAGCCAAAGACTGTGTCCACGGCCCAGAGATTTGGATTTAAGGACCAAATGTGGAAAATATGCAACCCCATGCAACCCCATTTGATTGAAAAAGACTGTTTTGACCGCACTAAAAAGGGTATTCAGAAAGAGGCATATGTTTTCCTTGGTAGCCGTTTTGCTTGCCATTATTTGAAAAGGTATTTTAAAGTAACTGAATAGATAGTCGGTTACAAAAGCAGATAAACCTACCTGTTCTTTCCAAGAGATGAAATGTCCAGAACCGTCAAATAGTCTAAAATGATGGGAGTAAGAGGTCAGACAATATATCATATATAAATACAAATAGTAAAAACTTTACAGATTTCACGGCCAAGCCGATCCAGCTCTCCTATGTTTCAGAGAATATCAGAGGTCATCATGAAGTTGCAGTAAAGCTCCTCCCTGATTAATCAAGCAACTTACTGTGCACTGGAACCCCCTAGTGTCTGTGAACCTCTTGGTTCCTCCAGGTCCTTATATTGTGACAAACTGCAAACTAAGCATGATCCAAATAAGGAATACAGGAATGATTTGATATATTTAAACACCATGTCAAGCATGCGATCACACACACACATTGACTCATACATGTTATTTAATGAGCAGCACCCATACTTTAATTATTTTAGCTGTTGATTACGATTTGTGTCATTTTGTTTTTATACAATGATAAACTAACAAGTTTACCTTTACATGTTATTAAATGAGCAGCACCCATACGTTAATTATGTTATTTAAATCTAACTTGTGATACTTTTGAGTCTACCTAATCTGGTCCATTTATGTAGGTAGGCATATTCTTTAATAAAAACATTTTACCCTTACAACTGTTAATGCACTGTGTTATTTTTATACCACAGACACATATATGGCATGATTAAGGCCTTTTTGGCAGGGGCAGAACTATTCAATTTCAGGGCAACTTTCCAAAGTGGCTGGAGGCACTGTGGCACAAGCAGTAGAATTTTTTTAAACTTTCCAAAGTAGTGTACTGACATTTGTGTTATAATCTCCTTCAAATCTTGTTTACTAATCCATGGCCTTGTGACACTATTTATACGTCTGACCTTCACCAGGGAAAGCCTGGCGTTTTTATTAGGGCTGTCAACGTTAACGCGTTAATCTATGCGATTAATGCGGCCACGATTAACACGCTACAATTTTTGAACGCAGTGAACGCAACTTAAAACCTTTATATGGATAGGACAAGTTGACAGGAAGCGAGGCGGAGAAGAGGTGGGGAGAGGATTGGGAAATTACATCAGGCCAGACTTGAACCTGTGTCTCCTTTTTTTGATGTCAGGTGAAAACTTACATGAAACAATTATTGAAACAACTAGACGTAACGCAAAGCGTTACAAAATATGACCGCCGAACTGTTCAGTAGGTTTTTAACACAGAATGAGTCATGGTTGTCAGTGTGTTTGTGTGTTTTTATGTGTTTTGTGTGTGTAAATTGGTTTGTGTTTCATTTTTATGTATCAAAGGAATTATTTGTGATAGATTTTGATGATTTGGTAATGTAATGTTTTGTGTACTACTTTTTTGTGGATTGTTTTGGTATATTTTTCTTTTGCAATGTAGTTTGTTAAAACAGGTCACATAAAGAGGTGTGGAAACAAAGTGAAGTTTCCAACCACCAACAGGTGGCGCTATAGGTGATATCAGTCAGGCATATGTACGGGTTCGGGCCAGCGTCCACCCTAAGACATTTTCTCTGGATGAAACAATGTTCGCAAGAGTTATAAGAGACTTTGTGTTTTGTGGCAAGCACTAACAAGTTGGCAAAGTTTGAGGTTCTGCCACGCCCACACCTTCCGACTAATGAGAAAATCCAATATAACTTTTAGTCGCCCATGGCTGAAGAGTAGCCGGACCACATTTCAAGGCGTTACCATTAAAGCTGCCGGAGGAGTTCGATTAGATGCGAGGTGTGCAAACGCCGTCAAAACGCATCTTCCACTCAAAATGGCCGACTTCCTGTGGACCTACCACCATGGCGTCGAGAGACTTTTTGGTGTGTTCAAGCATGATGAAGACGTGTACCGAATTCCGTCAAGCTACGCCAAAATAACCCCAATGCGCAGGGTTTTTTGCAATGTTCTAGGGGGCACTACAGAGCCATTATGCTCCATCCATGGACAAAAAAAACGAAGATGGACGGTTACAGGCTTGATGTCCCTGGCAAATTTGGTAATTTTTTGAGCACTTTGACATATATTCGATTAAAACACCTCATTTTTGCTTTTTAATTTTTAACTAGGTGGCGCTATACATGTAATGACTGGCTATGGTATGGGTTGACATGGCCCCTTGACACAAACATACAAGAACAATTTGGCCCTCCAAGGCCCTACGGTTTAGGGATATTCGAAGAAAACTGTGTCGCGCCACCTACAGGCCAGTTGGTATATAATCATATAAATCAATTTATTGCATGCCCCCCCGTGAACGGAATTCCACGAAACTTAACGTGCAGTCAGAAGGTGTCATAATGATCCTACACCTCCGATTTCGTGCAGTTCTGACCTTGTCGACTTACAATTAAAATGTTTTACAACACTCCATTTTTGCTTTTTCATTTGTAACTAGGTGGCGAAATAAGTGGTAGTGGAATGGTTGACAAACATACAAAAAAAAATGTGGTCCTCCTAAGCCCTACGGTTTTCTACTTGTTCACAGAAAACTGAATCGCCCACCCTCCCACCCTCTTTGATCAACGGATCAAAACGAAAATCAATGGTTCCACGCTAATCTAGTGGGGCTACATGCCCACCAAATTTCGTGCACCCCGGTGTTTCAGTGTCCCGGGAATAGTTGACAGAAAATTGGCCGGCTGAAAGAAAAAAAAAAAAAAAAAAACTCTCGCGCGGCGGTCATAATAATACACAAGAAACTGAAAATACTATGAATACTACAGTTCATAGAATTTTAACATATTTATCACAGTGTGAGACAGCAAAAAAAAACGTAGTCATTGTTTTTGAGGGTGCGAGGAAATTATGTTTTTTATGGGGAATTGCTTTTAAAGCTCAGCCAGTGTTTGTCGCAGAGACATACAAATTACACCCCCAGTAACCTTGAACCCTTTTCTTTTCAAATGTACACAATTTGAAACAAAAATATAAATAAGCACTTTGTAAGGAGAATAGGAGAAGTCTCTTGCACACTTCAGTTTCTGAGTGAGGTTTCAGCTCCTAATGACCCGCCCATTAGCAAATGCTATTCATAGGTTAAGGAAATGGTAATTCAGTGATCATACAAATTCAGTGATCGCTATTAGGACATGATGTGTCAAGAAAACCTGTGGGGACATTCCAGGGCCATTACGTAGTGGCCATTGTCTTTGACCGAGTTGTCATCAATATGCATTTGAAGGGATAGTAGTTTTGAAGAAGGACAGGTCACTCTAAAACTATAAATATGTAGAAGTGAAACCACACACACTTTCTGAATGCTAAACTCACCTTTGTGAAACTAACACCTATGTTTACAAAGTTCAGGGTTCAAAGGCCTTGCTCCAAAATCTTTACAATTAGTTTATTTTGTACAAAGTCTGAGCACCTCTGAAAGCATGTTTTTGTAAGGGTTTGTTTAGATATTTTTTACGACATTCCTTTCACTTCCATGTTATTATTGCTGAGGTATTCTAAAAATAAACAGAAATATCAAGGCCTGGCAGACTACCTGAGACAGTGAAAAACAGGCTCGGACTCAGTAGTGTTAATAGAGGCTTACTTTAATAGAGGCTTACTAGTGAGTGAAAATGTGTGTTACAAACTGTCACAGTTGTTCCCTATCCCACGAGACAAGTAAGTTGTCAAAGTAATCCATCCATGTTTGTGTGTCCATAACAACAATACACTACAACATGAAACCACTCCAAGAAATATACATTTGCTGACATAAAAAAAGATGCTATTTGTTATTGCTTGAGGTTATTTCAATAATTGACCATTTTAAGCTTGGCTTGACATTTTATGGGAGTGATGAGGGACAGGTGGGACTTTGAAGCCCCCCTTGTTCAAAGTGGGGAATGACATAAAAAGTTTGAGAAACACTGCGGTGGTTGAAGATGGAGAGAGCTGAGGGATTGTTGGGCAGAAAGTCTCTGTTTAAGAGCCAAGTTGTATTTAGCATTTGACAAGCTGAATTTAGCTATCACAGAAGCAGCTCGTCTTTAAGTTATCACCTTTATTTTCAACCCATAAAATGCATTTTCATAAATTAACATTAACACCAGAATTGAAGTTTCTCATCACAGTACATCGCAGTTTTTCGCTTTTTACTGTTTTGTGTAAGCCTTAAGTGTTTTCTTAATTTCTTTCCTTCCTGGGTTTTGTGTTCAATATTATTATTATGATGAAATATCTATTCACACCACACATTTATGAGTAGGATATCTGAGTGATCCTTCTTTGGCTATAGTAGCCCCAGCAGAATTCAGGGCACCATTCCAAAACTAAGGAATTTTCTGCATAACCACTGGTGTACTGGTGTACTGTGACTCTTTATTCTTTTCTTATTCCTTCTACTCATTTTACACAGTCTGATACTGCAAAGTACACAGAGACAAAATGTTACATACGGAGGTTAAAGGTCCCATTTCTCAGGTAAAGATTTAAATCCCTTAACACTTCTCACTCCGTTGTGAAGGGGCCCTCCACAGTGAAGTTCACTTCGATGAAGTGATAGGGTGAAGGGAAGATGAATGGGACGGGGCCTTAATGACAAACAACTAAACCTGAAAGTGGATACAGGGGCTAAATGTAACGTTATGTCCCTACACACACATACAGACTTTTCAGGCACACTGAAGAACTGCCCATTCCAATTAAGCAGGTCAATCTTGTAGCATTTGGCGGATCTATGATCAAACCAATTGGCACAGTGACATTACCATGCAAGCTAAATGAACACCTGTACAACCTACAGTTTCAAGTGGTGAAAGAAAATGTACACTCCCTTCTTGGCCTACAGGACAGCCTACATATGAAGCTGGTCACCTTCAGCAGTGAGGTATTCCACCTAGACTGTGTTAAGGATCACACCCTGTCACAAAAAATGTTTCAGGAATATGCAGACCTATTCAAAGATGAAGCCGGTGACTTACCTGTAACATACTCAATGAAGGTAGATCTAGGGATAACACCGGTCGTCAGCCCTCCACGTCGCATCCCAGCTGCAATGAAGAAAAAAGTGGAACAAGAGCTCCAAAGAATGCAAACTCTGGGAGTGATTGAACCGGTGGATGAGCCCACAGAATGGGTTTCGAATTTGGTGGTCACACACAAGAAAGAGACAGGTGATGTACGCATCTGCATAGACCCCAGAAACCTAAACAAGGCCCTCATGCGCCCTCACCATCCCATGCGCACGGTGGAGGAGGTTGCCGCTCAGATGTCAGGTGCCATTATTTTTTCTGTCCTTGATGCCAAAAGCTCCTTCTGGCAAGTCAAACTGGATCATGCCTCATCCCTCCGCACAACATTCACAACTCCGCACGGCCGATTCAAATTCATAAAGATGCCATTCGGGATCAGCACAGCCTCAGAAGTGTTTCAAAGAGCCATGGAACAAATCTTTGCAGGATATCCATGTGACATAATCGTGGACGACATCATCATTGGTGGCAAAGACCCTGATGAGCATGAGAGAAACCTGAAAAAGGTACTGGATCGTGCCAGAAAGGTGAAACTGGACTCAATGAGGTGAGCTATGTTGGGCACATATTTACAGATAAAGGCCTTAAAGCAGACCCTAAAAAAATTAAAGCAATCAGTGAAATACCACCCCCAGAAGACAAGCCAGCTCTTCAGCGCTTTTTAGGAATTGTAAACTACTTGGGCAAATTCATTCCAAACCTAAGTGACCTTACCACACCACTACGTCAGCTGCTTCACAAGGAAGTGGTGTGGACTTGGACGGAGCATCACCAGAATGCTTTCGACAAGCTCAAGACCTGCATCAGCAGCCCATCTGTACTCCATTACTACGATGTGAGGCAACCAGTGACACTCACCTGCGATGCATCACAATATGGTTTAGGGGCTGCTTGCCTCCAAGAGGGGAATCCTATGGCATACGTGTCTCGCACACTGACCCAGACGGGGACGAGATACGCACAAATCGAAAAGGAACTCCTGGCAGTGGTCTTCGCCTGCTTCAAGTTCTATGACTACATCTACGGCAAGCCAGTTGTGATTGAGACGGACCATCAGCCCTTGGTCACCATTCACAACAAGCCATTTCACACCATCCCAGCTCGCCTGCAACGCATGATGTTACAGTTGCAAAAATTTGATCTGACTCTCACCTACAAAAAAGGAAAGCATCTCTACTTAGCCGACACCCTCTCCCGTGCACCGGCAGAACGGCCAGAGTTTGAGGTGATGACAGTCCAACTAATTTCACCACGGCGCATTGAAGAACTCCGCCAATACACTGCTGCAGACACAGTGCTGCAGAAACTCACCTGTTTCATTCAACAGGGCTGGCCAAGGCGTCCATGCAGCGTACCTACAGAGGTGAGACCATTCTTCAGTTTCCGTGATGAACTTACCATCGAAGACAGGATCATCATGAAAGGAAACAGGGCGGTCGTGCCCGGGGCCCTGCACTCAGAATACCTGAAGGTGCTCCACATGGGTCACGCAGGAGTTGAGTCCACAAAGAAAAGGGCAAGGGAAAGTGTCTTTTGGCCATCTTTAAATGAGGACATTCAACAGCCTGAGGCCCCACCAACAAAAAGAGCCGCTAAAACTGCACACAGTCCCAGACCTGCCCTGGTCTCTTGTCGCCACAGACATATTCGAATGGAAGAATCACCATTACCTGGTGCTTGTTGATTCATACTCTGGCTGGTTCGAAATTGACCAGCTCAGCAGCCTGTCATCATTGACTGTCATCAATAAGCTAAAGCGTCACTTCTCAGTCCACGGCATACCACAGAAGCTGCTCTCAGACAATGGCACCCAGTATACCAGCCAGGCATTCCATGACTTTGCCCGATCTTGGGATTTCCAGCATGTGACGAGCAGTCCAGAGTACCCGCAGTCCAATGGACTCAGTGAGAGGGCCGTAAGAAGTGCAAAGAAACTGTTAGAAACCACAGAGATAGACGGGACAGACTTCTATCTGAATCTGCTTGGCATACGAAACATGCCACGAGACATCTTGGGGTCAGCTGCACAAAGGCTGTTGTCCCGTCGCACTCGAACCTCTCTGCCCATCTGCAAACAACTGCTAAAACCAGCTGCAAGAACCCCAACCAGCATCAAAGCACAATTAACAAAGAAGCGGCAGACACAAAAACACTACTACGACAAGACCAGCAAACCACTATGCCCTATGAAACCAAACCAGGTGGTAAGACTCCAAACAAAAAGGGGACATGATAAAGTGGGGATTGTGAAGAGAAAGTGTGATGAGCCACGCTCATATGTGGTAGATTCTGAAGGGAAGGAATACAGGCGTAACCGACGCCACATCCTGCCAGTGATGGAGCCACAGCCTCCAAAGAACGCCACAGACACTGATGAGTTGAACACAACAGGTTACACACTTGACCCTGACATGGACAAAACACAAAGGACTGAAAGCACTGAACAAACAGCATGTGATGCCGCGATTCTAAAGTGCGTCCTAATGGCGGACGCACCAGACTTTCCATGTACTTTTAAATGTCAACGGAGAAGTTGACCAGTACCAAGACTTTGCTTATGGACCCTCACTCATGTACATGTAAACTGATTTATCTTGGCGGGCGTGTGTGCAAACAAAGAGATGTATATCTTTCATTGACATCCCATGCCAAACAATTCACTTCACACGCAGTTTTCCGTTGTATAGCATTTACGGTTTATTGCATAATTATTATTCACTCACGTCACTGTCATCCCGTTGTCTATACATGAATAATAATAATGATATTAGGCAGCTTACTTACTAGGCTTGTGCTCCAAATGCACTGGTATGAGTTCTGGCCTCCATGTATTTCTTTTCCGGTATTAGGAAGTGCGTTCCCGTCCTGGGACATATTTATGGTTAAGGCAGGTGTGCGTGGACTGTAGTTTCGCCTTCGCAAAATCAATTAACGGTATGATAAGGTTTCCAGTGTTGCCTGTACCTTATGACTATTGTGATCAGTATTGTGAATGTTTGATTACATACTAATTATTGTCGGTTCCGTTTTAACTCTGTTTAATGTGTATTTCGTATCACACCTGAATTATCCCCTGTGTTCTTAGCTGATGGTGGTATGAGCCAATTGTGGGTATGTCAGCTACCTGATAAAACGGTGTGGGAGTTAGTTGTGGGGAGCTTCGGAGGTGAGAACGTCTTGTATAGAGTTGATGTTGAGCTAGTTTATGCTCTGCTCTAGAGGTCTCAGGACGTGAGTTTGTTTTCTGTGAACTGCCTCAGTTTAGTGCCCAACGGTACTACATTGTACATTTGACTGTACATATACAGTTTGTCTGTATCTATTTGTTTCAATTCATATCAGTCTTTTTTTTGTTTATAATTTTTCTCACTGGATTATTCAATTGTTGGTGGAGTAATAAATTAACAAAACGAGCGCCTTGTCTGCCTGCTGCCTTTTATGCCTTCACTAAAAGACTGCCGACACGGATACCCTTTGACATTTGGTGGGAGCGGTGGGATGTCCTGCTGTGAGGTCATCGGAAGTGCAACCAGGACCATTGTGTGAGGAACCCCTAGGAATGTTGACCCTGTGTGAAGGACCCCATGGTTGGGTAAAGCACTTGTGTGTGTGGGGTGCTCTGGATGGGAGAAGCATGATTGGTGTATGCATGATGAATGCCTGTGTGTGTGAAGTGTGGTTGCGCTTCCCGAAGGTGAGGGTAGTGTGACGATGTGATCGTCCCTACTAGGCCGTAAGGTGAACACGGTTTTCGTTTCAGCCCGTTCCACTCACTGGCATCTACACAATCTTTAGCTTATAAAAAAGAACGAGTCGTGGTTAGTTACCAAAACTAGTCGATTGTCTATATGGCTTTGTTTTATGCAGAACTAGAGACTTCAGAGCGTAATAAGATTTTTGTCGGGAGCCGTGCCACGGTTCGACAAGTGATCATGCTACACCAATGAGAAGGCTGCATTTGTCAACAGAATGGAAAAATGGCGGCTCCCGTGTGCTTAGAAACAACGTTACGATAGAGGAAAACACCCGAACATCCTCAAAAGTCGGCTTAATTAATACTAATTAGTGCTGTATACATAGCCGCGTCCAAGAATAACAATGAGGCAAATATACGATAATGTTATTTTATAATGTCATTTACATCAAGTTTGACATACATGGGAATACACATTACTGACGATTACATGGACTGTGAACACCCTGCACACCGAAGAAATCAAGGCAAAGACTGTACTTCCTACATCAGCTGAGGAAGTTCAGCACCATCAGCTGTGTGTCCTGACAGCATCACTTGGTATGGGAACTGTACAGCCTGTGACTGCAGCACCGAATCATCAGAGCATCTCCATATTCTGCAGGAGACCTACAAGAAGAGACTTACCTACCAGCGCCCAAGGTATTGTAAAGGATTCCTAACATCCTGACCATGGACTTTTCAAAACACTGAGGTCCGGCAAACGTCTCTGCTGCTACAAGACCAGAACAGAGAGACTGAGGAGGAGCTTCTTTCCTCAAGCATTCCTTATCCAATGACTATAAAACATCAATTACACCTTTTTTCACACACTGCTCTTTAAACTCCCTCTTGCTATTTATGAAAAATATTTCTTGATCTTTCTTTCTTCACACTCGCACAGAAAAAACAGTAGTATTTCTATGTATGTGACAAATAAACCTCCATGTATCAATAAAGGCAGTAATTGTAAATACCAATGACTGTTTGTTCATTCATTCATTCATTCTTCCACAAATGAAAACAACACTAATGAACCATAAAAACACTCTTTATGAAACATGAAATATGATATATAAAACTGTACAAAACTGAATAAGAAATAACAGATTAGGGACACTCAGTCCTCACTGTTAGTGTCAGTATCAGGACAGTTATCTTCCAGCCACAGTGTATCACATGCAAAACACTGTCAGGGGCCGGATTTCTAGTCATCCAGGTGACGTGCAAGTTCCCATCCTCTATTTGCCAACCATATCCAGCAGGTGATGGAGCACTTATATTATGTTGCAGCCTGGTAGTTTGCCCTTTTGCAGTGCTGATGGAGGGCATCAGTGGTAGGGGGAATGGATAATTCTGGCAAGGCTGATGTCATACAGAAAGGAGAAAGCCTTGTACCTAGCTTTATTTACATTATCAGCAGCTGGCTGATCATATAAGTGGCATACATACTGGCAAAGAAATGCAAATGTTGACTGCTCCAAGTTAAAGTTAGTACCTAAACTTTTAAAAGCCTTTAGGTACTCATCTTTCTCACATGCAACAGAAAATGTCTTTCTTTTTCCTTTGCCATAAAAGGCACTTGTGGAGTCACACCCAGAGAATGTTTGAATTCCGATCAAGGCTGAACACACACTGGTTCCAAGAGCTGATGACACCTTGGTAATGTCAATGATACATGTCCTGTTGCCAGTCCCTGTGGAAACATATAAAGTGCATGGCAAATCTGTCTGCACACTTACAGCAATGACTGCCACATCTGTAGATGCCAGACAGTGGAGCGGGTTGAAATGAAAACAGGGTTCACCTTACAGCCTATATGAGGATGTGCATGTGTGTGAGTGTGAGTGTGCACACACTGGGCACCTTCACGAGGCTTCTCTCCAGTCTTCTCTTCCACACACACACACACACACACACACACACACACACACACACACACACACACACACACACACACACACACACACACACACACACACAAACAGAGTTGAAGACCTTGTAAATGTTTTCCCACATAGTATGTTTTTGCATATAAAAATGCCAGTGAAAATGCCTTTACATATTGTAAACATATAAAAGGTCAGGCACATTTATGTGGACCTTCCCTGCCATGTACTATAAGGTGACGTTTTAAAGACCCAGCTTGTTTAGAAGTTTTTCCACATTGGCATGAGTATCAACATATGCATTTGAGAAGGGCAAACTTCACACTTCAGAATTCAAGCATTTACGTGGCTTTTCTTCACTGTGCAACCGCTGATGGCATTTCAGACTTGATGTCCTAGTGCAGTGTTTCTTAACCACTGGGCCGTTGCACTTATCATCCTTATTACTTCTGTATTTTGTGCTGTGTCTTATTGATATAATGTATTTAACCCTTATTTAACGTTAATCACAATTACAAACAAGGGTCTGACAGGGCTTACAATTAGGTGTGAGTGCTCCAGATCAATGAGGAAAAGTCAACCCCCTCGCTGGATTTCTAAAGTTGGGATGATTATTGTATTTCTGTAAGTGTGTGTGTGTGTGTGGGAGAGATAGAATCTGGGAGTGGAGCTGTAATGTTATAGGGGAATGAGGGTTTATTGTTGTGAATTAAATCTCACCTGTGAGTGTGTGTGTGCGTGTGTGTCGATGTGGAGTGAAATGTGTGTGGCCTACTGTATGTGGGGTGTGTGTGTGTTTGTATGTGGAGTGTGTGTGTGGTTGTTGCCACCTTAAGTTTTTGCCCATTTTCTTAAATCCATAGTGTCAAAGTTAGTTAAACTCGCAGGCAAACATAGTTTTTGCAGGGGCAGTGAACCAGCTCAAGGATCACCTTTGGAGCTGGTGGAAGTGACATCCAGAGTCATAATTCTTGTCTTTGTTCATCTGTCAGACGATGTCCTCATTTCTTTGTGATTTCTAAGAAATGCTCATGACTTCTTACAATGTTGCATGGAATTGTTTGTGTATCATCTAAGCCTATGATTTCTCACAGTTAAGATCACCTCAGCTGACGTAGGAAGTACAGTCTTCTTTGCCTTGATTTCTTCGTGTGCTGGGTGTTCACAGTCCATGTAAGATCGTCAGTAATGTGTATTCCCATGTATGTCAAACTTGATCTAAATGACTTAACATAAAAATAACATTATCGTATATTTGCCTCATTGTTCTTCTTGGACGCGGCTATGTATACAGCACTAATTAGAATTAATTTAGCCCACTTTTGAGGATGTTCGAGTGTTTTCCTCTATCGTTAAAGTTGTTTCTAACCGCACGGGAGCCGCCATTTTTCCATTCTGTTGTCAAAAAGCAGCCTTCTCATTGGTGTAGCATGATCACGTGTCGAACCATGGCACGGCTCCCGACAAAAATCTTATTACGCTCTGAAGACTATAGTTCTGCATTAAACAAAGCCATATAGACAATCGACTGGAAAATCAGCGACAAACTTTTTTTTGGTAACTAACCACCACTCGTTCTTTTTTATAAGCTAAAGATTGTGTAGATGCCAGTGAGTGGAACGGGATTCATTTTCTAAAGGACTTTTCGTGCTTCACCTTGCGGCCTATACAGGTGAATATGCTCTCTGGCTGCCATGCCATTGAGCCGGGCTCTTTGGTGTGGCGTTCAGAGCGCATGTTTGGCACCCCGTTGACCCGGGTTCGAGTCCCGGTGGGGTGACCATGCACTCCCTTCGCTACACAGCAGCAAAAGAGTGCCACAGTCAACTAAGTCCAGAAAAGTCTCCTACCAGTGCATCCCAGCAACGTGTCGAGCCGCATGCCAAAAGCCCAGTTCATGTTGCCACTCCCATGTACAGCCGCGGAAAAAATTAAGAGACCACTTCAAAATTATCAGTTTCTCTGGTTTTACTATTTATTGGTATGTGTTAAAGTAAAATGTACATTTTAGTTCTATTCTATAACCTACTGGCAACATTCCTACCAAATTTCAAATAAAAATATTGTCATTTAGATCATTTATTTGCAGAAAAATGACAATTGGTCAAAATAGCAAAAAAGATGCAGTGTCTTCAGATCTCGAATAATGCAAAGAAAACAAGCTCATATTCATTTTTAAACTACACAATACTAATGCTTTAACTTAGGAAGAGTTCAGAAATCAATATTTGGTGGAATAACCTTGATCTAAAATCACAACTTTCATGTGTCTTGGCATGCTCTCCACCAGTCTTTCACATTGCCGTTGGGTGACTTTATGCTACTCCTGGCGCAAGAATTCAAGCAGCTCGGCTTCTTTTCATGGCTTGTGACCATCCATCTTCCTCTTGATCACATTTCAGAGTTTTTTTTATGGGATTCAGGTCTCGAAATTGGGCTGGCCATGACAGGGTCCTGATCTGGTGATACTCCATCCACACCTTTACTGGCCTGGCTGTGTGGCATGGAGCATTGCCCTGCTGGAAAAAACACTTCTCAGAGTTGGGGAACATTGTCAGAGCAAAAGGAAGCAAGTTTTTCTTCCGGGACAACGTTGTACTTTGCCTGGCTGAGGTTTGTAAAAGACCATAAGGATTGAACCAAAGCGGACTGGAAGGTCTCCTAGTTCGTTTTCTCTGATGAGTCCAATTTTCAGCTTTGCCCAACACATGGTCGTCTGATGGTTAGAGGGAGACCTGGAGAGGCCTACAAGCCACAGAGTCTTGCACCTACTGTGAAATTGCACTCATCAGAGAAGACGAACTAGGAGACCCTCCAGTCGGCTTTGGTTCAATCCTTATGGTCTTTTACAAACCTCAGCCAGGCAAAGTACAACGTTGTCCCGGAAGAAAAACTGGCTTCCTTTTGCTCTGACAATGTTCCCCAACTCTGAGAAGTGTTTTTTCCAGCAGGGAAATGCTCCATGCCACACAGCCAGGCCAGTAAAGGTGTGGATGGAGTATCACCAGATCAGGACCCTGTCATGGCCAGCCCAATTTCGAGACCTGAATCCCATAAAAAAAACTCTGAAATGTGATCAAGAGGAAGATGGATGGTCACAAGCCATGAAAAGAAGCCGAGCTGCTTGAATTCTTGCGCCAGGAGTAGCATAAAGTCACCCAACGGCAATGTGAAAGACTGGTGGAGAGCATGCCAAGACACATGAAAGTTGTGATTTTAAATCAAGGTTATTCCACCAAATATTGATTTCTGAACTCTTCCTAAGTTAAAGCATTAGTATTGTGTAGTTTAAAAATGAATATGAGCTTGTTTTCTTTGCATTATTCAAGATCTGAAGACACTGCATCTTTTTTGCTATTTTGACCAATTGTCATTTTTCTGCAAATAAATGATCTAAATGACAATATTTTTATTTGAAATTTGGTAGGAATGTTGCCAGTAGGTTATAGAATAAAACAAAAATTTACATTTTACTTTAACACATACCAATAAATAGTAAAACCAGAGAAACTGATCATTTTGAAGTGGTCTCTTAATTTTTTCCGCGGCTGTATGTTTACAAGGTTCAGAGTAAAAAAGAAAACTTCCAAAATATTTACAATGTGTTTTTTGTAAAAAGTCTGAGCACCTCTAAAGCTAGAGTTAATTTTAGTGTCTTTAGATTTCATTTTAATAAAAAACTTTTTTTACTACATTTCTTTTACTCTCATTTTATTATTGCTGAGTTGTTCTAGAATATAATCATAAATTCCACTTTTGCCTAATGGTTTTTAGTTAGGTGAAATATACACAGATATCAGGCATGGCAGACTACCTAACAGAGTCAAAAAAAGCCCTCTGGGTTGGAAGTGTTAACTCTTTGGAGCCGGTGAGTCGGGTTTTATCCCTTCACTAGCTCTGAGTGCCTCGAGTTTATTGGCTTGTTTCATTTTGTTATTCTGTCGAGTCACTGTATTGTAACCTGTTACTAGCTAGTCACTGACTAGCTTGCTAACCACCTGTTAACGTGCTTTGTTACAATTACTTTCACTCACACTAATTCTTGTATTTTGAAGATATGTCCTCCAGACAGGCGTACCCGGACTGCGTGCACGCCAGAAAAAAAGGGGACCCTCACCGCCTGTGCCTCGTCCGCTTAGGCAGAGACCATGCAGCTGCCGCCCTTGGCGACAACGACCCCTCATGTGAACTCTGTGCTAAAATGGAGTTAGCCAGAGTCAGGAAGCGCCTGGCGTTCTGGCAACGCAGTGGCTCTGGGACGCGCATGCCAGCGCCGGGCTTCGTGCTCCCTCCGCTTCAAGCAGCGTGGTGTCTGGCAACCGCCCTCAAGCTGTAGCCTCACCTGCTAGCCCTTCCTCCTCTCCCATCCCTCCCCCCGCCCCGTTGGTGACCACGGAACGCGAGGCGGTGGAGCTACCCTCGTGCTTTGAGGGGATGCCTTCCCTCGAGCTGGACTTCGGGCTGGATGCCGAGAGCCTGCCCGAATTCGACAAGCTCTCATCGGGGAGCGAGGAGATGGAGGTGAGCGAGCAGCTGCCCGTCTCTTCCAGGACCCTGGGCCAACAACTGCATGAGGTGGCGCTGAGGGCTGCGACCCACCTCGGTCTCCCTCTCCCGTCACCTCCCGTCGTGCAGTCTTCCCTGCTGGACGGCGAGTTCTACGGCGGCCCTCCAGCCTCAGCTCTCAGCCCACTCCCTTTCTTCGCGGAGGTGCACAGGGAGCACACAGCGACCTGGTTCACACCCTACTCAGGGCGTGCCCCGGTCCCAGGCTTCGCCGCCTACCTCCACCTCAACCAGGCGAAGGAGAGCGGCTACCTCTCCGTCCCTCAGGTAGAAGACGCGGTGGCGGCTAACCTCTCACCCTCTGCTCCCACAGCGCGTCTCGGCCAGAAGCCTGCCCTGCCCTCACGAATTTCCCGTCATCTGGCTTCGTTGGCGGAGAAGATGTACCTGGCGGCTGGGCAAGCCGCCTGCTCCACCAACACCTCTGCTCTCCTGCAGCGCTACCAAGCGAAGCTGCTAACGGAGCTAGCCGCGTCGCTGGGAGGCGAACACCAGGTGGTATCCGAGCTGCGCCGGGTGACGGACCTCTCTCTCCGTCTCACTCGCTGCAACGCGCAGGCCCAGGGTAGGGTCATGGGCGCCTCTGTCGCGACTCTACGCTCGCTCTGGCTATCTCTGGCGAGGCTCAGTGACAAGGAGAAGGCGCGCTCCTAGACTCGCCACTCACCACCGACGGGATCTTCGGTGAGTCCGTGGACACGATGGCCGCCCAGTTTGAGGCGGAGAAGAAGAGCAGCGAGGCGTTCCGAGCCTGGGTGCCCCGCTCCACCTCTGACCAGCGCTCTTCTGACCAGGCGACGCCAGCCACAGGAGCCAAGCGCAGCGGTTTCCGCTCACCAGCACCTCCACCAGCTAAGGTACCGGCTCGCCGTGGATGGCACAGGCATCCCTTCCGCCTCCCGGAGCAACCCGACTTGGTCAGCCCGCTCCACGCCAGACACAGAGCGCACCCCGCGCCCCACACCAGCAGGCTGCCAGGCGTGGGAGAGGTCGCGGATTCTCTCCAGCATCCTGATCCAAGGCAGAGGAGAGGAGAGGGGGAGAGGTGGAATCCTCACCACCAGGGAAATTGGCCCACTACTCGCATGTAAAAATCATGCCAGCAACGGTTTGTCAAGTTACACCAACACAAAATATGTCTGTCCCAACTGTCCCTTTAGGCGCAGAGTTTCGACATGCTTGTGTAACTCCCCCCGCAGTGTCCCCACTGCAAACACACATCCCGCATTTTTTATTCAAACTGAGGGGGCAACCCCAGATCTCGTCTCCCTCCTTAGTCGGAGCGGGCACAGATCTAGACATAGTCAGATTGAATATGAGCGAGCTAGTGCTCGACCTATTGTTTCTCTCTCGGCCCAACCTACACGGTTGTGTGGAGAGCTGGCGCGCATGCGCAGTGTCACCCTGGGTTCTAAAAACCATTTCAGTGGGTTATACGCTCCAATTTGCCCGTCCCCCCCCCGAAGTTCAGGGGCGTGGTTCAAATGTTAGTGCCGCGTCATCAAGCGAGTTTCCTACAGGAGGAAATAGACTCCCTCCTAGGAAAGGGAGCAATACAGTCTGTACCTCTCGAAGACGAGAACAGGGGGTTCTTCAGTCGCTATTTTCTGGTTCCAAAAAAGGATGGAAAATATCGACCGATCTTAGACCTCCGTATTCTGAACAAAGCTCTCATGATGCTGACCCCTCGTCTGTTAGTTCAATACATAAGATCATGAGATTTAGATCGATGGAGGCGAACCAAAGACGCATACTTCCATATCCGATTCACCCCAGACACCGACAGTTTCTGAGGTTTGCGTTCGGAGGGAAGGCATATCAGTTCTGCGTGCTGCCTTTCGGTCTAGCTCTGGCACCAAGAGTATTCAAGAAATGCGTAGAAGCAGCCATCGCCCCATTGCGGAGACAAGGCTTGCGAATTCACAACTATTTAGACGACTGGCTTATTTGCTCAAAGTCAAAAGAAGCGGCGTTACAAGAGTGCCATCTAGTGGTGTTGCACCTACATTGTCTAGGCTTCGTGATAAACAGAGAGAAAAGCGCCTTAATTCCCAGTCAGTCCGCTCTTTTCCTAGGCATGACTTTAAACTCCACCTCTATGAAGGTTGGTTTATCTCAAGGAAGAATAGAGGCAATCAGATCGTGTGTAAGTCAGTTTAAGCTGAAAAAGAAAGTCTCATCCCTTCTCTGCCAAAGGCTGATGGGGATGATGGCTTCGGCCGCTATAGCGTTACCGCTCGGAATGCTACACGCACGGCCCTTCCAAGCGTGGTACCTCTCTTTGAAACTCAGTTCCAACAGGAACAGTTACAAGAGGGTGACAGTGGATGCCAGGTGCCTGAAAGCCCTGGCGATCTGGAAAACGCCACACTTCCTCACAGCGGCAGCGACGATGGGCATAGTGACACGTCGCTTAGTGATAACCACAGACGCTTCCACGACAGGGTGGGGAGCGATCTGCGAGGGGAAATCAGTGAACGGCCTCTGGTCTGCGACGGAGGCCGAGTCACACATAAATGTCTTAGAACTCAAGACGATTTTCCTGGCGCTGCAGCAATTTCTGCCCATGATAAACGGTCAGCACGTATTAGTCAGAACACATCAGCTCTGGCATATATCAATCGCCAAGGGGGTGTTCGGTCTCCGACGCTGCATCACCTGGCAACCCGCCTGCTCGTATGGGCGGCAACTCACATCAGTTCCTTCAGAGCAGTTCATGTTCCGGGCCACCTCAACTGGGGCGCGGACCTGTTGTCGAGGGGCAATCCACAGGCTGCAGACTGGTGTCTGCACCCTCAAGTGATCAAGCAGATCTGGCTACGTTTTCACAGGGCTCAGGTGGACCTGTTTGCCAACAGGGAAAACGCCTGCTGCCCGCTCTGGTTCTCGATGGGGGGAGACAACCCCCCCTTAGGTGTGGACGCGCTAGGCCACCAATGGCCGAACAGGCGTCTTTACGCTTTTCCCCCGATCCCTCTCCTTCAGCAGGTGCTGAGCAGGATAATGGACGAGGGCAGAGAATTAATATTAGTAGCCCCCCATTGGCCCAATCGACCATGGTGCGCGGATCTATACAGGATGTCAGTGCAGCCTCCCTGGGTGCTACCTCTACGGAGGGATCTCCTGACGCAGGCGCACGGCACGATATGGCATCCCCGACCGGAGCTGTGGCAGCTCAGTGCCTTGCACCTGAAAGGAGCAGGCTCATAGCTTCGGGGCTGTCTGATGCGGTGGTGTCCACAATACAGAGTGCTCGAGCTCTGTCGACACGATCCCTCTATACGCTGAAGTGGCGCAGGTTTGATCAATGGTGTGTCGCGCGTCAGTGCGACCCCCATCAACTGCGCTCTGAGCGTCATTTTAGAATTCCTACAGCATTTATTTGACGAGGGGAAGGCTGCTTCCACTCTCAAAGTTTACCTGGCGGCTATTTCGGCCTGCCATGCAGGCATCAATGGTAAAACCGCAGGTAATCACCCTTTAACGTCACGCTTTATGGCTGACGTTAGGCGTCTCAGAGTGCCTGAAAGGCACTTAGTACCCTCATGGGATCTGCTGGTGGTTTTACGCGCTCTTACAGGGCCTCCGTTCGAGCCCCTGGAGAAAGTAGACATGAAATTTGTCTCATTTAAAACTGCGCTTTTGCTGGCTCTGGTGTCAGCAAAACGTGTGGGCGATTTGCGAGCTCTGTCAGTCAGCGCATCGTGCCTTCAGTTCGCGATCGCTGGTGACAAAGTGGTTATGCGACCGAATGCTGCCTACACACCCAAGGTGGTTTCGAGTCTATTTCGCAACCAAGTAATTGAGTTGGCAGTATTTTCGCCTCCTCCTTTCGCTTCGGCGAAGGAGGAGCGCTTGAATAAACTATGCCCGGTGCGCGCTCTCCGATGTTATACGGAGCGCACGAGTGCTTTCAGAAAAGCTGACCAGCTGTTTGTCTGCTTTGGCGCACATGCAAGGGGCAGACCTCTTTCAAAACCAAGCCTTTCCCGTTGTATAGTGGAGGCTATCGTTTTGTCTTATAAAAGTTTATCTTTAGAGCCCCCAGTGAAGTTGCGTGCCCACTCCACTCGGGGAGTTTCTTCCTCCTGGGCCTTGTTGAAAGGCGTCTCAGTAGAAGACATTTGTAAGGCTGCAAGTTGGAATTCTCGCCACACTTTCATTAGATTCTATATGTTAGATGTGTCGATTCCCTCCTTCTTGCAAGGAGTCTTGCACGCTGAAAATTCAATAGCTCCCCAGAGCCTGTGAATGGCTTTTTAATATGAACGGTTGTCAGTTTTTTCAAGGTTAAATGCTGACATTCCGGTATATGGGGATATCGTGTAGACATACGATTGGAAATCGCTGTAGTCTACGTGGAAAGGTTATTGATAATATACTTGTGTTCATTAGCTTTTATATTTAAATGTAGATGAACCGTTATGCACCAGCTACCGTGTTAGCCTCTTGGGAGGTCAAAAGTATACGAGGAGCTGGTTAAGGTTGATTGACACTGTATTTTCCACGCATGAAGGGATACGGTCCCATCTGGTTATGTCGTAGGTTTCTACGACAAGGAACTTCTAGGTTACTTACGTAACCTCGGTTCCTTTAGTGGAACCGCAGACATTACCAAGGTTGCGTGTACAGTGTCCATTCTTTTTGAAGTGGGTGTGTTCTTATGATACGTTCAAAATTGTCCAAGAGGAAGTTCGATGTGCCAAGCGCTTCTATTTATGCGCTCCTGAGGGGGCGGGCTCAGGATATGATTGACACATCTCAGCCTTCCGGCGTGAATGAATAGTGTATTCGAATTGGAGCCGTGAAAATGTCATGTCCCCCCATTTGGTAATGTCTGCGGTTCCACTAAAATAAATCAAATATTAAATAAACAATAAATCAAAATAAACCGAGTTGATTCGTAATTAACTGAATTAATTAAAAATAAAAACATTCACAGAAGTGCGGGCCATCACACCGAGGCAGCCATACCAGGCGCCATCACCATGACAACCTTTACAGAAACAAACAGTAATAGAATTTAAATTGAAACACAGTCAAAGAAACTTAAATAAAAAAAATAATTATGACATAAAAAGTAAAAATAATTCACGTAGGCCCATGGTGATGATGTGGCCTTCTCCGCTGCTCCATCGCAGTCTTCCAATGTCTCAGAGACCAGGGCAGACTCCTGCTGTGTTGCTGGCAGTTGCTGTTGATGTGCAGCATGCACGACGGGCGGGGTGGAGGTGATCTCCAGCTCGAAGGCAAGCAGCGATCGCAATACAAATTTTAGGATGGCGGTGTTCCCTTGTGACGGGGGCAGCCCCATGATGAAATCGAGGGTGATGCTTTTCCAGGGGCGATGTGGGACCGGAAGGGGTTGTAGGAGTCCTGCAGGTCTGCGGTTGTCTGGTTTCGCCCCCATACAGACCGTGCAAGCCGCCACATACTCCGTCACATCCTGACGGAGTTTCGGCCACCAGAATCATCTCCGGAGTAATTCCAGGGTACGTCAGACTCCAGGATGGCTGGCCAATCGGGAGACGTGAGCCCACTCTAAGGCTTGAGTGCGACAGGGTGGAGGCACAAACAGAAGGCCCTTAGGAGTCTCCATGGGAGTCAGTGTTGGTCCTTGTGCCTGTCGAATCTCCTCCTCCAGATGACAACGTACAGTGGCCACGACTTTAGAGGAGGGGATGATGGTTTCTGACGCCGCTGGATCGGCCACAGTCGTGTGGATGCGTGAAAGGGCATCAGCCTTACCGTTCTTGGACCCTGGGCAGTAGGTGACTACAAAGTCGAAACGGCTGAGGAAAGGGCCCAGCAGGCCTGCCTGGAGTTCAGTTGTTTGGACTCCTCGATGTACGGCAGGTTTTTGTGGTCAGTGAATATGAGAAATGGGTTGGCTGCGCCATCGAGCCAGTGACGCCATTCCTCTATTGCTAGTTTGATGGCTAGCAGTTCCCGGTTACCCTCGTCATAGTTTCGCTCCGCCGGGGAGAGAGCTCGAGAGAAGAGGGCACACGGGTGGAGCTTGTGGTCCTCTGCTGCACGCTGCGACAGCACCCCCCCTACCCCAGAGACTGAAGCATCTACCTTCACCACAAAAGATAGGGCTGGATCTGGAAGGTGAGGATAGGTGCTGTGCAGAACCTTTCCTTGAGGTCCTCAAAGGTTTTCTGAGCGGCCTCTGTCCACACCAACCGACGGGGACCCCCCCCGAAGCAGAGCTATGAAAGGGGATGCCTGGGCACTATAATTACGTTTCAAACGCCGATAGAAATGGGGAATCCCAGGAACCCCTGAACCTGTTTGATGGTGGTGGATATAGGCTGACCTTTTCAGAGTCCATCGAGATCCCCTGGGGGCCCACTTCGAACCCTAGAAAGGTGGTGGAAGCGGAGTGGAACATGCACTTCTCCACCTTGCAAAACAGTTTGTTAAGTAGGAGGGCTTTAAGGACGACTCGGACGTGGACGACATGTTCCTGGAGGGATTTGTATACAAACACGCATACCTCATGGCTCTCTGAGACAGAACGGGAGTAGAGACGCCCCCTAGGGGGAGAGGTTCCAGACAAGAGGTTGATTGTGCAGTCGTACGGCTGATGAGGAGAGAGAGCGGTGGCCTTCTTCTTGCTGAAGACCTCCTCCAGATCATGGTAACAAGCCGGGACCGTGGACAGGCCGGTTCTTTTTGGTGGGGCCAAGATGTTCGAGCTTGGAGAGGTGCAGCCAGGAGACACGGTGGTCGGAAATGAGGCTCTGGAGTGTTCCTTCGCAGTGGTGACGCGGGACACACAGGGTGTCGTCAGTGTGTGAGCTGGGAGGTGACCCGCCGTGGCTCAGACGGGGCCCCACTGGAGTTGCGAGCCAACAGCCCACGCAAACTGAGGTTTGTGGACCGCTAGCCAGGGGTAACCCAGCACCACAGAGTCCTGCGAGGTGGTGATGAGCCAAAAGCGTATGGTCTCTTGGTGGTCATTATGAGAGGACATGGTGAGAGGGACTGTCACCTGCTCCAGATGACCAGAGCCCAAAGGGCGACCATCCAAAGCCTGGACCGTCTGGGGAATGGCCACCGGGGTGGTTGGAATACCCAGCTGTTTAGCCAGGATGATGTCCATCAGGTTGACTGCCGCGCCAGAGTACACCAAGGCAGTGAGGGAGACAATGGGATGGTTCTTGCCTACGTGACGGAGGTGTATGGGGATGGAGAGACGGTTGGCAGGTCCAGGGGTCTTAGCGCTACCACTCATCAGAGGCCATGGAACCCTTGATGAGTGCTGTCTTCCCCCTGTAGGTCTGGGCAGTGTTGTACTTGATGCCCGGAGGACCCACAGTACATGCACATGGGGTGGATAGAGGTATGGTTATGGTGGGATAGATGGGAGGCAGAGCAGGGGCAGCGTGGGCGCTGGACCCAGCCCCCCTGCTAGGATCTGAGGTTGGTGGATCAGGTGGAGGTTGTGCACAGAGCCCCTGAACAGTAGTGCTCAGTTGCTGCATTTCCAGCTCGAAACGCCTCAGTTGCGGTGCATGGGCATTGATGATGGTGCCCAGCTGAATTAAAGCGTCCCTGATCTCCTGCAGCTCTGCTGTGCCTTGGCTTGACACTGTCATGCTATCAGGCCGGGATTTTCAGGCACACACGCAGAGGGCAGGTCAGGTGCAACAATAGAGTTTATTCAAAGGTTCACAAAACAGGCTAGCTAGCCAGATCCACACAATAGCAAACACCGCTAGGTTAGCTGAGTATGTAAACCAACAGTCTCAATTAACAAAGGTACGTTCCACACTAGAACGGTTAGTCCAACAGAAGGTAATCCATGAAAGGTAATCCACAAGAGAAATAACAATCCAAAGGAAAGAAATATCCAAGTCAGCGTAGATGCACACAACTACAGTCAATGGAAATCGCGGCTAGCTTATGCTAAGCTAACTCGCGATAACATTAGCAATATACAAACAGTGTCGAGGCCACAAACAAGTCTTCATGAGAGAAGAGGGAACAAGGGAAAGTGTACTCACGAAACTCCATGACAGAGTGAAGAAGGAAGGACACCCAGTGCCAGGACGTAGTAATCACCACAGGCGTAGCCCAGTGTAGAAGAAAATGGTTAGTGTTAGGTGCTCTAGAGTGAGCGTCGCCCTCTAGAGGACTTGCGACCCTGCACGGACGTGACAGGGTGACGTCAAAGTTTTTTTTCAGCTGACCAATAATGTATCGCTAAAATGTATGATTCCCATTGTCAAGGTGACAGAATTCTCACACTAAAGCAGGGGTCTTCAACGTTTTTCAGGCCAGGGACCCCCAAACTGATGGCGAGATGAGCAGGGACCCCCTACTATATAAATTGCATAACATTTTGTTTATAATATACTGGGCCTAGTGCCAAATTAACATAGCTACCCTGTTATTAGATGCGTCCGGCATCTCTATAAGCGGGTATGTCCGTCCGTCGGTCGGTCTGTCGGTCTGTCGGTCGGTCGGTCGGTCGGTCGGTCGGTCTGTCTGAAACGCATTCTTTCAATTGTAATTCCCTCCTGTATTCTTTCAATTGTAATTCCCTCCTGTGTCCACAAGGTGGCAGAGTTGACGCATCTTTGTCCGGTCGGACTTGTTGTGTATTCAATACTAAGCCTTTCAAATAATACAAAGGTTAATATATTCATTAACATTTTTATTTTTTAACATTGAATTTAACCTAACATTTTTTAACATTTAACAAAGGTACAGGGTGGCCATGCCACTGCCATTTATAACCATACATCTTGCAAACAACTCTGAGCTAACAATTAATAACAACTTATTAAAATAATTCACAGATATGTATGTTTTTTTTTCATCATACATAAAAAAGGGACAGTGAATCCTCAAGCATCTGTCGATGGTACACATCCTCCCACATTAGTGAGATGTATCTTCTTTTCAATACCTCCTGACTGACACGATCCAACGGATGACGGAGGAGGAGTCTGGTGCATGGAGTTGTGTTGACAACATAGATGTTATAGTGAGATTGACAGGTCAACAAACCAATCACACCGCTAGCAAGTTGTTAAGATTGTAGGTAGTAGCATGCTAACATTAGCTAGGGGGCTCATACACCTCGCAAATCCTCTCAGACTTATTTTTCAGTTACAATTAACGTTTTTTGAACTTGTACAGTGTCTTTTTCTCTTTATTATTTTTTTTAAATCTAAGCAAAAAATTGTCAAACTAACAATTTATAGGTACAAACAAGACCAGCTATGGAGTTTGATCCGCTTTTATTTTTGATCTTCGCGCTCTTTAGACTTGAGCAGAAACGCGATCTGATTGGCTAGTGCCTGTGCTGTCGTATTTGCATGAAAGGTGTTGTGAGTGAACCGGTGCCCAGCTTGAGAAGGCTCCTGTGTGTAGCTGAATGTATCGATTGGACTGAAAGATAACGTCTTCTCGATCAATTTATACGTTCGCTACAATATGTTGGATTTATGTTAATTAAAATTTAAAGGGAGTAAATACAATTCTGATTCGGAAGACATTTAATTTGTGAAAAAAAAAATTGGTTGAATTTTTTTTTTTTTTTTTTTAGAAATATAAAAAAAAAATTGTCTTATCAACCAAAGATTTCGCGACCCCCTGTTGAAGACCCCTGCACTAAAGCAATCAAAAGGCGCTGAAGGCAGTGTGAAAGCAGCCTTAATCTTCTTCATATATGCCACTTGTGCATGAATGTTTATATGTTTCTCTAGGAAATATACACAAACATCAAGGCATGTCAGACTCCCTGAAAAAGTCTAACAGGCCTCAGAGGGTTTACCAAATAATTCTCTATTCAAAGGGCCAGTGGGACACCCTACAACAGTTTATTAGTGTCTGGGCATTTGAATAAAGGTTATCCATCGCTTGTCATCATAATCTATGGGCCCCATTTTGGTCAGAGAAACTCAGGCAAAACCTGTCTATTCCGCATGGGCTGGTTGACTTAACACTACCACAAACCGGTGGACCTGAGCTTGACGCAACAGGTACCGTGGAGTATGAGGCATGCCCAGTTTGCACCTTGTTGCTAATTTATAGGGGCTGAGCAGACTGACATAGTGCCACTTAATTACTGGCAAATTAGACAGACGGGAGAAGTAAACAGACGGTGCAGTGACGTCAGCTTTAATCCATCCTGCTCCACATATTACCTTTACCTTTCTCCTCCATGGTAGTGTGTCCCAGTCATCTAAACAGTTAAAGTGTTAAAAAATTGCATCAAATAAATCCCTGAGATAAATATTTCTATTCCACATTTACTGTCATCAGTTAATGTTAGCAATTATAACGTTTATTAATATGCAGTTATCTTTAAATGACTTGAAATGGAAACAAACAAGTTTATTAGTCATTGTTAGTTTTACCAATAATTGGCTTATTTTGTAAATCAGTTGTGTATCAATTACACTGCAACAAGGGAAATATCAAGCGTATCTTGACAGTACCTAACTATGTAGCATATTTCTTTTTCAAAGAGTGTAAGCTTGACTGATTATTATTGAGACTAGTTCAAACAAGCTTTTTATTTGTTGTTTTTTTTTCATTCAAAATGGCCGCGAAAGAAGCTGATATACCACACCAATTAATGCTTGTAAACATAAAAATGATCACCATCCTCTTCACAAGGACATTACAACAGAGGAGCACTGGCCATTTCAGTCCACCCAAATCTCTGACCTGACTCGCAGCTTCCTGACATATTTGATTACTTCCTTTCTGAACTTGACCCGCACTCTGCTGAGACTCCTGGTAACAACTGCTCCTCAATGTTCTCTAGCTATCCCATCGGTGTCCCCCAGTTTATTTTGAAAGCAAATAATTGAATGTGTTGTTTTTAACAACGAATTACAGAATAGGGCTTAAAATGAAGATATAATAAGATTGCACTTTGGCTTTGCCATCATGTTCACTTTTAATGCTGCACTTGAAGTGACTGTGCAACGCTTTAACATATTTCTCTTCACTTCCGTCTGTTTGAGAATATAGCCAAGTATCAGAAATGAAACAAAGTCCATGTTCCAATTTGAATGGTGCTAAGTAGGGTTATTGCAGGGCAGGGTCATTTGAGGTCTCAGTGAGCTACCATCCTGATGCCAAGTTTCAGACCATGCTAATCTTCATTTATAAATACCCTTTGCATTACTCCTATGACTTAGGTGACAGAACAAACCAACAGCCCTCCTACTTCCCTTACACAGAATACCCTCTGCCCTAAGCTGAATCACAGGCAACAACTGAACCACCAAATTAAGTTGAATTAACTTAACAAGTTAAGTTAAAGGAAGTCCACGGGATATAATGTAGGGCATTCATTTGTCTGTGTGATCTATATGTGTAAATATACATATCTGATGTGAACCACCAGGCTGTAAATTAGCTCTCACACATTTGCATGTATTTTGGAAAATAACCAAATTAATCCAAGTGATTACACGTGGGTTTGCAAGCTATTGGTCCACTTTAAGTTTGTATATACTGTATATATGCATATTTGAATAAACACAGGAACACAACACATTAGCACCATTTTAGTTCCACATTGCCATCTGCCAATTAGAGCAGAAGTGCAGATATAGCACTTACATTAAACTGCTTAGCCATTTTGCACCTATAAAGATGTGAATATATATTACTTACATATGCTGCTTAGCCCTTTTGCACTTATAAAGATGTGTTTCTACAACTAGCCAATTTGCTGGTATAACCATACATGCAAATACTGAAGAATATGCATTTCTTTATTTTCATAAATATGTTCTACAAAGTAAATGTCAAGCGTGAATCTGAGCATGATATTCCTCATCACTGCCTGAGATAAATCATAGATGACCAAACATGTAAACTGCAACATTAAAGCCCAATTTATACTTCGGTAGACGACACTTTTGAAAAGGTCGCCGACACAAATGACGTCATGGAAGACACTTTAAACCGTCGTTTTGAAGTGTCCGCTACATGGAGAAATTTCTACTGGCGCTGAAGTCGTCATAAAGTGTCGGGCAAGTGTGATTGGCTAGATACAACTGGCCCCGGTGCCTTCTATTATGACGAGCCCCTGTCAGTGGCATAAGGTAGATGGGCTCATGCAAGCTAGTTTACTAGTCAGGCATGAGGCGCGAACACACACCATTGGCGAATATATATCAACAATATTTTGGATTTGACGAATTAGTTACTTCGGTTATTGTATTGGGAAAGTAGACAGGTCAACTAGAAAGCGATCAGAAACATGGATAGTGCTTTGACTCGCGGTAACGTAAACAGACGGTCAAAGTGCTGAAACATTTTTAAAACACTGATGAAAGGAATTATTTGGTGCAGCAGCACACACAGCAGCTTTACCCACATCTGAAAAACACACACAATTAAACAGGCTCTCGGCGGCGACCTGCCTCAGAAAGTATAACAACCTGGGCCTCGTTTCCCGATAACAACGTATCTTAACGGCCTACGTGGATTTTGGCGACATCGTAGACTCAATAACACTTTCTACTTACGAGCGTTTCCCGAACATCATCTTAAAGTCAGGTGCACGAGCGCAACGTGCACGAGTTCTTAAGTATCTCTAAGGAGCTGTTTACGTCACGTTAACCTGTTTACGTTAATTGCTGTGAAATTAGCTAGCCTATGCGTGCATCGAACGTGCACTGTGCACTGAATTCGGGGCCGGGATAGTAACGCCATCTCCAGCAGAGTATTTAAACTGTGTTCCCATTGTAAGGACATTTATTACGATCTGTCTGAGAGTGGGCTGTCAAAGCTAGCATCATCAAAGTCATACAGTACAGTAGGCTACATACATTCAATAAAATTAACCTACATTTGAGTCCAACTGCATGACCATTCTTATCGTACACTTACCCTTACAATAAAGAAGTGATCCTATTTCAACCATAACTTCATTTTAAATAATTTCTTTCTTTATGACATTTAGTTTATAGTTTAGACAGCAACGTTGACATCTATATTCAACTGCATCCACTACATAATCTCAAACTTTATTTGTTGGTAACTCTCCAAAAAGGCTACCATTAACACATTTCTTAATGAAAAGGAAACATGCATCACAATAATACTTCAGTGTAACCTGTACCTATGTGGAGTGCAAATATGTCTTGCCATTACACTACACAACAGCTCTACGTCTGCTAACACTACAGAATGCATAATTCCTACGGGCACTGCACTAGTTTTGTATAGCCTAATCTTTATTTTCAAATACTCAATATTCTTTATTTCTATTTTGATGGGAATAGGCAGGTGAAACAATGACATTCTCATGATGTGCTATACACAGAAACATCGTTTGGATTTCTTCTATAATAGGCCGAACGACGCCCCTGGTGGATTGCATCGCTAAGTGTGAAGTTACTACTGGTCCTGACCACACGTAGAATTCTTCTCAACGAAAGATAAACTTAAGCTAAGTGCCGCGTCGGGAAACCGGTCTGCAACGTAGGATTCCTCTTACGAACGATTTCAAGTCCTTTTTAGGCTAAGTGCGTGTTCGGGAAACGAGGCCCTGTTCAATAATGGCTCGGCAGTTAGAAGGATAGGAGTTGTGCATACAAAGTTATTGCTACGTCCCTGTAGTTGTAAATAGCTCGCAGGGAATGATGAGATTCTGTCTGGCTGGGGGACTACCCAGTGTTCCGAAAGCTCAATATTTCGAAAAATTGTCCGAAATATTTTTACCAATTAAACCCTCTGTTCCGAAATGCCTTTTGTTCCAACCAGTGGTGCGGGATTCATGTTTGTGGTGGGGTGGCAAAAAGTGCGTGTGCAAGGTGAAGAATGCAAGAGGTCAGTTCACTGGAGGAATTTTCATGTTTTAGCCTACACATAGGCCTAAACAAGGAAGCTGGAAGTGCAGGCTCTGGCATAATTTAGAAATATTTTAAGTGGCACAAAACACATGCAGCATTTAATTTGCGCAGCGGAGACGCTTACCGGGCCTTAACGCATATAACTTTTCCTAGGCAATATTTGTTAACTTAGCCTACTCTGGTTTTGAATATAGGGTACCACTCGTGAGAAGGAAATCACCGGCAGATTGTCGCAGAACATTACGCAGATCTTGTTAAGCACTGACAAAGCATGCATGCGCAATGCACATCATAGGCCTGATTTATTCATTGCAATGCTATTTTGGAAAGTGTTGTGTGTGTGTCTGCTGGTAACAAGAGGTAGGCTAATCAGTGAATGTTGCATTTCTTGCGCCAACTTTATTAGGAAACGGGCAAACCCAGTCTCTGCGCTTAAGCTGCGTCCTCCACATGAGAAAGTGGAGGCGCCTGGAGAGGAGAATTGCGCGTCTCAAACGCGGTTACAATCAAGGGTTCCGCACGCTGCGGCAGCTGGGCAGCAGTTCAGATCTTGGTCCACAACTGTGTTTGACTTGTTTTGAAAACATACATTTTACCAAGCAATCATCATTGCAAATCGGAATATGACAAAAATACCAAAGAAAATAAGAACTTATTCATTTCATTGTATCGTGTTTTAATAGTTTATGTAGTGTAGGCGATGTTAGATTAGCATATTATTTTATTATAGCTTGCTTCCTCCACAGATAATACCTACCTGTTAAAACGGATATATATCATTAAACACTCTTCATAATTATGTCAGTGTGATTAGCTAGATAGACGGCACGCGCCGTTGATTTTCAAAAAGTAGAATGTAGTGGCAGAAAAATGTCATTAGCGCCTCTCCCATTATGACGAACTCGGCGACTCTTCGTCTGAAGTATAAACACACCTGGCCTGGAAGACACTTTTTTTTTGTGTCGGCGACCTTTTCAAAAGTGTCGTCTACCGAAGTATAAATTGGCCTTTAGCCATTAAAAAATCCCAAGAATCCACTGACAGTGACAGGATCAAACATCTGAAAAAAAGATTATGTTGGGGTTAAATGAAGGTGAAATAAATATGAAAATGATAAATGTATAATAAAACTACATTTTAAAATCATACTATCATTAGTTACAGTAATACTTAACATGGACAAATGGTTAGTGTTGGCATTTACAAAACAACATCAATGTTATATACTTTAATGTCACTGCAGATTTCGATTAATTTAAGTAGGGCAACTGTGACATCCAGGCATAATGTGTTTCCATATATTTTGTAGTCCTTGGATTTATACTTGCAACCCTGCACTCAGATTGAATCATGTATGTTACCAGTGGCGGTTCTACATGGAATTACGCACCGGGCGACCCCACCCCCCCCCCCCCCACCCATTTATACTTGCAACCCTGCACTCAGATTGAATGTTACATATGTAAATACTATGGCCAATCACTATACACTGACACAATAGACTAAAACATTGCAGCAGCATCTGAATATTCTTAGAAAAACATAAGACTTACAAGGTACATGTAGACTATCAAATAGTTTACTGACTAAGTAAGTATTGGAACTGGGAACTGGAAGTAATCTCCCTTTACATGTCTTTCTTTCATTCTATAAAATTAGATTTAAAATGACAGTAAATGAATCTGCATGTGTAGTTTTTGAGATTATACTAGCATTGCTACCCTACTCTGTACCTTGGCCTGCAACACAGGCCTACCACTTAGACAGATTAAAGCACTATAGCAACAGTAGCCTCCTGGGGAGACTAGACCTACTTTTTTTAATTGGACGTGATTTGATGATAATCAAATTGATCAAACCAAAAAATAAATAAAACTGAACTGATAAAAAATAAAATAGAATTTAAAAAAAAAAATGAAGCTAATTTCATTCGGTCCTAGCCTAGTGAAGGGTTAATTTACTGACCAATTACTGGTCAGTTACTGATCAGTAACTTTTGTATAATGGATACAGAGAAGGTTGACTGTACCACCATGGAAGTAAACAGCACTCCATGATATGAATATTTCATTAGACACCATTTTTGCCTAGGTTTGATTATATTTGATTTGAACTACACAAGAATATATTTTTGTTGTATTTCCATATCATAACCATTGTGACCACATACCATTTCTATCTTTTACACATTAAAAAAGCGATTGAATGAGTTTACAGGAAAATCCATTATGAAATTAAACTGAACTAAACTTTCTGAATGCATAGTCTACCAGAATGTTTGAAGGAATTTAAAATTAACACTTTTTATGTATCATGAATTATTGTAGGTGGATATGTTTTTACTAAAGCCAGAGTAAAATAGACCATACACCAAATATTCTTTAATATTTTGAGCTAAAATGACTTGAGATTTACAACCTTTAACATAGTTTGCCCTAAAGAAGTAGGTTGCAGCGAGATGAACCTGTTGCGCGGCCAATAACCGGGGGTGTAGTGGAGGGTAAACACATGAAAACGCCTTTTACAGACCTTTTCTAATTAAAAAAACAGCGTTTACTCACCTTTTTTTGATAGTTTACTTACTTGCCATTATGCAATTTAAAAATATATTCCGTGCTGTCCCCTTCACACACCTAAACCATGCAGGAGTGAACCCCTAGTACAGACAACGAAGTGGAGGAGCTGCATCCAACAGCTGACTTACAGTTCCCTGTGTGGGAGTATGTATCAGTCCCTTTGGTTGGCAGTTTAACAAGTTCCATCTTCCATTCATGACATTTAAAAATTCTTGGATAAACATTACTGACAAATTATAGATGCTTTGGGGTCAGCGGCTCTTCAGGACTTCCCCAAGTGAATAATGTATTTCCAGTGTTACAGCCAACTCTCAACACTCCCCCTAAGCATTTACAGGCGATATAATTTAGATAGTATTAAATAAATAAACATCAAGTAGATCCTAGTTATAAATTATCATCCTAGTAGGCTTACAGACAAATTGTTTATCTCTTCAATGTCCTCAGGGTTGACAGGAACAGATGTACGTAGGTCATTTTAAATATAATAACTAATGTTGTAGTGTTAAGTTGAGAATGTTGAGAATAAAACAGAACAGAAAGATAGAATGCAGATATTTAATTTTGGCCTGAAAATAAAAAAAACAAATACAGTGAGGTTACAAACTTTTAAAAGTGCTTTAGACAAATTGCATGTCACATTCTTCAAATATACAACACACTGGCTAACCAAAGGTTGCTATTTATTATAAAAACCTCATATTAATTTCACATCAAACACCTAATTATAGCAAACAAGTTCTTAAATAATAGACAAAAGTTTTGAAAGCCATAATAATAAATCTTACCTACTAGTCTTATCTTATCCACTTTGTTGACTGCCGGCAACTGCTTGCCATACACCTTGAAATAAATTGCCTGAAATGAATATCCCTATGTGCTGACTTCTGGTTATGCACCACGCACATAGACAGCATGGTTCAGTGGTTCTTTTTTGGCAGTCATAGAGCTAAAACATTTTTTAAGTCAAGATTCCAAAGTTGAGAGAGCGTTGCAGCTTTATTGCTGGTGTACTGTGACAAGACTTTAAATGCTTCTCTGCTGCCAAGTTCATAAGTAAAAAGGACCTTTGAGTGAAGACGGAAAAACTTAACAGCTGGTATCATAATAAATGAAAACAACATTCTCTTGAGCATACTTCCTTAGCCTTGTGATACTATTTATATACTTGTAACTATGTTGTCTTCATGACAGCTTTTCAAATATCCTCAAACTGTTTCCATCTCCAAAGTTGATGCATCAGTGAATCACACTGTCATATTATTAGAGTGTATTAGGTTCCATTTAGTCTGAAGAGACTAAAGGTGACTTGCAATTGCCTAAAAGTTCCTTTAAGAACCGGTGTAGCTAAATCACATCCACACGGTTTGAAGGCAGTTTGCATATGAATATTGCCATATTGCCATTCTCAGAACACCCTTACAGTATGATGATATGTGGGTCTAAATGCAGTTACAAATCAGTAAAACTGAGTATTTATATAGAGTATGGAACAACTGACATTTGAATTGATGATGTTCAAAAGTCTAGAAGGGGTGCTGTCGTGTCGTGGCTAACTCTTCTTTTCGGAAAATAACAGTCTTTGTTCTTGGTCGTCCAGAGAAATCTTCAAAAACTTCAGAAATCAGGCAAAGTGTGGAGCAAAAAAAGTCTATCTTGCCAGTGCAATACCAACAGCAGAAACCTGAGCTGGTCACAAGACTATACTGATTGTATAGGGTTTTGCATTCTCTTGTAAAGTAACCCATTGTTGGAAATGTGCCAAGCTCAGGCAAAGAATGAGTGTGACTTCCCAAAAAGACTTCCCTCAGCCATCATGGGGACTCTTCACACATTAATATGTTTGTTAAATCATTAAATTCACCATAAATCATTTTTTAATCACTAGTTACCATGACTATCCTAGTGGTTATACTGATTGTTAATATTCTACAAACATATTCTACACACATACTATTGGGTTTTCCTTCACATATTTTCCACCATATTTCCCTCATATGAGACTCCCATTGTCTCATCTATTGTGGGCACACTGGAGATTTTTAGTAATATGGTGTGAATACCTCTGATGATAACATCCAAACTCTTGTAATATGGTGTAAATATTTATCATGATTACATCCTAATTGTGGGGGTCTTTTGATCTGCCTGGGACCACTCCAGGACGGCCTCCGATGATGTCTGCATCTGAGAGTCGATATTATAGCTCCAGTCCAGCGATCACAAAAATCTGAGTTTTAGTTAACTCATCTTGAGATGTGACCTGTGCTCTCCCTTACGGTGTTCATTTTAGGACATTGTCAGATCTCAGTCTCAGTTGTCATTCTCACTTGGTCAATTGTCATTCTCACTTGGTCAATTCTCATCCTCAAATGGCACTTTGTCAGTTCTCATTCTCACATGGCATTTGTCAATTCTCATCCTCACATGGCATTTTGTCAGTTCTCATCCTCACATGGCATTTTGTCAGTTCTCATTCTCACATGGCATTTGTCAATTCTCATCCTCACATGGCATTTTGTCAGTTCTCATTCTCACATGGCATTTGTCAATTCTCATCCTCACATGGCATTTGTCAATTATCATCCTCACATGGCATTTTGTCAGTTCTCATTCTCACATGGCATTTGTCAATTCTCATCCTCACATGGCATTTGTCAATTCTCATCCTCACATGGCATTTTGTCAGTTCTCATTCTCACATGGCATTTGTCAATTCTCATCCTCACATGGCATTTGTCAATTCTCATCCTCATACGGCATTTTGTCAGTTCTAATTCTCACATGGCATTTGTCAATTCTCATCCTCACATGGCATTTTGTCAGTTCTCATTCTCACACGGCACTTTGTCAATTCTCATCCTCACATGGCATTTTGTCAGTTCTCATTCTCACACGGCACTTTGTCAATTCTCATCCTCACATGGCATTTTGTCAGAAAAAAAGTTGTCAGTCAGAGTCACATGGGGGGGTTGTTGACTAGTTTTCTGCAGCTTTTACAATGAATACCGCTGTGGTGTTTATGTTAACTGGTACAGCAAGAACTTTTGATACAACACGAAATGGTTGTTTTCTGCAAGCTAGTTCACTAGTAAACCCATATTTAATCCACCGGTGGCCATGGATACTACAAAGAAACTTTCCTGAAGAGTCTGTAGTCATCATCAACACATGGCGCGACGATAACAACTGTTCCGCCAGTACAGTGGTAAGTTGACCCTTGCATCCTTAATAATACAAATAAAATAAAAAAGCATTGTTAGAAAGTGAAGTATTGCATTTGACATGTTAATGAACATTTAAAATGAATGCCTCCACTTGTCGCTAAACTAACTTCGCTAGCTAGTCAAAGTTAGCAAGCTAGAATAAGGTCTATGATAGTTAGATAGCCTGGCGCTAAATTAACTTCGCTAGCTAGTCAAGTTAACAAGATAGCATAAGGTCTATGATGACAGCACACATCATATTTCTCGTTTGAATCGTTTCCTTCATGTTATACGTTAATGTCGACTGTGTTGTGTAATTAGTGCTATGTATTAGTCATTATTTAATGGTATGCACAAAACTTTACATCAACAGAGTAAGCTTAGCAATTCTGTAATAGCTATTTCTAACGAAACTGTGCATAGCCCTAGGCAGGAGTACAATTTAACAGATAGGTAATAGACATCATTTAAATGTACCCACATAATAGAATAGACTTTATTTGTCATTGTGCATTAGATAGACAACGAAATTGGTTTGTGCAACCACTAAAAAAAGTGCAGTTGTGCAGTTGTATTGACTGAAGCATTTCTGAGCTGTTATTTCAGCTCAACTCAGTAGGACTGATATTGTGCCATTGAGCCTCTCATTTTTTTTTGCACTAGCCTTTTGATATTGTCATGATGCATATTGCTATTGATTCAGTGTTAGTTCAGTTGAAATATTAATTTTTCTACAATGGAATAAGAACACATGCCAAAATCAAGTAGCTGCTTCAAAAGCTGAGAAGATTATATATTTAAATATGTTTTTTTTTTCCCAGTGGTGCCCAAACCTTTGCTATACAGTCACATGTCATTTAGTTGATATGATGTGTGTATGTGTCCAAGTCTTTGCAATAACAGCTTAGTTGTCTGTTTTCCAGAGATATTTCCAAAATGTCAGCTCAGAAAGAGGATGAAAGAAGTATCCTTTCTGAACCAAGTACTTATCTAATTAGGACCAAACAAGACTGGTTGAAGGGAACTTTTTTTTTGTTATTAACTAAGTAAACGCTATAGGCCTATTTCCAGTTTCCCACTGGCTTGTATGCATGGCCCTTCATGTCATTACAGTTTTTCCCAATCGTTTTCAGGCATTTAGCGAATCATGGGTCAACTTCATCTAATGCTCACATCTTCTTTGCACAGCAAGAGTCTTCTCTGGCGAATGGGTTAACCATTTCTCATTGCTTTCACACAAATTTCTTTGAGTTTTAACACACTTTTCAAAACAGTTTACACACTTCTCAGAGAAAGACACAAAACCTAATTGAATAACCATGTCAACACATTGCAGACACTTAGTAGCAGCCTACTGGCACTGCTCTCTATATTCTAAATATCGTCAGCACCTGTGTGAACTCTCTGTGCAAAACTAATCAAGCAGTTCTCAACCTCTAAAAAAGGGTCAATAGATCGAAGTTGATACTACAGTAAGCATGTATCGAATAGGCCACCAGGATCAGGACAAGGAAGAGGTTGTGGTAGAGGTAGAGGGGCCCCTGTCAGGGGATGTGGCATTCGTGTAAGATGCTCAAATGAAATTAGGGCAAGAGTCATTGATCTATAGTGAATCATGACCACCATGAGAGAGGCTGGCCAAAGGGTTCTTTCAAACCTGAGCTGTCATACTGTGGCATCAATTGTTTGTACGTTTAGCAATGACAATGACACTTTGCTGGCCTTCACAGTCAATATAATGTATTGTGCTTCACTGTATTTGCACTCTTGGTAACAACAATTTCTATACTTTTGTAAAGTATGTTGTCACAATACAATGTATACTGTAGTTTCACTAAAGTGTTTTACAACATATACCGTCGAATTCTGATTACTTTACGTAAATGTACAGTATTTACAGCCTATTGCACTATTTTTACAGAATAAACACACTGGCCCAAACTGGTGGCAGGGGGAGATTGTTCACTGCAGAACAGAGTTGACCTCATTTTGACGTACAGAATATACATGTAATGTGGAAAAAGGACTGCAATACTGTAAAAATGTTGTGTCAGAATCTTTGCCATTTTGTGCACAGTAGAACAAATGTTACGTAATCATATATATCATCATGATATAGTGTTTAGCAATACAAAAACAGAAATACAAAATTTTACTGTATACAAATGTTCAGGTTTCGAAGACAGTATTCCTTAAGCAAGAGTGCTCAGTACAAAACCCAAATTGTAGTACGTTGTCAGTGGTAAAATAGTCAATACTGGGAGGGTGTTGCACAAAAGTTGAAGTGATGCTTTCATCGGTTGATATTGAAAGCTGTATTTTGAGTTTTGCTATCCATTGTTAAATAAATGAGAAAACATACATTTTCAATTGAGCACAAATTGTAGGTTTTGTAGGAATTGTTTGGTTTTGATGGGTGTGTGATAAGTTTTTGAGAAGGTAGTGTCATTCTGCAACCATCATATAGTGTTTTGGTCATTTCAGCTTCAGTTAAGGGCTGTGTGTGAGCTGTTTTGAAAAAGTAAACAGTGAATGGAAAAATTTGCCAAAGCGATTGAGAAAAACTGTAAGCTAATGTGTGAGATTTAATAAACAACTTTGCATGCTTTTATTGAAGTTGTGAACAAAATGTACAATATAACATAATGTAAAATATAAAGATTTTTTTTCTTTCTTGCAGGTAATGACAAGCTTAAGTTTTTGGGTATGTGGGTACATCTGTGCATTGATGGGTAAGTAAACTAACAATGGGCCTCATTCGCCAACCGTTCTAAGAATTACATTTGTTCTTAAACCTCACATACACTGTTTTCCACAGAGATTCAGGCATTCACCCATGTTTACTATTCTGTCCTTATCTATTTTATATGGAAATCTTAGGAATAAACTTTAAAATTCTAACGACAGAGGGAAGGATAAAAAAAAATGGCTGACAAGGTTTGAGGTATTCCAGCAAATGGTTTAAACATCTTAAATCTTCAAAAGTCTTAACTACCTTACCACTAAGCTCTCATGTCTTTTAGTTATATATCATAAACTGTTGTTATCCAACAATAGAGTGATTTTGTGTGTTTTTATATTCACAGGGGATGATAGAGGCTGACATGCTCGAACTGGACAATCCTGTGCACGTGTAAGTTAAGAGTCTTTTGCTTTGTAATAACGAATCAGTAGCTAAATCCCAATGTCCTATCTAACTGTAAACCCGGACACCCTGAGCTAAAGGCATACCAGGCAATGTACACACAATCTATGAATTCCATTGTTGCTGGTGTGTCTTTAACTTGCTTGAATCAGTCCGTCACAAAGTCGAATCAGCATTGTTGAGTCAGAATTGTTTAGTGAGCTTAGGGGGAGATACTGGAATTTAGCCAGGATAAGTGAATTTCTAAAGATATTTATTTCCATTTTTTTGAAATAGCAACTGCCTGCAGTGCACCCACCTTTGTATACTTCAGGACGAACCGGATATGGAGCGGAGACTTTGGAATACCCATCACTTAAGGAAACAGCACCATGCTCCTGGTCCTTTCGTGAAGTCTGACGTGCTCTACCCCACACCACCTCCTAGTATTGTAATTGTAATGTAGTGCTAAGTTTTGTGTAGTGCAATACCAACAACCCCCCCCCCCCACACACACACACAGGGTTTGTCAATATGTTGTGCCCAGTGGAGCCAAAACTCCTTCGTTATGCCACCCGCTTCATCTGTGACATGGATGAGCAGTAGCAGTTGCTGGTTTCCAATGAAGAGTTCCTACGTTTGTGTGGGACCATTCTGGGAGATTTCCGGTTTCCACATACAGTCGATGGCTGCCTGGCTGCCTACATGAAATTAGTGGATGACATGATGATGTGGATGAACAGAAATGGGGCTCAAACACCCTCTACATTTGAAGAGGCAAAGGAATTGTACAAAATGATGTTGAGGGAAAGAGAGTGAAAAAAGTAAGGTGTGTGGGTCTGGGGATAGGGGTGGGAATCGAGAATCTTGTCACAGTTCTACATGGTTTCCCTCATTTTAATAAGGTGCTATGGTCACCTTAGTGGTAACGGCTATATTGTAGGCCCCAGCTTCACGTTTTATTATTCTAAAGCAGTGTATAAAAATCATGAACCAAATTTATGACAAATGTTCTTTAATAGAGTGCACTCTGTTAGAACAAAAAGACATTGATTCTGTACTAAACTGGTGTTCAGAACAAACAGGAACAAATACCAAAAACAAAAACACTTCCACACACTGACAGCATTTCCCTACAACTTGTACCCATATCGGCTATCTAAATCCAGCATTAGCCCCGACTTCAGAAACTCCACTACTTCTGAAGCGGTGGGTCGGGATTGTGGCCCATAGTTTAGCAATGACCACAAAAAGTGGTACTTCTCATTTAGACTTGCGAGAGCATATGGTGGAGTATTCAATGCCATGAGAGCAGCCAGCTCTCGTCGTCTTTTGATGACCCATGGGGTTGACCTTGTGAACAGTTCCAGGTAGGTGACCCCCAGGGACCACCTGGGAAGGCATATTTAAACTTATAAAAGCAAAGCAAGCAAAAAGGGCTGGACTAAATTTGATATGGAGCCAAATGATTGATATTTTTGGTTCAGTTTGTCAACTGTCAACCTATACACAATTTTTGGTTCAGTTTGTCAACTGTCAACCTATAGAAATTCAACGTGTTCTACAAGTTCTGCATTTTGAGACAAATTTTAAGGCTCAATGGCACAATAACAGTCCTACTGAGTGGAGCTAAAATAACAGCTCAGATGCTTCAGTCAATACATTATGTGGGTACATTTAAATGATGTCTGTTACCTATCTGTTAAATTGTACTCCTGCCTAGGGCTATGCACAGTTTCATTAGAAATAGCTATTACAGAATTGCTAAGCTTACTCTGTTAATGTAAAGTTTCGTGCATACCATTAAATAATGACTAATACATAGCACTAATTACACGACACAGTCGACATTAACGTATACCATGAAGGAAACGATTTAAACAAGAAATATGATGTGTGCTGTCATCATAGACCTTATGCTATCTTGTTAACTTGACTAGCTAGCGAAGTTAATTTAGCGCCAGGCTATCTAACTATCATAGACCTTATTCTAGCTTGCTAACTTTGACTAGCTAGCGAAGTTAGTTTAGCGACAAGTGGAGGCATTCATTTTAAATGTTCATTAACATGTCAAATGCAATACTTCACTTTCTAACAATGCTTTTTTATTTTATTTGTATTATTAAGGATGCAAGGGTCAACTTACCACTGTACTGGCGGAATGGTTGTTATCGTTGCGCCGTGTGTTGATGATGACTACAGACTCTTCAGGAAAGTTTCTTTGTAGTATCCATGGCCACCGGTGGATTAAATATGGGTTTACTTCACACGAGTGAACTAGCTTGCAGAAAACAACTATTTTGTGTTGTATCAAAAGTTCTTGCTGTACCAGTTAACATAAACACCACAGCGGTATTCATTGTAAAAGCTGCAGAAAACTAGTCAACAACCCCCCCATGTGTCTCTGACTGACAACTTCTTTTCTGACAAAATGCCATGTGAGGATGAGAATTGACAAAGTGCCGTGTGAGAATGAGAACTGACAAAATGCCATGTGAGGATGAGAATTGACAAATGCCATGTGAGGATGAGAATTGACAAATGCCATGTGAGAATGAGAACTGACAAATGCCATGTGAGAATGAGAACTGACAAAATGCCATGTGAGGATGAGAATTGACAAATGCCATGTGAGGATGAGAATTGACAAATGCCATGTGAGAATGAGAACTGACAAATGCCATGTGAGGAAGAGAATTGACAAATGCCATGTGAGAATGAGAACTGACAAATGCCATGTGAGGAAGAGAATTGACAAATGCCATGTGAGAATGAGAACTGACAAAATGCCATGTGAGGATGAGAATTGACAAATGCCATGTGAGAATGAGAACTGACAAAATGCCATGTGAAAATGAGAACTGACAAAATGCCATGTGAGGATGAGAATTGACAAATGACATGTGAGAATGAGAACTGACAAAATGCCATGTAAGAATGAGAATTGACAAAGTGCCATGTGAGGATGAGAATTGACCAAGTGAGAATGACAATTGACCAAGTGAGAATGACAATTGACCAAGTGAGAATGACAACTGAGACTGAGATCTGACAATGTCCTAAAATGAACACCGTACTCCCTGGGCTAGCTTCTGGCTCATCTGTCATTGACTGCACCTTTTGTGGGTACTTCCCACTGGGAAGACCCCTCGATTTTGTACATCTCTTTTATTTCCATAAATGACTGCTAATTTGGTCTGTTTTTGATTTTTGATGCAAGTTCACGTTTTGCCATTATTTCTTGGTTTCAGGCTGCTTCTACGGCCTGCACTAACACTTATAATAGCTAAAGGTACATTGGGCAGATAACCAGCAGTGCAGATGATACAATGTGTGAAAGTGTGTCTGTATTCATTAAAGAACTAGTTTGATGTTCAGAACATTTCATGTGATACGTCTCTTACTAAGTTCCAATATGTACCTGTTCTTCCAAAGCATTTTCTTTGAGAAAAATATCTATATAGGTATCTATAAACAGCAATATGACAATATTATGAAATGACAGTACATAATCTTAATCTACATCATGGAACATTTCATGGAAAGTGCAGGGCTTGCCTTGGCTTACAGTTTTTCACTATTGTTAAGAAGTAAAAAGCGAAAATTCGACACAATCTGCACAACCTTCACGTCATGTATCAATCGCTCGCCCCAAGTGGGAAATACTTAAGATTCCCTTATCTACATTAGAGTCCGATTTTCCTTGTGAACACACTGATGTCAATTACACATCACGTTGTTGTCAAAACAGTGTACACAAAGTTCTGTTGTTGCACACAATTTTCAAGTAAAATCTCAAAGCATCAACCTGCAAGGCACAAATAGTCAAATCTCTAAACTTTCAGGTCTTTTGACCAATTTGCAGTGAGGACTGCACCATAAAAGTGTCTTGAGCCTCTGTTTTGTTTGGTAAACTATTGAAAACTTTGAAAAGATCGACAACCAGAGAAGGAGAGGGGTAAGAGAGAGAGGAGGAGGAAGAGGGCCAAGAGAAGGATGAGGAGGACAAGAAGGAAGAGGAGGAGGAGGACAGAGAGAAGGGAGAGGAGGACAAGGAGGAGGAAGAGAATGAGGACAAGGTGAAGAAGGAGGAGGAGGAGGAGGAGAAATAAGAAGGAGAATGGTCATCTCTAATGAGATTTGGGCCGCTGTGGTAGACCATGTTTTCATGGTTTTTCATTAGAGCCTTCAGGATGGAGAACAAGTACGAAATCTGTTTGCCTTGTGTACTGTAATACTGCATATCAATAGAATATAGTGTGCTCACAGTATTTGTATTTTGCAGGACCACAAGAGAACCACACTGAGGAGGCAGAAAACACACTTTCTGTATTTTTTGAAAGCAAAGTAGCATTTTCCAGGAGATATAAAGGGTTTTGCATTTTTTGTTAGTTGTTTTGGGATTTGTGTTTAGAGTTTTGAGAAAACGAGGCATGCTTTACTGTAAAAAAAAAAAAAATGTGTGTAAGCAATTGAGGAAAACTGTAAGCATTTTATATACAATTTTATGTCAATACAATCTAGTGTTTGGTGGAACAGGAGACTGAAATTGTAAATATGTTTTTTGAGAACAACGGTATTGCTGTTTTATGTTTGACTATGAAAAATTTAGGCCTACACTGATACATTTTACAAAAGGAGAAATGGCTCAACGAGTCATTGTCATTCATATGGTGTGATTCGATGATTGTGTTTTCAATTTTGCACTTCTGTGTGCTGTAAATGCTTGGTTGTGTGCAGCAAATGCTTAGCTGTGTGTACTAAATGAATATATGTGTGTGTGTTTTGAAAATATGGCTGTGTGTACCAAATGAAAACACGAGTTCCATTTTGTGAACAGTTAAGAGATTTGATAGCAAAGAGTCATCTTGCAAAGGGAGTGTCAGGTTTAGCATTTTGTGTGTGAGGTTTTCAATTTTCTGTGTGCAGTTTTGAGAAAGACGTTACTGTTTTGAAAAACGGGTTTTAGCAACAGTGAAGAACTGTAAATGATAGAGATAATTAAATTGCTGCTGGTTGTGATTCTAACCCCATGGCCGAAGGTGACACTGATGTTGGAGATTGCAGGTTGATGTAAGAACATGTACCACTTAGTGCTTATTATGACACAAGGATTGCACACCTTTCACACGGCTGTTGGGAAGATCGACAGAAATAAAAGATTCTGGCTCAAATTGGGGTTCTGGAAAAATAAACCAGTTTTATTTGCTGAGGTTTATCTGTTAAGTTGTTACCAAAGGATAAGTCAGCACAAGACAAGAGACAAATAGATTATCTCCATTCAGCATCGCTGGAACCACAACAGGATGCAGATCACCTAGAAGAACCACCAGGCTGCTATTTACATTTAGTCATTGAAAGGCTATTGAAAAGAAGAATATAGCAGCAGGCAGCGATGTGGTGGCCAAGCTGGTCAGATGACCCAGAAGAAGCTTTCGATTCACTCAGAAGAGGCTTTTGATTTACTTAGCAGAGGCTGGATTCGAACCGATGAGGCTGCCTACGACAGGGCACCAATCACCAACTCACCTACCTACTGAGCTATTGTCGGTGATGGATATCACAGAGTTCAGTTACTGTTTTCAAAATAGAAGCGTTTTTTTCCTGTGGCAATGGTTGTCAAATTTGGACCAAGTTTAAATAGTTTAAACAGCTGTAATTCAGTCCTATTTAAGTCGCGGTGTTTGAGGTCTGAAGATAATCTGTTCCTAAATTTGGTGAATATTTGATATTCACCAAAAACAATATAGTCATTCCTTCAAAATGGCAGCCACATAAATTCGGCAAAATCAATTTGATTGAGTGTAACTAACAAACAGTTGTGAAAATCAAAACGCTAGAGTATAGCTTTTGTGAGGCTTGGTCTCAAGATCATGTGTGGCAATTTTGAAGAATATTCGACAAGAATTGTAGGAGGAGTAGCTAAAAAACGCCTTTCCTTAACATGGTAAATAGCGGAGAATAAATATAACTGGGTATGATGTGAGAGAGTGTGTTGAACTCGTCTTGATCCAGGGAATCCAATGATACCTCATTTTCAACTTCTTCAACTTTGACCCATTGGTGGCGCTAGAGGGTTCAAATGGGAGACATGAAACTTGGTGAAAATGATGAGGGGACTGGTACCAAAGAGTGTGCCAAATTTCACAACTTTCGACCATGCGCTTCAAAAGTAACGTGTGTAAACACATCTTCAACTTTGACCTATTGGTGGTGCTAGAGGGTTCAAATGGGAGACAAGAAACTTGGTGAAATTGATGAGAGGACTGGTCCCAATAAGCGTGCCAAATTTCACAACTTTTGACCATGTGGTTCTAGGGGCTGCCATAGACTCCCCATTGCAGAAGAAGAAACATTATAATAAGTACAAGTTTGAGGGTCTGCCACGCCCACACCTTTGAGATTTTGAACAATCCCTCAAGAAAATTTGATCCCCCATGGCTGAAGAGTATCCTGACCAAGTTTGAAGGCATTACCATTAAATCTGTAGGAGGAGTTGCGAAAAAATGCTTTTCCTTAACATTGGAATTAGCAGAACATTTATATAACTGTTTATGATGTCATAGAGTGCGTTGAACTCGTCTTGATCCAGGGAATCCAACGATACCTCATTGTGGAAAATGTGGCATATGGTTCAAAAGTAACTGTAAATGTGTAAATACATCTTCAACTTTGGCCCATTGGTGGCGCTAGAGGGTTGGAGTGGGAGACATGAAACTTGGTGAAATTGATGAGAGGACTGGTCCCAATAAGCGTGCCAAATTTCACAACTTTTGACTATGCGGTTCTAGGGGCTGCCATAGACTCCCATGTGTGTAATAATAAATAGAAAACCAATAGGTGGCTTTCGCAGCTTCGCTGCTTGGCCACCAAATATGTCACTTTTTAAATACCTGCACCAGAAGGGATGGGAATCGAGAACCGGTTCTTTTTTAGAACCGGTTCCCAGTGAACCGATTCTTTAGCGGTTCTGCTATCGGTCCTCTGTATGTTGCGCATGCGCGAACTTTTATAGATTCTTCAAAATGCAGCAAACATGGAAACTAGGTTGAAGCGCTCTTAAGTTTGGCTGTATTTCACACAACAAAATAACAACTACGCCACTTTTAACGTGTGTAAAAAGTCTATTTCGTCGAAGGGAGGAAATACAACAAATATGAATAAGCATTTGAACACACAGCATGGAATTAAATTACAGGAATGTCATGTGTTCCATGCATGCAGCAGGTCATGTATGCGCTTCATCTCCTCAAAAGTAAACGCCTCAAAAGTAAACTCCTCAAAAGTGATCACGTGTGAGGCAATTTGCCTTTATTGTGTGTCGTCCATAAAGTTATCTTCTGTCCCTTCGTTTGAAGCATACATTTTAGCTCCGGCATTGGTCTCCCATTATTGATCACTTCACGTTTGGATTAAATATCCAGTTTTGAGAAATGTTTTATCGTAACAGTGTTAATTATCGGAGGGCGTGTGTTATCCGCAAATGTTCGCGTTGTCATGTGAACCCATTATTTAATGTCATTGTACAATTAAATGCTAAGTTTATTATCGGAGGGCGTGTGTTATCCGCAAACGTTCGCGTTGTCATGTGAACCCATTATTAAATGTCATCGTACAATTAAATGCTAAGTTTAATAATGGATTAAAAATCATCAGCTAAATTGATTCATTATTATTAACATTCAACTGTTTAACAGAATGGCCGATGGACACTGTCATATAACTGACATACCTTCGCTAGCTTAGCTATAGAATCTTCCATTTTCAGCTCCCTTCATTGAGGCAGAGGTAGTGTTTGCCTCCCCTCTGTTCTTTCAATGTGGCTTTGTGTCAGAGCAGCAAATTCAGCGATTTTGTCAGTGCCATTTATTTCATTGGGTAAACCAGCTTTCACTTTATAAATAATCTCCATTTCCATCCAAATTAGCTGATGATGACGTTCAGAGTAAAACAGGTTCAGAGGCTGGTAGTCTGGCTTGGTCACAGGCTACAACTAGCACGTCTTGTGCATCTCTAGCCCATCCTTTCTTCGAGGCAGGGAAAAATAAAATGAGCTTGTATCCTCCCGGAGAAAGCAGACATGCTTATTTTTCTGCCAGGAATTGTTGATGATCCATACAATTGATGGTTGCAGACGTAATGGTATTTGCCACTGCTAGTTTAGATTTTTAGCAGCTCAGTTCATATAGGCTTCCAGTTTTAGAAAAAGGAAGGAGCATTGCAATTTCTAGGAACATGTTTAAATTGAACAGAATACATTTTATTTAAATTATGTAAATTTGATTTTAATCTTAATTTCTACAGAAGAATTTCAGTTTTATATAGTTCAAGAGGAATATGTATAAATGTTTTGGGTTATTTATAAAGTTGAAATGTGTATGAATTAGTGATGTGTCGTTCGTGAACGATTCGTTCATTTTGCATTGGCTAAGCCAAGGAAACAGAAATGATTTGTTGAATGCAGGTCACGTAAAAATGATCCAAAGACCCGTATCCGAGAGACCCAGTCGGAAAAAGAACGAATAATTTCTGTTTCCTCTAGCTGACTGTACTGAGCCTATGCAGGTCACGTGGAAAAGGATCCAACGACCCATATCCGGCAGATGAACGAATCATAGATCCAAAGACACGGTTGTCAAAAGAACGAATCATTGAACGAAAGACACGTTTGGCAAAAGAACGAAACATTGAACGAAAGACCGATATCCGGCAAAAGAACGAATCATTGAACGAAATACCCATATCCGGCAGATGAACGAATCATAGATCCAAAGACACGGTTGGCGAAAGAACGAATCATTGACCCAAAGACACGTTTGGCAAAAGAACGAAACATTGAACGAAAGACTGATATCCGGCAAAAGAACGAATCATTGAACAAAAGCCCGATATCCGGCAGATGAACGAAACGTTGATCCAAAGACGGTCGGGAGGTGAACGATTAGGTCATCTGCCGGATACAAGTATTTGGATCATTTTTCACGTGATCTGCATAGGCTCAGCATGGGAAGCTAGAGAAAACCGAAATGTTTCGTTCATTTTGACTGGGTCTTCGGATACGGGGCTCTGGATATTTTTTCACGTAACCTGCATAGGCTCAGAAGAGGAAACAGAAAGGACTTATTAACCTCGTTCACTTTCGAGTGTCTATGTTTAGTAAGACGTGAATGATATTTGTTCACAAGAAATAATTACAGGTTTAGTTATTTTAACTTTTTAAAACTTTACTTACAGTTCAGTGCAGCGTAATTGTTTGCCGTGATAATTAAATGCTTATGTGATAATAAATGACCATTTCATCCAAACTTTCATAATATATTATTTGAATGCAGGAATTAGTATCTGCTGGTTTACATGTAGTAACCTCCATGAAAATATGATACGTGTTTGTAGTGGACGTATTTACGCCAGTGAATTGGCTATAAAATTTAAAAATGAACGAATGACTCGAAAAAAGATTCGTTCATTTTACTGAACGAGATTCAAAGATTCGAGTCGGTAAAATGATCCGAACTTCCCATCACTAGTATGAATACATATATGGTGTGTGCAGCATTATAGAAAGTTATATAAAAGAAAATGAATGTAAATAAACTTGTTTGTGCCTTTTTTTTCACCCCTTGCCCAATAAGAATCGATAAGGAATCGAATCGATAAGCAGTAATCGATAAGGCATCAGAATTGTTAAAATCGTATCAATTCTCATCCCCACCAGTCGTGATCAGTTCATATTGAGAGAAAAAGAATACATTACGGGTGGGATGTGGAAAGGAGAAGTCACACCTTTTCTACCAGCTGAGCTCAGTGCCAGTACCAATACCGGTACCAAATTACCAGTCCTTTACCACCTTTGTATTATAATGATTTTCATTTTAATGTTTTCCCTTGTTCCCATAGAGACCTTCAGCAATATATTTAAGTTAAGTATTGTGAAGTTGTGACGAACATTAACTATTTAATAAAAATAATAATGATAATGAATTTTATTTGTATGGCACACTTTAACAAACAAGTTAAGTCTCAAGGTGCTTTACAAAGCAATCAATTAGTGTCCCAAACGAAGACAGTTGATAATTATAAATCAAAATCATAAATCAAAGACAGGTAAACGAAAAAAAAAAGAAGGCAAACTAAATAAAAAACAACACAAGAACCAAGTTCTTAGTTGAAGGCAGAGATGAAAAGGTTAGTTTTTAGTTTAGACTTAAAGTCAGTGAGGGAATCTATAGCCCTTATCCTCTTCGGGAGGTTATTCCATAAGCAAGGCCCCAGTGAGGAGAAGGCACGATCTCCCATGTGGGCCAGCTTAGTCCGGGGAACTGCAAGGAGGTTGGAATTTCCTGACCTAAGTGTCCGGGATGAGGATTGAGGGGTGAGGAGGTCCTGGAGATAGGTTGGCACAGAAGAGTTTATGGCCTTGTGAACTTACAGTAGCCATCCGATGTAGACATGCTATCAAGGAAGTTAAAGCCCATGGGTGCAGGCTCCTATCGTACTGTAAGCATGTCTGGCGTCGATGGATGAGGTTTATTCACTGCACAGCTCTGTTCCCGCTGGCTACCATTACACAGGGAAGGTGTGTTGAATAGCGATTATTTTGGTGGAAATTTGTTAGAATTTTAAGTATCATTCAGTATGGTGAAGGTAATTAAATGCAGTGTGAATGTGGGCTGTGTTGCCAAATCCACAAATATTGCCCTGTTTAGAGTAGTTAACATGTTCTGCCATTGTGCAGAGTTTGTGTCCTGGTTTCAGAAACAAAACCATATCCATGGTTCATGTCACTGTGCTGAGCAGGGCTAATGCAGACCAAATGGACGTCTCAATGGCCAACCATCTTGCTGGTGCTGTGCTTTAGACCAGTGGTTCCCAAACTTTTCTGGCTCACTGCACCCCTAAACATATCTCTCTCCATCCACGGCACCCCTATTTTTATTTATTTTTTTCTCTCAACCTCCCTTGTATCATATTTGTACTTTATGCCATTTGATTTAACATTGTGATATGTTGAATAGGCCATAACTTCTTTTATTATAGGCATTACAATGAGAAGGTGAGGTTTATCTAATTTTGGTTATATTCAAATTAACCACTCTCTTTAATTCAACTAATTTGATAGAACTTTTGAATAAATAGTGAACAGAATATGAACAGACAACGTCTGACCCTTTCACAAGTATATCACAGCCAAAATACGTATAGGTAATAATTGTGAAATTAACTGTCAGTAACAAAACATATCAGGAACAAACCTTCAATATAAAGTTCACAAAAATATAGTTCTACTCGCTCCACAGACAACTTGTCAACTTAATAAGACACATGTGACTGTCTCTGACTGCAGAGTTTGTTAATGCGAGGAGGGATTGTGAATAGTGCAACACAGAGGTCAGCACCATCAGTGGACTCGTCTATTTGAAAACTAGCCTTTTGTGCCTTCTCAGACACATGCACGGTAGAAAGCATACGTTCGCTCTATGTGTTATTCTGAGTTTTTTGCAATATTCAATGTCTGTTCTGGTGTGCCGGGTGCTTGGTCTCCAGGTGCTTTGGCAACCTGGGCACCATGGCTGCATTAGCCAACGTCTCGCTGCAGACCAGGCAAGCATACTGGTGTGGGGGCAAGTTACCTCGCCACACCAAGTGATTAAGTGAACCCATACTGGAAGTACGAGTCGTTATAATCGTTTCTCTTTGCTGAATTCAAATCCGATGTCTGTTTCTGTGGAGGTGGATGCACTCTCTTTAGAAACGTATCCATTGCGCCTACCTGCACTCCTCCACCTGCTGTCAATACGGAATAACGAACAAAGTCAACGAAAGAACTGTTGACGTTACGCACTGAATCAACTGTAAACTGTAGCCTAATGTTTTTTGTGCTTCAAATACAATTTTAATTGATATAATAACAATACAATTTATTTTGAAATTGATATTATGTTTTATTTTTATGTCATTAAATGATCAAGCCTTGGGCCATTCCGCGGCACCCCTGAGCATGCGTCACGGCACCCCAGGGTGCCGCGGCATCCACTTTGAAAACCCCTGCTTTAGACAATGCACGTCTTCATTTAGAAATACTCTTTGAATTTTGACTTTGGCTTAAGTGACAGAGCGGCCAAGACATTTGTAAACAACATCCTCTGTACAAGGAGTCTGACAGCTATTCAGAAAGATTAAAAAACATGTCCTTGGATGTACTACAATGTATTTCAGAAAATTATAGTTTATGAGACAAGTAAATCACAGTGTGTTAGAAAACTGCTGAATAAAAACAGTAAATGTTACCATTCAGTTATTGCTCTTGCCTTTGAACCTCAAATATCAGAAAACCATGCAGATACAGAATGCTCCATAAGAATGCTGCCCTCTTAAAAGTAGAGTGTATATCTATGTACAGCCATGCTACCGGTAAGTTGATATGCTGAGCTGGCTTTTGTTTCAGCTCTTGCTGCATACATTAGAATTAGTGCAAAAGTCTTAGCCTCAAGGCCCTCACTGCTACATTATCTGAACAAACCCCACAGGCATGTCTGATTACATCAGCTGTTGTGTCACATCAGTAGTAGATTTCCCAAGGAGCTATCAGGGTCAGATATCTGTCATATGGAGAAATTAGTATGTTTATATCAAACAACATATTTCAGTAAATCAAACTAATAAGTAAAACCCTTTATGTGGATATGGGGTGCCCACACTTATCATGGGATACAAATTGCATTTTAAGCATATTGTTATGTCTGAAAGGATCAAAAATGATCTCTCCAGATACATGCATAGTACACTGAATGTAATAGTGGAGAACCCTGGTACTGCAGCTACTGCATGCAACAAAGGATAATTTAAGATCACTGTTACCCTCAAGTCTGTGAACATAAGGGTTTGTGCCAGTACTTTGAGCTTCACAGCTTCTCCCCTTGACATTTATGTGGTGCTAGTTTTGGGAATGCTATACCTGTAGATGCTTTTGAGTCAACAGCTCGTCAAGGCTTCCCTAAGTGAATGATGTATTGACAGTGTCACAGCCACCTCTCAGCACTTTCCCTTAGAATGTATTACTGGCAACAGACTCTTGCCAAAACATTAGTTATTATTAATTAATTCAAAACTGTATTAAAAATAGGGTGGTAAGATGCAAACAGACAAAATGAGGGACGAGTAATAGGTTTGTGAGGGACAATGATGCACATGTTACCAACGCTGAAAGGTAGCCTAAAACTTGGATATACTGTAATGCCAATCTAACTGAAGTCGATTCCACACCTGTGTGAAGTTGGCCCCCAGTCTCATTCAAAATATTAAAATAAAACTGCTGTTCGTTTGTGCTAGGTTTGTGCTGGTTTGTGCCGTAAAAATTATCGTTTGTGCTGGTAAGGATTTTGAGTTATTCAAAATTGCATTTTCTGGCATGTGACGTCACCCAGCCCCCCGTTCACGCCCAAATCTCATCAAAATAGTCCCAATCGTTAGTGCTACGTTTGTGCTGGTTTGTGCTGTCAAAAGAAATAGTTTTGCTATTATGGTTTCATAGATAATCCCGTTTGATTTTTCACACATGACGTCACACAGCCCCCCGTCCACCTTCAAATCGCGTCAAAATGGTCTCTATCGTTAGTGCTACGTTTGTGCTGGTTTGTGCAGTCAAAAGAAATATTTGTGCCACTATAGTTTAAAAGTTATTCCAGTTAGATTTTTCTCAAGTGACGTCACTCAGCCCCCGTCCATCGTCAAATCGCGTCAAAATGGTCTCTATGTTTAGTGCTACGTTAGTGCTGTTAAAAGAAATGTTTTTGATACTTTACTTTTTAAGTAATTAATAAAACTTTATTTTCCCTTCTTGTTATGACAAACAGACCACTTGTTATGCAACCAGCACCCCTAGAACGTTCAAATCGCGTCAAAATGGTCTCTATCGTTAGTGCTACGTTTGTGCTGGTTTGTGCAGTCAAAAGAAATGTTTGTGCAGTTTAAAATATTGTAGCGTAGCTGGGATGCCGCTACACGGCCAAGTGTTATTGTTATGCCGCGGTGTATGATGGGAGTCAAACATCGCAGCTGTTAGCCTAGCCGCAATGCTAGGTCTTGGTTATATGTTGTTGTTATATGCGTATCTATGTAAATACCCGATTGTAATGGTTCCTGTTGTGATTTGTGATGTATGTGAAGTGCCACCATGTTTGTGTAATAGATGTAATGTCGTTATGAATCCCTGAAGTTATTGTAATCTTTGTCTAAAGTTTGAAGTTCGAGACAGTAAAGAGTTTGGAACCTCATCTGTGACTCAGAGCATTCTTTACTTCGCCACATTGGTGTCAGAAGTTCGGATCGGACGAAGCCTGAAGGATGTACACGCCATGGGGAGCACCTGGAGGTGTCATCGAACCGAACTACTCGAGGACCACTCTACCAGCCTTCGGGATGGAGGAGTCACCGCTGGACGCACCACCGCGACGTCTCTTCGATGGAGCCAGCGGACTGCGGCAAAGGAGCGACGCCAAGGGAGACGACATCACCCTGCCCGCCTTGGATCGACTGCCCGCCCTGGAGCCGATCTACCCGGGACCACTGCAGGATAGGCAGCTCCCGATGCCGACGCTGGACGCCCAACCCGTCTACAACCCGGCGAGGCGAGCGACGACGAAGCTGCCCAAGTACCATGGAGAGGGACCGCTGGAGACCTAGAGGCTAGCCAACCGCTGCAGACGGGACGGAGAGAGCCTCGGGGCATTCGCCGCTGATCTGCGGTTCTACACCGGGAGCACATTCGTATGAACTTTCCCCGCTCCCTGGCTACAGCACTGGACGAAGCCGAGCGCGTCGAGCATGTCCTGTGCGTAACCAGACATCAGGTACGACAGGCAGACGCGGCGGTGGAGCTCGGCGAGGACGAAGTGGTGGAGGCGAGGCAAGCAGCGACGACTAACCCACGGCGATACCCCGGACGGAGCCCCGGTCAACAACAGCGGCGGCGAGACGACGGCTGCTATCGGTGTGGTGAGCCTGGTCATCTGGCCCGCCATTGCTTGGCACCAGCACCACGGCAGCCGTCTTTAAACTGCTGAAGGGTGGCCTAACGGGAGGATCGCCACCCTTGCCTATCATCATAGCCCCCTCCCCCGGTCAACAGAGACTAGGCCGTATTGGCCAAACACATGGGTTGTTTGTGGACATTGACATTGATGGCGTGCCCGTGCGGGCGTTGGTGGACACCGGGTCCACCATTTCAATCATCAGACCCGGTGTCCTACCCAACACCGACCAGCCCACACCACCGGGCTGGATGGCTACAACAACACGCATCACGACAGTGACTGGAGAACAAGCGTCGATGAAAGGGAGGAAGTTACTGACGGTCTCCATCGCTGGCCGCACAGTGCAACACTCATTCTGGCTGGCCAATATTCAGGACAACAGCATCATTGGCCTGGACTTATTGACTGTGTGGGGGGCTAATGTGAACTTGAAAGACTCTTTGCTTCACATAGGCAAGGTGACCGTGAGTCTGCGCGCTGTTGGGGAAGTAACAAAGACACGAAGCGCTGCAGCAGTTGGGGCTGTGCCGGCAGCAGGAATGTCATCAGCTGCCCGGCAAACGAAACACGGCAGTCCTCTCATAGGTCCGCTTCACAGGCAGCGCACTCCTTCCAGTCCGGGCTGGTCCCCGCCCCCTCCCACCGCCACAGCTGAGCTAGGCTCCAGAAGTACATCACGCCGGAAGCAAAACAAAGCGGTTCGCAGCTTCAGCGCTGCAACACCACAGCCGTCTCAAGAAACACAACAAGCCGTCAAAGACCTGTGTGCTCGTAGTGAGGGAGGGCTGCTGCCTGCCCAAAAGCTTTGCCTACAGCAACTTCTGCTGGGATTTATGGACATTTTCGCTGCACGGGACGAATAGTGTGTTGTCACAAGGTTGGTGCAGCACGACATTGACACAGGTAATGCTCGCCCGATTCGCCTTCGTCCCCGGTGATTGCCCCTAGCCAAACGGGAGGCAGCAGAGCAACAGATCGCAGAGATGGCAGCAGCTGGAGTCATCGAGCAGAGCAACAGATCGCAGAGATGGCAGCAGCTGGAGTCATCGAGCAGAGCAACAGTCCGTGGACGGCGCCGGCGGTCCTGGTGAGAAAGAAAGATCAGACATGGCGGTTCTGTGTCAATTACAGACGCCTCAATGATGTCACACGAAAAGACTCATACCCCTTGCCACGGATCGACGACGCGCTCGACGACATTGCCAGGTCGAAGTTCTTCAGCTCGCTGGACCTCCGAAGCGGCTATTGGAAGGTACACCTCACACCAGCGGCCCGCGCCAAGACGGCGTTTTCCATCGGGCAAGGACTATGGCAATTCCGAGTGTTACCCTTCGGATTGTGCAACGGGCCCGCCACCTTCGAGCGCTTAATGGAGAGAGCGCTCGAGGGTGTGCCACGGTAGCCTGGTGACACCAGCCTACGTATTTCCGCCTGATTTGATTTCAAGCCCATACGTAGTCTGGCCCAGGCCCGTCTAACATCGTTTCAGGGCTTCACCCTACAACCGCACCAATCAGCCAACAGTTCAGAGCTGTGACGCAAAACTCGCCTTGCCGAGGTGCATGTAGTACAGCGGAGTTTGTAGTTTACCAGCATTGTCTCAACTCTCAAGAACATCAGAAAATTTAAAGGAGAACAAGAGGATTGTCTTGTAAGTTTTATGATGGGAAAGGACGTCGTAGCTCTTCTCCCAACTGGCTTTGGGAAGAGTTTAATCTACCAGATGGCCCCGCTAGTAATGGAGAGACGGGAGACCGAATGCTTACCAAACGTTGCTGATTGGTTAAGGGAACTCCAATGATTTTAAACCTCAAGCTAAGCACCCGCCCATCTCGGAAACGAAAATGCATGGGGTTTTGCCAGACTGACTGATGGAAAGAAATGGCGTCACAGGCTGGTAATGGCCAGGCTAGTGCCACGGAGTCGCTGTGGGGTGTTTCTGGACGATTTACTATGCCATGCAGCGGACTTTGAGGGGGCTATGGCTAATCTGCAGGAAGTGTTCGCGGCCATCCGAACAGTGGGGCTGCGACAACACCCGCGGAAGTGCCATCTGTTCCGGAGGAAAACGGCTTTTCTCTGACACATCGTGAGTGAGGCCGGTGTGTCCACCTATCCGGGCAAAGTCGCTGCGGTGAGAGACTGGCCGACACCCCGCGACGTCGCTGAGCTGCGGAGCTTCCTGGGGCTGGCGTCCTACTACAGGCGCTTCGTCAAGGGCTTCGCAGAGATAGCTAGCCCACTACATCGGCTGACGCAGAAGGCTCAGCCCTTCGATTGGAGTGAGGGCTGCGCCACTTCTTTTGACAGGCCGGCGGGCTGCACTGGTCGAGGCACCGGTGTTAGCATTCCCTGACCCCACTCGCTCTTTCATCCTTGACACCAACGCCAGCGGCGTGGGTGTTGGGGCAGTGCTATCACAACACGGCGAGCACGGAGAGCAGGGGATCGGGGAACTACTTCGTCACGAGACGAGAGCTACTGGCGTTGGTGCTAGGAATTAAGCAGTTCCGGACTTACCTCTATGGTCAAAAGTTTCTCCTGCGCACTGACCATGCCGCCCTCACCTGGCTGTTGAACTTCCGCAAGCCAGAGGGGCAGCTAGCTCGTTGGCTAGAGACACTGCAAGACTATGACTTTGGCATCCAACATCGGGCTGCCAAACTGCACAGCAATGCGGACGCGCTGTCTCGGCGACCGTGTGCGGCAATGCAGTGCCGGCAGTGTGAGCGTCACGAGATAAAGAGCTCGGCGGCCGAGACAACACACCACCAGCATCCGGTAGAGGCGGAGGCGGAGGTCCGGGCAGCCAACGCCGCGGACAAAGCGCAGATCGCAGACGACGAGGGTGAGGTCTTCGACCATCAACAGCTGCAGCAGATGCAGGAGCAAGACCCTGTCCTCACCAGGCTCCGTTCTTGGGTGGGAGAGGGGCAGCGTCCACCATGGTCTGCTGTTTCCGCTCTGGATCTGGAGACCAAGACGCTGTACTGGCAGTGGCCCAACTTCACCATCAGAGAAGGGCTGCTGTATCCACCATCAGGTCAGCGCGAGACAGTACAGCTGCTGGTGCCTCCCTGTGTGCGTGGCCAGGTGCTACAGATGAACCACGGCGCGGTGGGGGTAGGACACTTCGGAATCTCAAAGACGCTACACCGACTCCGGTCACTTTTCTACTGGTCGGGTTGCGCCTCGACGCCGAGCAATACGTGCATTGCTGTGACGCCTGCAAAGCCAGGAAAGGGCCCGGGCGGCGGTCCCATGCCCCACTACAACGTTACCAGGGGCACCCATGGAACGTGTCGGCGTGGATTTCCTCGTACCGTTTCCAGTGACTGAGTGTAATAACCGCTACATCCTGGTGGCTATGGACTACTTCACCAAGTGGCCCGCGGCGGACGCAACTTCCGACCAGAGTGCAGCAACAATGGCGAAGTTCCTGGTTGACAAGATGTTCTCTCGTTTCGGCGCCCCGGAGGAACTGCACAGCGATCAGGGGAGGAACTTCGAGGCAGAGGTGTTCCAGGACATCTGCCGATTGCTGGGGGTGAAAAAGACACAAACAACCCCACTACACCCTCAGAGCGATGGACTGGTGGAAAGCTTTAACAAGACGCTGGCGGAGCAGTTGACCTTCACCGCCAATCGGCAGGCAGATAGGGACCTTCACATTCCCATGGTCCTGTGGGCGTACAGGAGCGCAGTCCAGGAGAGCACCGGATGCACACCCGCTTCCCTGATGAAACTACTACTACCGGCTGCGTGACCAGCTCGGCAAAGCGCATTAGCTCAACCGGGAGGCGCTGCACACGGCGGGTACACGTCAGAAGCGGGCCTACGACAACCGCTAGACTGGACAGAACTTTGCTGCGGGCGACAAAGTGTGGGTTTATTCCCTGCAGCGGAAAAGAGGTATTTGTCCAAAGTTGTCCAGCAAGTGGATAGGGCCACGTGTTGTGCTAGATAAACTTTCAGATGTTGTGTACTGTGTGCAGCTAACAGGGCGCAAAAGAACTGTGGTCCTCCACCGTGACCGCCTAGCACCCTACCGGCCCTTAGCTCGCATCAGTGGGGAAAAAGAGACTGTGGGGGAATCGTCCACTGGGACTGTAACATCTCCGCCTGCAACGAGGGCGCTAGTGAACCACTCAGGGCGTACCCTCAGGGCCCCTGCCCATCTTCAGGACTTTGTCATGCAGGCTGGGGTTTATGGGGACATGTAACCCGCCTGGAGGGGGCTATGTAGCGTAGCTGGGATGCCACTACGCGGCCTAGTGTTATTGTTATGCCGCGGTGTATAATGGGAGTCATACGTTGCATCTGTTAGCCTAGCCATAATGCTAGGTGTTGGTTATATCTTGTTGTTATATGTGTATATACAGCCGCGGAAAAAATTAAGAGACCACTTCAAAATTATCAGTTTCTCTGGTTTTACTATTTATTGGTATGTGTTAAAGTAAAATGTACATTTTTGTTTTATTCTATAACCTACTGGCAACATTCCTACCAAATTTCAAATAAAAATATTGTCATTTAGATCATTTATTTGCAGAAAAATGACAATTGGTCAAAATAGCAAAAAAGATGCAGTGTCTTCAGATCTCGAATAATGCAAAGAAAACAAGCTCATATTCATTTTTAAACTACACAATACTAATGCTTTAACTTAGGAAGAGTTCAGAAATCAATATTTGGTGGAATAACCTTGATTTAAAATCACAACTTTCATGTGTCTTGGCATGCTCTCCACCAGTCTTTCACATTGCCGTTGGGTGACTTTATGCTACTCCTGGCGCAAGAATTCAAGCAGCTCGGCTTCTTTTCATGGCTTGTGACCATCCATCTTCCTCTTGATCACATTTCACAGTTTTTTTTATGGGATTCAGGTCTCGAAATTGGGCTGGCCATGACAGGGTCCTGATCTGGTGATACTCCATCCACACCTTTACTGGCCTGGCTGTGTGGCATGGAGCATTGCCTTGCTGGAAAAAACACTTCTCAGAGTTGGGGAACATTGTCAGAGCAAAAGGAAGCAAGTTTTTCTTCCGGGACAACGTTGTACTTTGCCTGGCTGAGGTTTGTAAAAGACCATAAGGATTGAACCAAAGCGGACTGGAGGGTCTCCTAGTTCGTCTTCTCTGATGAGTCCAATTTTCAGCTTTGCCCAACACATGGTCGTCTGATGGTTAGACGGAGACCTGGAGAGGCCTACAAGCCACAGAGTCTTGCACCTACTGTGAAATTGGACTCATCAGAGAAGACGAACTAGGAGACCCTCCAGTCGGCTTTGGTTCAATCCTTATGGTCTTTTACAAACCTCAGCCAGGCAAAGTACAACGTTGTCCCGGAAGAAAAACTTGCTTCCTTTTGCTCTGACAATGTTCCCCAACTCTGAGAAGTGTTTTTTCCAGCAGGGCAATGCTCCATGCCACACAGCCAGGCCAGTAAAGGTGTGGATGGAGTATCACCAGATCAGGACCCTGTCATGGCCAGCCCAATTTCGAGACCTGAATCCCATAAAAAAAACTGTGAAATGTGATCAAGAGGAAGATGGATGGTCACAAGCCATGAAAAGAAGCCGAGCTGCTTGAATTCTTGCGCCAGGAGTAGCATAAAGTCACCCAACGGCAATGTGAAAGACTGGTGGAGAGCATGCCAAGACACATGAAAGTTGTGATTTTAAATCAAGGTTATTCCACCAAATATTGATTTCTGAACTCTTCCTAAGTTAAAGCATTAGTATTGTGTAGTTTAAAAATGAATATGAGCTTGTTTTCTTTGCATTATTCGAGATCTGAAGACACTGCATCTTTTTTGCTATTTTGACCAATTGTCATTTTTCTGCAAATAAATGATCTAAATGACAATATTTGTATTTGAAATTTGGTAGGAATGTTGCCAGTAGGTTATAGAATAAAACTAAAATGTACATTTTACTTTAACACATACCAATAAATAGTAAAACCAGAGAAACTGATAATTTTGAAGTGGTCTCTTAATTTTTTCCGCGGCTGTATGTAAATACCTGATTGTAATGGTTCCTGCTGTGATTTGTCATGTATGTGAAATGTCACCGTGTTTGTGTAAGAGATGTAATGTCGTTATAATTCCCTGAATTTATTGTAATCTTTGTCTGAGTTCAGTGTTCGAGAACAGTAAAGAGTTTGGAACATCATCTGTTGACTCAAAGCATTCTTTACTTCGCCACAATATGTTTATGGCAAGAACGGTGGAGCTGCGTTTTTTCTGGATAAAAAGCATTATAGCGTTTACATTTCTCAACCGATTTCACTGAGTCATCTTTATATTCAAGGGTTTATGATCGACGTCAAGTTCCCCTCAAAAAAATTGTCTCCATGTTATATCCTTAGCTCCAGCCTTGACGGTTCATTTTCTCGGTCTCCAAGCAGCTCTCATAATTTCCAAACAGCTTGAGGACTCTGTCGAATTCCGCAGAAACTTCCAATTAGCGGCAGGTTTTGACTGTGTGGGATCACAGTATACTACTGAGCTACTGGGTTGTTGTACCCCAGGAATAACCTGGTTGGCGCGCTTAGATCAGTTTAAAGGTGCTTTACCGTCAGCGAGATAAAGTCCATACAGTTCTTGCTTTTTGTTAAACAGTTCTCCATTTATTGTATCTTGTCCATAAAAATGCAAAGTAACGTCATGTTACTTTTTCCTACCTTTCGCGGTTTAGCGGTCAAAACCATTTGCAAAACACCTAACCACAACACTTGGCTTCCTACCTACCAAAAAGTACCTGTGTAATGCACAACAACACCCAGTGTACAAACAGGGGCATTACACGTTAAGCAACAATACATTTGGCTGTAGCAACCCATTTGGGTGCTACAATTATTATTAGGTAAAGAAGCAATATTTTGCAATTCCTATAGTGCATTGCAAAGCTGTATGGAAATTACCGGTAGCTCCGCTATTTTTCACAATCGACGTCGCCGATTTTGTCGACTTATCGTTGCAGCTCTATGCCGCACAGAGCCTGCGTGGCTGCTCTAACCTGTTCATGTAAATAATAATAATTTGCTGGCTGTTCATGCATGGTGATAGTGTGTCATATCCATATGGCAAAGGGAAAACCTCAGCAATCAATTTGATCTTGATTTGAGGATTTTTACAGATGTAGAAGCTGATGAGCATGAGTGGATGAAGGCAGGAATGGATTTCCTTGCTTGTCTCTACTATGGAAAGACTGTTGAAAGCCTCAGTTACTTGAGAGTCTTCCTCCAACAAGAGAATGTGCAGCGGAACACATCAGGCGTGCACGGCTGCAAGTCCTTCTGTGGAGAGCTGCTGACAAAAAAATACCTCCCGTGTGTACTGACGATGTATCCCTGTTTGGTTGGAAAACAGAGGATGGAATTCATGTGCCTGTTCATGGCAACACTGACATTGCCCCCAAAACAGTTCTACAGCTTGTTGCTTGTGGATGCAAGTCAGTGCCAGCATGCTCCAGGGCCTCTTGCAGCTGTCAGTCAGATGGACTACCATGCACCCCCCCATTGCAAAGGTGGTGAACAGTGTGCAAATCAAAATTTGAAGATGGCTATACTTTCAGTGGAGGATACTGATGACAGCGAGGGAGAAATGTCTGATTGAATTAATGTTTTTTGGAGGAGACATTTGATGACTGTGATGTGTACAAGGCCAGCCCGGCAAAATGTTCTGTAAGTTGCTTTCAGAAACTGTGAGAAAGTACTACTTTGATCCTTATAACTTTGTGTATATCATTAATTGTTGAGGGTTGAGACAATTTGTTAACATGAATTGTCTAAAAACAAAGATGCTCAGCCTTCCATTTCAGTGGTGTGACCTAACTGGACTTTACAGATATTCTGTTCTCTGGAGGGACTTCAAATCATTTTTAACATGTATTATTGACATATTTGATTTCTGTTTGAGAAGAGCTTTCATTTGATATCACACATGATGGGTTTATACAATAATGTACATGTAGTTATTTTTTTATGGTCAAAAAAGGGGGCGTGGTCTATTATGTCATTTTAAAGAAAATGCTCAAGGGTGCCGGAGCGGTACCCGTCAGATTCTGAGTCTACAACCCCTAAACTATCAATTTATGCAAAAAAATTGCATTAGTACCTTTTGTCACACCTATCCTGGGGTTCTACCTGACTATAAAAAAGTTCAAGTGAGGTAATTGGTTTGTACGGAAACGTATTGCTGCCACACAAAAAAGAAAAAAAGTCTCAGTATCAAGTAATTACGTGAAAGTTTCTTGTTTCAACAATATCTTTTTCACGTTTTAACATGATAAATATCATATTTATCACGTTATTTCATGATAAGGATATTTTCAAGTTATAACATGATAATGATATTTTCACGTTTTTACAAGATATTCATCATGTTATTACCTGAAATTACCACGTTATTTCACGATAATGAAACGAAACGAGAGGCAAGAATAGGCTGGTAGCTACTATGGGTGCTTTACACGAGTCAATCAAATTCTATTTTAAGCTGGGTTTAAGACATTGTGAGATTCTCCAGTTATTGAACACGGTGGATGATGACATCGTTATAAGTATGCGCACACTCAGGAGGATTTTAAAATGCCGGGGATTGTACTGATGGAGGAACGAATCCGACCCTCTTGAGGTAGCCTCATTCCTCGGGTACTCCACGGGTACTCCACGAACTTGCAGAAATTTGGAAAGTGGAGAATCCACATTCCGCGCCATGTCCACTGCCACTCTCTCCAAGTTCAACACTAGCTGCCCGCCCGTTGATTGCCTCGTGCAAAGGACCTAAAGTAGCTTCCAGCCTATTGCCTCTCGTTTCGTTTAGTGTCATTATCATGAAATAACGTGATCATTTCATGTAATAACATAATAAATATCTTGTAAAAACCTGAATATATCATTATCATGAAATAACATGATATTTTCATGTTATAACGTGAAAATATCATTATCATGAAATAACGTGATCATTTCATGTAATAACATGATATTTATCATGTTAAAACGTGAAAAAGATATTGTTAAAACAAGAAACTTACACGTAATTACTTGATACTGAGACCTTTTTTTTTTTTTAGTGTGGCAGCAATATGCTTCCTTAGGTTTGGGCGCAGGCCTCAGATCTTTTCATGATGTTTGATCAGTCACATTACGACAGGTTCATATCTGTTCATATCTGTGCAATTTGTTAAATTGCCTTGCAAATAAATGCTTTGCTACCTGATAAAGGCCAAATCCTTTCATGTGATGATTTTACCTGTCATTTATATTAGTTCACACAAACACTCCATCCATCTGTTCCTGTCCCGGCCCCTCTGTCAAATTTTAGAACCCATTGGCCCGCGAGTCAAAACGTTTGCCCACCCCTGGTTTAGTACCTAGATTCCTATGATCTTTGCAATATCGGCCTAACTGAAATAATCAAACCCAACTATTTGTTTTTCAATACTTACCTGCTGGTCACACGTGCGGCGCGTTAGAATGCGTTGATGCGTCAGGGTTAATTGATTCCCATTCACTTTGAATGGGGTGACGTCATCCTTTGCCGAACTAAAAGTTTGACTTTTTTTTTGTTAGATTTTTTTTTATTTACCGAGAAAAAGACACTGTACAATGTAAATGGATAAAAAAATAACCAAACCTGCAACCATAATTAGACAACTGCATTACTTACACTGTAACTTATTTTTATGTCAAACACCTTGTCTTTACAATTTGTTTTCTTAAACTGCACTGTTTTGCTTATCTTTAAAAAAAAATATATATATATATATTATTATAATTCTTATTTTTTTATATTATTACTTTTAATTATATAATTTTGTATTATTATTTCTTTCTTTTATTTCCATATCTCTCTGTCATGCCATGCCAAGGGACATCGGATGAAAAGTAGCCAACCAAGCTAATTCCGGTGCATTTACATTTTCTGGGAAATGTTTATCAATGTACACTGTCCCTTTTCAAATAAACGCATAAATAAAAAATAAATACAATAAAAACCCCTTTATTGTAACTGAAAAATATGTGTGATAGGATCTGCGAGTTGTATGAGCACCCTATCTAATAGTGATGCGCGGGTTACCCAATTACCCGCGGGCACCCGCGGGCCGGGTGGGTTGGGTAGCAGTTTTCTCTAAGTATCGCGGGTTCGGGTGGGGCGGGTCAAAATAGTCAAAACCCGCAACCCGGAACTTTTGGAATACATAAGTGAAATCGCAATTTTGCGTTAGCCTACAGAACTTATCAATTGCATACATTCCACTGTCACAAAGTTATTGCACTCAAAGCTCCCACTCCTGCTAGTCGTCTGAGTTCGGCTACATAACCTGGGTGTCCACCTCACATTTTATTCTATACTTTATATTTTGTAAAATTATGTTACCTTTTAGAATTGTATAGTTTAAGATACAGCTCCGGTTAGTTTATCCCAACACGCCATCCGTAGTTTTTGTTTGCATCGCCAAAACTTCTAGGAGGACTCCAATAATGGCTGACTTAATAAGAGAGAAGATTAAAAAAGGCGATGCAAAGGTTGTACGGAAAGCCGACCAAAAGAGCAAGGTGTGGGAAACATTTGGACAAGTCGTGCTGTCCGATGACACCATTGCAGACTACGTCATGTGTCTTCAATGTGAGGCGCTGTAAAAATATGATGGGCATAAAACAGGTAAAAAAACGCGCTAAGAGTCTAGTTAATCAGATTGTCATGTATCTGGGCTACATTGCCTTTGATAGTTTTGCCAGTTAGTGCGTGTGCATTGCCTGCGCTATGTGTCTGTTTGTGGGAACATCATAGATAGACATAGGCTATGTCTTCCATGCATTTGTTAACAGTTCTTCAATAAACAATTGCGTAAAGCTGTCGTTGTTGTTTGATGTAGACCTGCCGTTGAAGTTTCACAATAATGCGAATTTAGCGCAAATCCTTCTCATTTAGTTACGTGTTAAATTAGGCATAACCCTCAGCCCCAGGCTTTTTATTTTATTTGTTGTTATTATTATTTTTATTTTTTTGCGGGTCAAATTGGGCGGGTCGGGCGGGCCGCTTCAGAATTCCCCACGGGTCGGGCGGGGCGGTTTGGAAAATTTCTTGGGTCGGGTTGGGGCGGGTGTTAAAATAACGCCCTCTCGCGCATCACTACTATCTAATGTTAGCATGCTACTACTCACAGGGTAAACAGCTTGCTAGTGGCGTGTCAATCTCACTATAACATTTCTGGTATCAGCAGAACCCCACGCGCCAGACTCCTCCTCCGCCATCCGTTGGATCAACGCATTCGAACAAGTAGGTGTGAATGGTGTGTTACTTAAAAATATATTTTTGACAATACCAGTTAAACTAAAATACTAGGCTAATATGATGTAAGGACATGTGTCCCTATGTTGTGGTTTCAGCTCAACACAAAATATTTAATTTCACATAGGCTAACTAAAGGTTGTTGGTGCAAAGTAATTTTGAAAAACTGTAATTCCAATGGTTCTGAAACAAGTGATGATATACTGTATAAATACCAATGTGTAGTTTTAATGATAGCTGCACTAATACAGTCATGAACATACATTTTATAAACTACATGCAGCTTTGTTATGTGGGAATAATGCATTTATTCATAACTTATGTGAGAGCGATATAAATAATCATTCTTTTGAAAGATGACCATTTACTGCACACAAGGGCTCCCCCTCCTCACAAAAGCCAATTTAACCACAACTACCTAGTGCTGTCCGTTGCAGTGAAAGCTTTGGTATATTTTAAAAGTGCTTTTAACACTTTTGAGAAAATGTCACCCTTTTAATCATGATCAAATCATAATTAGTTAATTTACCTAAGGCCAACTCAATAGTCATAATTTTGGTATTGTTATTATTATTTTATTCATTAGTACCTTATATTGTTTCTTGATTTTCTTTTCATTGGGCTTATCTCTATTGCTGCCTTTTTAAATGTGTTTCTTAATCTGTTCCGTAATGGGGTTTGTTGTATGTTTTGTGAGACATTTTGGACAAAAGTGTCATTCATATAATAACACATTTAGCCTAGTTTATGGATATAAATGGAGACCTCTGCGATTGCTATGTTATAATAGACAAAGAAAATAAAAATGATGAGTAGTGATGCGTGAATGGGCATTCGCAGCTCATTTCTGATGTGTATTTGTCCTTGATTCCTCCATCCTCCTTGCATTCCTTCCTTGTTTCCTTCATTTTCATTAGAGGGAGGGACTAGGACGTAAGAAAGGAAGCATGGAAATAAGGACGTGATGATTGACACATGAGGGAAATGCGGATCACCCTCAGTTGTAGAGACGGTTGCTATGCTTGCTTAGGTCTGGGCGAAGAAAGCGGAGCTGTTTTTTGTTTTTTTTACGTTGTCCCGAGGTGGTTATCATCTTAAACATGGACGATAGACAACTTCGCGACGGCGAACATGCAAAGAATGTGAGTTCTATGATCAAGACAACTGCAGAACACATAGCTGAACTGCTAAAATTGTGTTGCCGTTTAGTTATAGTCCAAGCTGAACAGATAACTTCATGATTGCCCTGTTATCCTAGCTACCCCATACATATCGCTAGCTTGCTAACGTCAGTGAATTTAGCTAATTTAGCTGGCTAGTTAAGGTTTCATGATAAATGCATTCCTTAAATACATCCTCTACAAAACTATCTATACATAGCAGTCTAAATATGTTTGAAATGTTAAACTCATCTGCTAGCATAGATGGCTTATTTGAGGAATCGACACCTCTTGTTATGTGAACGTAATATTTAAGTAACGTTGCACTTAACTGATTTGAAAGGCTTGATTAGCGTTATGTCGGTAGTTTAAACTGTTAACGTTTGCAATTTTAGATAATGACTGTATCACACATTAACTTAGTCGAGGCAAGCTGACCGGTAGGTCTTCATTTAAGCAGCTGCGTTTTTGAACTAGCTGATAGGCTAAACGTTAATGTTAATAGATGGGCTTTCTACTGAGCTACTTGTTGATGATAACTACAGAAAAGCCATGCTTACTTGGGCCCGTTGGTAAATTGAATCTGATACTCTGAAAATGGCTTGTTATTGAGGCTCTGTAGCAAAATAACAAACAATGTAGCGCAACACAGCGTTACAACACAGCGTGACACAAATGAGACAACACTTCAAAGGTAGGGTCTGTGATTCTAATCCCATACATTCAGATTTACAAAAGGCCAGTGGACCACAGTGTGAATACAATAATAAAGAAAAAGATAATCTATATACGTATTAACTGAATAATTTTAAATATTCAAGCATGTATACCAACTTAAGTGGATGAAGTTGATAAAGGGTAGGCTAAATAAAACCACCGTATAAGATACCATACTGTAAAACTGTGACAAAAATGACATGCCGTCGAAGATACATAACACAAGGCTATTTATTGTGTTTAATAAAAGAACAAGCTATAGACATGTTCTATAGACCCTTTTATGACCTACGTCATAAACGTTAAGCGCAAACATTCTGGAGGCAAAAAAGCGGAAATTTTAGCCATAGTTAGTGACAGTGCAAGAGGATTTTGGAGAGATAAAGCTAAGGATTTCTTCGTCTCGGTTTTCTTCGTTAAAAAAAATGCCATCTTGTTGTGTTGTGGGATGCCAAAACAGGTCAACTAAAAAAAAAAGGTCTCAATTTCTACCGCATTCCTTCGGGGAAAAGACTGTTTAACGCAAACAGGCGTAGATTCTGGCTTCAAGCTATAAAACGAGTGGACTGGACTGAAGACATCATTAAAAATGCACGCATATGTGGGTCACATTTTATATCCGGTAAGTGAATTTGGTTTATGTTAGCTGATTTGAAATTGTGTAAGTTAAATCTGAGATAACTTAGTTGGCCAAAACAGCTCCCTAGATAGCTAATGTTATCCATATCTAACTTTAGCCTTGCAATTTTAGGTTAACTTAACGTTAACGATATCTAACCATTAACGTTAGCTAACCGTTAATGTTAGCTAGTTCATAGTACATTCATTTATTCATTTCATACAATTATACAATGCATACAATGATCGTGGGTTGAGTCTGTGCTTAATTTACTCGTAGGAGAAGCCTCAATTAACTACGAAAGCCCCGACATTGTCCCTTCGCCAGAGACCTGAAGCTAAATTGGAGAGGTAAGGCGTGTTTGCTCTTGATAAGTTAGCAGCCAACAGTGCCTGCAACCTAGAGCAGGTGATGTTAACTTATGGCATCAAAGCTAGCTATCCAAGGTAACATCGCCTGCTCTGTATTGCAAGCTTTGAGAGAAATGGCAGTCAGTAGTTACCTCTATTATGTGCAATCTAATCTTACAGATTTTCAAAGGAATAAACTGCTATCTGAGAGATCTGTTAAATCACCTTCCCTATTGACTACTGATCTTTGCCCTGGTGAGAACACACTTTTCAATTCAATCAAACATGTAAAATGTACTTGTGCTACTCATTATTTGTGTTTTACATGTGTTGTCAGTCAAACTTATAATTCCTGTCTTCACATTAATGTCTTACAGTTGAAGATGAGCCCCATTGGAAGAGGATGCCATGTGCCCAAAGAAAGATTATGAAAATCTGAGGCACATGTATGAACAGATTCAGGTTGAATATGTGAGCCTGCACCAAGAGTTTGGTGAAATCCAAAATGAAAACAAGAAGCTAATAGAAGAGCTTACCACTCAATCAGAAATAACAGTGTACAGTTTCTTTTTCTCACAGGAATAACTACTATAATCTTTGACTGGTTATTGAAAAAACTAAAAGGCAATGTAGAAAAGTTTACTGAAATACGTACCCTGGGAGATCACCTACTGATTGTGCTTATGAAACTTAGATTGGGTCTCACTAACACTGACATAGCATTTAGGTTTAAAGTATCGAACAGCACAATATCATGCATTTTGAGAACCTGGTTACCTTCTATGGCTAAAGTGTTGAAACCACTTATAAAATGGCCAAGTCAGACTGCTGTTTTAAAGAACATGCCCAAAAGTGCACAGAGATTTTTATAGACAGACCTAGTAACTTGACTGCCCAGGCCCAGACATGGTCTACATATAAACACCACAATACAGTAAAGTATTTAGTTGGCATTACACCCGCCGGGGCCATATCCTTTCTATCCCCAGGTTCGGGTGGCCGGGTGTCAGACAAGCAGATTACCAATCAATGGGATTTTTAGATCTTTTGGAGCCTACAGATGACATTTTAGCTGATAGGGGCTTTTTAATTAGAGAAGAGCTTGCCGCGTATGGTGCCACCCTGCTTATTCCAAATTTCACCGAAGGAAAAGGACAACTACCAGCTAATGAGGTTGACACATCAAGACAACTTTCACTTGTAAGAATTCACATAGAAAGAGTTATTGGCCGGTGGAAGAATTTTAAAATCTTACAATCGGTCATTCCAGTGTCACAAGTTGACCTCCTAGATGATATAGTGAATGTGTGTGGTGCCCTCACAAATCTCTGCAAGTCTGTTGTTTCCAAATGATATAAAATGAACTGTGTTTGCTGATAAATGTAATCCACAAATGATATTCAGACAAATAAATGACTATGTACTATACTTTCTTTATTAAATTAAAACTATTTGAACCTTGTCTTAAGCTCATGCTTTTTTTACCTCTTTCACTGCTTTCTTTAAATTTGCACACAGCCGTAGTGGAAGTGGCTGTCACATTGGACACAGTGAATCATTTTACCATAGTCTGGCTTTTCACACTGTATGCAGGCTTGTGTTGTTTTACATGCTCCTGATGTACAAGATGCCCTCCCTGTCCTCGCCATCCTAACATAGAGCTCAATCTTTAACAGCACTGCTGCAACAAGACCCTATAGCCTGCAATGTCAGATAAAAAAAAATGGTATAAGACAAAAACGAGTATACTAAATGTGGCTATCATAACAAATATAAGTTGTATTGTAGCATAAATAAGAGTTACAACGCTTTTTTTTTGTAAGATGCCAAATAGCCTGGAAAATGTTTGAAACCTCAAGAATAGGTTTGGGCTTGGACGTACAGGAGACTTAAAAGAGTGTAAATATTAGCTCATTCGCTAACATTACAGTTAACCGTGGTTGCAATGGTTATGTAGTTCCTACACGTAAACCTTGACGATGAAACGTTTATGATAAGGTCGACTTACTCTGCCATGCATGTGCAATTTAACGTGAAGCGGTAGCGTTGGTGGGTTTGTTGGTAAAAACACATGGTTTATACATTATTGTCTTTGTTCCTTGTCATTGGCTTGGTAGCACCTCAGATTTTAGGACGCAGAAATCATCATTGAGGTCGCAGTACTTAATATCCTGGAGTGGACATGCCCGCAGACAACGTAGTTATAGGCATCGAGTGACTTGAATGATCGTAATGTATCTTTTGTGTAAACACTGGGTTTTTCTATTAAGTATGTATAAATATCTGTCCATTTTGATGGGTCAACTATCCAATCCGTGATCGAATATGGATCGGGAAGTTGGATTCCATAACTTAATGTCAATTTATTAACGTAACTTCCGAGATCATTAGGATAAAGCGAACGCAGGTATGAACTTAAGCCATTTCTTTTGCCCCCAGAATGCGTGCGCAACCTAGAACGCTGAGCATTGTTTACCAACGGCGAAAGGGTCTATAGGAAAGGTATCCTTAAATGACTTCCTTTGTGATCTGGCGCTTTATAGAAAATAAAATGTAGCAATGTTAACTTGACCTTCCAGGGGGGGCGGGGGGGCGCCCCCCTTATACTATGGTAGGGGAAACACTGCTCGTTATACATAAAGAATAAAGAAAAAATATTTAAGATGTATTTGACTGTTATTTCTTGATGCTTGAAACTGCCTTTTTGTCTTTGAACCAACTGCTGCTTGCTATTTAAATGTAGTGGGAACCCTTTTTGACTTGTCTTCATGAGCCATGCTCTGTTTGTTTCTGAGACAATTAGGCAACCAAAACTCTGTTGCATTCTCAGCTGTGAGTTTGAGTATGGCCCATATTGTATTTAAGTGTGGCCCATTCCATTTTTTTATTAATTTGGTGAAGCTTTGATGTTTTGTCAGAAACTCCATGCTGGTCACAGAACATGAAACCTCAATTGTTTGGTCATGTCTGCTATCTCTTCTGTCTTTAGGCTGCTAAATCTGGTCGAAGAGCACGTCTTGCAGTCGACTCCTCAGACGAACAGCGACCTAGGAAGACGTCTTTTACTTCACCTGGAGAGGTGTGTTTACAGATGTTTCATGTATTGTTAGCAGTGTTGGGCACGTTACTTTGAAAAAGTAATTAGTTATAGTTACTAGTACTTATCCCAAAAAGTAACTCAGTTAACTAAGTTAACTAACTGAGTTACTCCACTATAAAAGTAACTAGTTACCAGTAAAAGTAACTATTGCGTTACTTTTGCGTTTCTCGCCCCCGTAACCCTCACCACCCGTCCCCCATCTTCTCGGTGTGTGTTTCAAAAGCCAGATGAATAGAGTGCACAACAACAAAGACAAGTACCTGCACAGAGTTTTGCATTTATTGCAACTCAACGTAAATTACATCGGATGAACATGCACTTTTCAAAATATTTTTTAAAAGAGAAATACACAATCTAAACAGAGGCTTTAAACTGAAGTGAAAATGTATATGGATTTCTTAAATCCAACTTAAAGTGCATGAATGCATCTGTTCAATTTGCATTTACGTGTGCAATCATTTATCCACCCAGCCAACCCAGTTGTCTCACCAACAGCAAAGACAGTCAACTGCACAAATTTTCACTTCATGCAACTCTAACTCAACAGAACTAGTACACAACGGATGGACAAAAAATGCTCCGATTTGTTTCTTAAAGAAAGTAAATTGCTTACAGGAGTGCAAATTGAACTGGAATTGTTCATGGGTTTGTTAAATCCAACTCTAAACATGCATTCCTCTCTCCATCCATCAACCCAGCCCAGTCATGTCAACATTTTAGCCCTTAAACCAGTGGTTGTATCGCAAGAGAAGCAGCTACTCAAACTTGAGGTCAGAGAGCCTGTTCCTTTTTGGTGTGAAGACCAGCTTCCCCAGGCTAAACAGTCTCTCTACCGGAGCACTGGATGGAGTGGCAGCATTATACTTCAGAGAAATTATCTTTATAAGAGGAAATCCATGAAGTGAGTCAATCCCTTGGGCTCCTGATTTCAAATAATCTGCCACTTGACTTTCCGCAGTAGCAGAAGTGTCGTCCTCATCATCAAAGGAGAAGAATGCATCCTCAACAGTTGAGCTGGTGCATGTGGGTGTGGTGGTGCTTGTACCTTTATGCTGGTCTTCACTTCCTTACACTTGCACGACACTTGCACGACGCTGTCCAGCACCTCTGCAAATCTTGTTTTTATTGCCTGAAATGACATAAAGCAAAGAACACATTACTGACAGTCTACAAATGCAAACTCTCTCTCTCTCTCTCTCTCTCTCTGTCTCTCTCTCTCTCACTCACACACTCTCACACACACACACACACACACACACACACACACACACACACACACACACACACACACACTGTGTACATGAGTACAATATATAATACATTATACACAAGTATACACATTTATTATAATTATACACATCTATACAATTATACACATTATACACAATTTTCACAATTAGACAGAAATGTAATTCTTACCTCCACAATTGCCTCTGGAAGGTCCACAAGTATTTGAAGCCCACTCTTCAGCTCAAGGGTTTTCATCATCAAGGTCCCCAGGGTAGGTAGCAGTGTGCCGAGGTAGCAGTTGTCCTCTCCTTGGAGGATATCTAGGGCGACTGTCAGTGGCTTCATTGCAATGCAATAGTCCTTAAGGAGTTGATGCTCTTTTTCTGTGGTTGCTTTCGAGCCAAACTTGGATGAGATGGTATTAAGGTCCACTATGGGAATCTCGCATCATAGAAAGAATTCCATCTGGTACTGCAAGGCACTATCAGCTTCTTTGCAACCACATCCTCTACTGTCTCTGCGGCCACTGTGGAACGGCTGTCCTTATTCCAGAAGGCTGTGCATTTTGCAGTTGCACTTCTGTAAACTGCCTTCTCTGGTCTGGAGAGAATCCACTTTTCTATGTCAGAACGGGACACAAGGTTCAGTGTATGTGATGCACACCTGTAGTGTGGTGGTAAATTAATCACATCATCTTCAACACGGGCTGGCAAAGGCAAAGGCAAATTTATTTATATAGCACATTTCGTACATTAAATGCAATTCAATGTGCTTTACAGAAATAAACATAGAATTTAAATTGAAACACAGTCAAAGAAACTTAAATAAAAATAAAAAACACAATGAAAATTGAAAGAAAATAAATAAATAAATAAAATATTAATATCAATAAATTGCAGGCTTTTGTTGACATAAATGGCAAGACATCATTTATGTCAACAAAAGTAACCTCGTCATCTTCCTCATCCACATCATCCTCCTCAACTGACTGATATCTCTTAAATGCCTTAACGAAATTTGAGCCATTGTCAGTGACAGTTGCCGTTATTTTGTGCGAAATGCCATAAGACGAGTGGATGTTGTCAAGTTCTGTGGCAATGCTCTCGTGTGTATGACGGCCCTTGAACCGTCGGCATGCCAGGGCAGCTTTTCTTTGCATGTTTGCTGGATGCATCCAGTGTGCAGTTACGCCTAGGTAGCTTTTGGTATGTGCTGTCCATATATCTGCAGTAGTAGCCAAGTATTCCAGTTGCTCGAATTCATTTTTTAGCTCAGCATTCATGTTAGCATATTCGATATCAATGTATTTCGAAAACGTCTTTCTACAGGGCGGACCGACGCCTACTTCATCTTGGGATTTTGCCTATCAACGCCCTGAAGGAGTCAGACTCCACTGTTGATATCGGAAGCATGTTTTCCACAACGTATCTCCCTATCAAGCCATAGAGCTCTGTCTGAGATATTTTCTGGGGAGCAGAGGCACTGAAGTCCAGCTTTTGTTGTTTGCTCGGGGAGGGTCCTTCCTTGTTAGCGGGTCCTTTGTCAACACTCGCCCCCCCTACTAGAACCACCTGTTTCTTGGGCCACTAATTTGGTTGAAGCGTGAGCCGTCGACAGGTGCTTAATTAAATTGGAGTTGCTAATACAAGACGTGGACAAATGTTTCGTTCCGCAACATAATGTGCACTCGACGTGCACATTTTTACCCTTGACTTCGATGAGTTTGAAATAATGCCGGTATTTCCATCTGGAAAAGGCTATTTTGCGGCTGGAGTCCTCCTCACTCTCCATCTCTCTCTGTGTGCCGTACGTAAACACCCGTCACTATGCATGCAGAAACACCCACCTACCCAACTTCTCTGATTGGCTGATGTATAGTGAGATTACCAATCTCATCCTCCCCTCTCTCATGACAAGGCGCGCACGAGTCCTATCATGAACTCAAAAAAGGTAAAATTAAAGTACAATTTTGCGACCTGAGTAACGTGCAGTAACGGGGTGTCGGCAATGGTCACTGCGTTATAGTTACAGTCAAAGTAATTAGTTAGATTACTCGTTACTGAAAAAAGAAACAGCGTTAGTTACGTTGGTCAACGCCGTTACTCCCATCACTGATTCAGGGTAGGAAATTTACGTATTTTTTAGGGGGCAATTTTTGCCCCCACTGACTGAAATCCGGGGGCATTTTTTTAAAATTGGGGGCACTTTTTGAGAAGTTGTGAAATAACATTTAACCTTTGTTCAAAATAATAAAATATTCATTAAGGCTTACAGTATATGAGTATTTGCCATCAACTGGCAATAAAAAGACTATTAGGCATCAGTCTACAGATTCAAAGTGTCAAAACAAAATCTAAAAGAAAAAAAAGATCTTCAAGCCATTGTTTTCCTTTGTTGATTGATAGTAAGAAGCTGAAAAATTGCATCCAGAAAGACTTTAGGCAGCTCTGTTGGTCGCAATGTAGAGTAGGGAAGGAGCAACGACAAAGCCACATTTCATTAAAATGACATGAACCACCATAGTCACATATCCATAGCTGAAATGATCGCTAACATTTAAGCAAATATCTCTATCTCTTTTTTGAACAAAAAACTAACAGAAAACATAAATCAGACAATCATTTTCAATTTTATTCTTATTTCTTTGTGGTTATTTATTGGTATTATAATTTGTTTTAAACAACTCTTAACAATTAGAACTTTTTCCTTTCTCATAACTTATTATATTTATTGATTTCTTTGTTGCCCTATAATCATGTTGTACCTACTTAGAACAGGAAATACGGAACGACATACAAAAACAAAACACATTAAAAAGGCTATATACATACATTAATTAAATTAAATTTACAAACAAAAAGCTCAGCAGAGCTGAGGGGAAAATGTAATTTCAGAAAATAAAAAGTACATATTAAGTTATATGTACAGTATAGAAAACAAACGTGTATACAAACATGAGTGGCTTAATTGTCAAATTGCACCAGTTAATTGTCGTCATCCTCGTCTGTGTTACTGTCAGCCATTGAAGAAGTTCCTGGTCTGACCTGCTGCCTTTTCCCGTAGGGTTTTATGTTTGGCCGCCTTGCTCTCTCCCCACTGCGGAACCATTTGTTGACAGCAGATTCTGCACATGCTGCAGCATTTGCATCATCTTCTTCTGGTCCCTCCAGTGAGATCAGCATAAGGTCTTCCACTGTGGCTGTGTTTAGATTTATCCGCCAGTCAGTTTTTACCCTATTCAGAAGTGAAAACGCCCTCTCTACCTTAGAGGTGGACATCGGCATTACTTGTATGACTTCAACTATGTGGAGTATGTTGGGGAACTCCTCAGACCACACCCTTAGGATATGTGCCCATAGTTCCTCCCACTTGAGACCTCTGTAATGCCTGTTTAAGACCTTCTTCAGACGGGTCCACTCTGCCATAACGCTATCTACGTCACAGCCGTTTTTCACCAGTATCTCTTTAAAATACTCTAGGAGCAGCAAGACCTCCTCGTTACCATACTCGGTAAGATCTTCAGGCCAGTGTTTAGGATCCAATTTACACATGGCCATGAGGATTGGCTCTGTTGGAAACCTCTCGTCAAGGCAGGCCACAATGGCATGGATCAGTGGCTCTCTGGAACGCTTAATTCTTTCCTCAGCATCTGCACAAGTGTCAAAGTTCTACACCTCTGTAGCTACCACACCTACACTCCACCTTCACTGCTCTCAGCTTTGGGCCATCACCTTTCGCCATGTCTTTCAGCACCTCTTTCGAAGTTTCAATAGCCTGCACAGCTGTGGGAAGAGAGATGCTGTCCTTTTGGAATTGGAGAGATAGATGGGATAACTCACCCAAAACATCAATGTAAAGACCAGTATGGAGGAGGAATTCACTGGACCTAACCTTCTTGAGCCATCCTCTCACTCTTGCAGCGTCTGCTTTCTTAATATCAGGTCGCTGATCACTTCCCACCTCACTTAGATGAGTGATGACCGCAGGGATGTTTGTCTCGAGAGCTTTAAGGGCTCTCCTGCGGTGATCAACCCATCTGGTCCCATCTACTCTAGTGGGTGTCAGGACAGACTCGTCTAGCAGTTCAGCCAGCTGGTCCAGCTCCCGTCGTCTTTTCCCTGACCCTCGATAGAATGAAGTATAGAAAGACAGGAACCCATCAATCTGAAAAATGAAAAGTCCCACAATGTTAATACTGTTTGCTTTAGGGTCCAGCAATGTTAATACATTTTATAATAGGTTTTTTATAGCAAATGTAAAAATATCACACAAACCTCTTGATTGAAGTAAGTTCCCTGGAAGGCATTCTTGCAGGCTAGCTCTAATCGATGAGCTAAACAATGAATGCCCATTAGCCATGGCATGTCATTCTTTAGCTTTGTGTAGATGCCCTGCCTGCATCCAAAGTTAACGCTGGCTCCATCTGCTCCGAATCCAACAAGATGATCGGTCCAGTTAGGGATACCCTTGGAGATTAGCAGTGACCGGATGCAATGCAGGATGCCGTCAGCTGTGCTGCTCTCAGTGTCCTCAATTCTATTAGGATGATAAAAACACACAGTGAAAAAAAATGTAACAAAACACAAGTGAGCCACTTCAGAGAAATCCTTGTACTGTATGTAGTAACTACCATTTAGATTAATTGATAAACAATAAACTTAAGCAATAGATAATTGATAATTGATGAGAGATAAGAGATCATAGATAATTACCCTAGAAATGCCATGCGAGGGACACCTTTATGCAGGAATTTCACATAAAGGACCTCCTTCTCCGCTGTTGACCTGTCTGTGCTCCCATCAACAAGGACACTGATGTATCTGGAAGCCAATACTTGATTGCTAACCTCAAGCTGTATTTGTTCAGCGAGGTACTGGGTAAAAACCCTTGCTTGTTTGGGGTTATTGTAGGCATCTCCCAAATCAACTCCATGCCTCTTCTCCAGATTGACAAGCGATGGATAATAAGCAAATGGCTTCTCATGTTTGGCAATATGGTACGCAATTTCAAAGAGCTTGACCATTTTGCAGAATGCTGTCTTCTGCATCTGATTGACAGCCTCCACAATTGGCTCTCTGTTGGTGAGCTGATTACGCCATGCTTCTGTAAAAACCAAAAATAGTATGTTACATGTGATAAGGGACTTAATCTAAACATTTAAACCTTGAAACCCCCCAGTCAACTGCAGTCTCAACTAATTGTATTTATGCAAATAGAGGATTGGGGAAAAAAAATCACTCACTGACTGCACTCTGTCAGACGTTAGCTAGCTTATTGGGGTAGCCCATTCAATTCAACAGAACTTTTTGGAACACTCTGAAGAGCTTATAACGCTAGCTAAATAACGTTAACTAGCTAAAGCTATTAAATAATTTCAAAATAAGTAATACGAGTTATCACTTACCATAGGCGATGACGTGTTGCTTGGTCGCCTGATGACGGAAGGCCACGTATTTCTTTGTATTCTCACACCCCTTTATAAAGTCAGCAGAAGCCTGTGCTGGATTAACTTTGACAGGTCGTTGTCCAAAAGTTCGACAAGCCTTGCAAAACATTTTAACCTTTTTGTCATCGTTGTCTTTCTCCACCCAAAGCCAATCAAGTTTCCATTTTTCAATGGTTGATGGGTGTGCACATTTATTCATCTTTTGAACTTGAGATATTGACGGAGACTGTTTTTGTTGGTCCTCATCATTTATCCTCACACTCGCGGCAGGTCTTATCAAGAAACGCTCCATTTTGTAATTGTAACAAATCACGGAAGTGTGGAATATTTGTTATGGTTTATTCACTTAACACTAGACACAACACAATACAAAATGGCACAGGCTTTATGCTCTGGCACACATAATCAGGAACAGGTTGCATCCCCGCGACACCCCTGGTCGAACTCAGTCCCCATAAAACGATGACATGCCATCTAGAACAGTTAAGGAACATTTGGATGAAACACAGTTGGGCGCTAGCGCACCACAAACAGAACATTATGCGCCCGCCGCACGGCATTATCGGAGCGACTATGCTGGCAAGCTACATAATGCAGTTTGTTAAGAACGTTCGGTTCTTCACGCAACAATCAGTTAAGGCGAAAATCTAAAACATTCTATGGCAACTGGACCGGGTCATATAAGCTACGATGTTTTTGTGACAATTTCATTAAATCATAATTTTTATTAGAGAAAATTATGGGGGCATTTTTTGCCCCTCTCCTTGTGATTTCAGGGGCAAAATGGTATTTCTTAGGGGCAGTTTTGCCCTTTGCCCTCGCTAATTTCCGACACTGCACTGATTGTAAGAGGTGTCTATTTACTCCAAATAAGTACATTTTTATGTTAATAAGGTATAGCATGGTATACATATATATCATTTAGCTTCTCTTCATCTCATCAATATCAGATGTTATTTTGAACCCATGATTTTCAGATCTCTGTAGGTCTTTATTGGTGCATCTATTGCCAGCCCTGTGATGGCGCTTGCCACTCCAGTCCCCAATCACCCATACACCTAAAGAATCATGCTAAATATCATTGGGAACAGTGGAGACTTAATGCAACCAACATCAAAACCGATTTGACAAATGGAAATGTTCAGAGATTCGTGTTGAGTCGATACGAGCACCAATTAATCTTAAGCGTGTAGCGCAGCGGGCATTATACAGAATACAATTCTTAGAACTTTCTCCCACTTTTTGTGTTGGCGTTGCAAGCTATTTTTAACCATGACAGTCGCGGTAGTCGGGAGCTATACTCCGCAATGTCACTCACAAGTGTCGGGGCATCAGACACAATTTAGTCGCCAGTCCAAAAATATACACGCCATTGGCGCTTGGCGGGTGCTAATTTCGAGCCCTGTGTGCAACCTACATTTGAACATCTATGCAAGTTTTGCATTGCTTACATCCTTTAGTTGCTGCTTTTGCAGAGCAAGTTGAGTGATATAGATTAAAAGTGTACTGGATTTGTGTTTGCATCAAGTTGAACCTATAAAAGTCGGTCAAATGGAGTGGATTCAATACCATGATGTGAAACTGGTGAGGACGCATAAAAACATAAGTGCCATAACTATTTCAGCCTATTGAATAGCCAGTTAATCAGAAACAGTGGCGGCAGGGGGGGGGGGGCGCAGTTGGGCGGCGCGGTTTAAATAGCACTCCACAATGAGAAGAAACAGGTTTTGAGTAGAACATTCTGTAAAGGACTGTATATATCTGCTTTCACTACATGACACTGCATGAGATGGTACATATGGGTGTGGTCTGCAATGGGAATAGGGACCAATCAGCACTGCACTGGATAACATCAACATGAATGATTGTTACACTATAACAATTACACATAACCAATACACATATCATAGTGGACATTACACTAAGTAGCATAGATCTCATTCGTATTATATTTATGTCTGTATGAACAGTATGAACTCGTCCTTATTATTACATAAGTCAATAGAAGAGAACTTATAAGAGAACATGCTAATGGATACTATTATGCTATAATTATGCTATTCGAAAATCGCTGCTAATAGCAATGTAAAGCCCACTTCAAACATTATAACTTCATGAAACACACTTTCTTTTATCAGGTACGCACACAATGCCTCACATACGTATTGAAACAATGATGATAGGAAAACTAGGCTACTAAAAGTATGTTTAACAACTTAACTATTACTGCCACTGAATTGGCTACGAATGAAATGTATCGATATTAGGGATGGGCATTCGATTAAATTGTCTTAATCGATCGTCGGGAGAATTAACGATCGATTTTCGATTAATCATTAAAAAAAATATATCAAAAATGCACTATTTAAAGGCTATATTAAAATGCAGTGAAAAAAGATAAAACACAGCGTGTTCCTCAATGAGATCTTTATTACAAGATTGACAACTCTTGTGGCAGTTAAACCGGATCCGTTTAATGGTTACACTTGAAAAAATATGCGCTGCTGTTCTCTTAAGCAGCGGCGCCGACAGCAAGAAGCCGGTGCTCATAAACACAACTTACTCGGTTAGCCTACCTAACAAAGAATTAGGCTAATTAACAAAGCTCCATTAAAACAACCAGTAACAGTATTATCGACCATTATCTAAGCCATTCAATTCACCGGTAAAGAGAATATTAATAGTTAAGCCCTAAACCTACAAGTCCAGGTGCTTAGAATAACAGCTGATAGTAAACGTCAACTTTAAAGATGATTCTTGAGCAGTGCCAATTTCAAGCTATGTCATTCCCCGAGTTTCTAACCAGAAACAATAATCCTGGAAGGTATTGAAAACTAGTAACTAACTGTTAAAGCACACATTTTTAAAACAACCAGTTAGCTAGCTTGGCTACCTTTTGGAATCCTTCAAGCCAAGTTCGCCAGCAATCCTAGGTTAGGTAGGGATGCTAACTTAGCCACGGTAAGCTAAGTGATGGAGGCTGGATGGCAAGCTACTTCCAACAGTGCTGATTAATATGGTAGGTTCCAAATGTTTAAAACTTTACTTAGTTGTGTACTGTTACTAACCATGGTCGGATGTGCGTTGTTCAAGTGGTACATCATTTGAGTTGTGGCCGAGTTGTACTTATACACAGCTTCGCAGTGTTGTCAATGAACTAAGTCATTTTTTTTTATCAAAATGGTCCCACGCTACACGCCGTGACCTCTTCATGTTTACTTTTGAAAGACACGGAAACTTGCAGGTAACTGAGTAGGCCTGTGGCTATTTTTCAAACATTGCCCTTGTTTGGTTACATTTTAATTGCTGCCACATAGCGAAATCCATTGCATTCCTTCAAGACTCACACTACGCAACAGAACGTGCATTAGTTTTATCGATGAAAAAATAATGTCATCGACGAAATTCTTAATGATCAATTAATCGATCGTCGATTAATTATGCCCATCCCTAATCGATATATAATCTTGACTGAGGGAGCTACACACGTTACGCCATTATTAACGGAGTCTTTCTTACAATATAACAAAACAAACGAAGCTTTATTTCAAGAACACACAGTGCTCAACACTATCCAATAACAACTATCAACTGTAACTTGACTGTGTAACTTGAAAACGCATTACTCACTGAACAGCTCCGGTTAGCATACAGGCTGGAGGAGTAACTCTCAGCTGACTGAGATTCTCCATATGTGATATTTATATGGGATGAGGGAATGACAAAAGGTCTCTGATTCGAGCAGTCCCGTCGCGTTTATATAAGAAACCCTGTCATTGCCTTGGGCAATGTCTCCACCCTCAGTTTGTAAGTCACTGATTAGTCAGTTATCAAATGCACCATAGGTACCAGTTTTGTTATCAGTAAAGGTTCAGAAAATGAAAAGAAGGATACAGAGATTTGTGCGTGTGTGTGTGTGTGTGAATGTGCGTGTGAATGAGACTGCGACTGAACATAATTTTTATGAGAAAAATGCTAAATTTGAAGAAAGAAAAAATGAGACACTGATTTAACAGATATCATATGCAATTGTAATTTTTTTTGGAGGAGTAACTCTCTGCTGACTGAGATTCTCCAGTAGATATGTGATATTTATATGGGATGAGGGAATGACAAAAGGTCTCTGATTCGAGCAGTCCCGTCGCGTTTATATAAGAAAAAATGAGACACTGATTTAACAGATATCATATGCAATTGTAATTTTTTTTTGGTTCCTGAAAAAAAAAAATGGTACGGTCTCCCGCACACATTTAACGCGTTAAAACAGTACATTTCTTATTTTAATTATTTATTTTATAATGTTTTTTTTTTCATCTCAAAATTGTAGGAGGGGCGGTGCCCTAGCGCCCTGTATTGACCGCGGCACCGCCACTGATCAGAAATCATGAATCTTGGCTGATTAGTAGCATGACAAGGTATAAAATCAGCAAGCAGTTGGGTTAAAAGTGTAGATTGTGCAGGTCATTTAATGTAACAGCATTGCAACGAGGAAAAACAATGGCATTTTGAGTTTCAGTTAGATCCAATTCATGATTATTTTTTATAAATATTGTGGTGACTAGCTTTGATAGTGGCCAGTGCTGTGCTGTTGATTACCCAACAGATAGGCTAGGTGGATAGCCTTGTTGACACCTTTACTGCTCACTTTAGCACTTGAGCAACAGACTGAAAAAGACCTCAAAATAGGGGCCTTAGTCTTTATTTTTCCTTGTATAAAAGAACATTTTATTGCCTGTGTATGAAATGAGCTATTGAAATAACTTTGCTGTTGTGTGTATGTTAAAGTAACACTATGGAGTTGCTGGAGCCGCCAGGAAGGGGGCTACTTTCTGCTGGAGTATTCAGTAACTTATCTGCTGTCTTGCTTTGTCTTATGTTGCACTTGCTTGATGTTTGACTGTGTTAAGAAAGTTGTTGACTCGCTAGTTTGTCATAAACAAAGTAAGCAAATGTCAAACAGTTTCGCTAAGTTTAACCCTTAGCAAGACATCTCGTTAGTGATGTTAGCAATAGGGCTGAACGATTAATTGCATTTGCGGTTTAATCGCGATATGATGAGACGCGATTTTCAAACCGCAACTTAAATAAAAAACACGATTTTTTTTTTTAGATGGAACATTTTGCACACAGTGATTAAAGCAGCATAACGGATCACTTGCTAATCACTAACGATATGCTAGTGGCTCAAACTAGCGAAATCTCTTTAAATGTGCTTACTTTGACACTTTGACCAACTTCTTAGTCAACAACTGTCCTAACACAGTCAAACATCAAGCAAGTGCAACACAAGACGGCAAATAAGCTACTTGCTAGTTCGGCAGACAGTAAAAACCAGACGGGCTTCAGGCACACCTACATAACGCAGTCATTTGCCTACGGACCCTGGTATGGCAATGGCACAGAGGCGATTCTCCATATTAAAAGTCATTGTAGCGCCCCAATTTTCAAAGCTGTTATTTTAAGGTAAAACTGCTTATCCTAACCCTAACCCTGAAGTACAATTACTGCATAAAGCCAATTTAAAAAGTGCATGCCTTGTGTTTGTACTTGACTTTGTTTAAATAACTTAAATGCACAGTGGCAAAGCCACCGATTTGTTTCTGTAATGAGCAGTTAAATACAAATAAATAATAAAATGTGGGAAAGAATATTTCACACTAAATATATCTAATATTGTGTCATATTTAAATCATTCAGTACGTTTTGTTGGAGAAAAAAAGAGAACATTTAAAAAAATCGCATATCGAATCGCAATCGCAATATTTTGGGGAAAAATCGCAATTAGATTATTTTCCCAAATCGTTCAGCCCTAGTTAGCAAGCTTGTTATAACACGCTTGGACATTGATGCTAGTAATAAGTGCTCCTGCGTTGGCTCCTTTGTAATGTTATTGTGATAGCTACATTGGCTAGTTTGCCAACAACTTTCCTAACACAGTCAAACATCAAGCAAATGCAAGACAGCAAACAGTTACTGAAAAGTCCAGCAGAAAGTAGCGCCCAACCTGGCGGCTCCAGAAACTCCATAGTGTTATTTTAACACAGTTGTTTATTTGTTTTGTGATTCACCTCTCCTCAGGGACCTCCTCCTAAACCCCTAAGACGTCAAGGAGGGTGGGCAGAAGAGACCAGTGCAACAATCCCATCTAAGTAAGCATATTTGTACTTGTTTACATTACAGCAAATTAACCTATTGCATACTGAGCTTACATTTAGGGCAAAATTCAACATATACATTTATGTTGTTATCGCAAAAATAATTTCCGGTCTGAACTAAGAGAAGTCCTAGTCCTGATGGGGCCAAACTGATGACTGGTTGGAAGCTTCCTAAAGAGCTGTGTTAGGGGTAGCCCCAAAGAGATAGGGGTGTTAGAATGAATATTGGACTGTGTCCTGGTTTGCCGAAGAGAGTGGGGAAAAATACTGGATGACAGAGATTCATTAAACATATTCAGCAGTATAAGTGAAACTTTGTCGAAAAACAACATGTTGAACTCGATAGGAAAGTCATCAGACCCTGAGCCTTGAGGCTATTTGTTGAAGTTCCAGCTCTCTGTTGTATTTTTTCTATTCTTATTGACAGAATTTATAGAACTCATCTAGTTTGGTGGGATGGCACTTTTGGACTATGGTTTTCAAACAGTGCCACAGATTCCCAGTAGGATATGGATCAGGGCTTTCATCCAGCCATTCTCGAACATCGTGGGATGTGTGTGCTCTCTCCATTCTCTTAACCATTCAAGAATATTCACTTTAGTGATTATGAGCAACTCCAGTGTGCTCAGGGAAATTGCCCGGCTGCAAGGTGAGACCTCCCTGAAGCAACCGGTTCTTTTGCAGTAGTATTTATATTCATCCGTTCTCTATTTCAGGGGTTCTCAAACATTTGCAAAGCCCCCCCAAACAATTTTACAGTACTTGAACACCAGAACTCATAGCCAGCAACCTAGCCAATATAACAACTGCCCAACCATAGATCTGGCGTCTTCTGGTGTCACAGAGCCACCCCCCGCCATACTCATGATGATACATGCCACTAGAGACAACAACAGACACACCTTAAGATACACCTCGACAAGATTTCACAAATCTCAGTTTTGCATGCATCTTCACTCCTTTCTTACCCACATAAACATGATAATGGTCATTTACCAGTATAGTCATGGTAATGGTCATATGTATTTACCAACATAGTCATGGTCAGGGCTCGAAATTAACTTTTTGCCTTACCAGCCAACATGGCTGGTAGATGAAAACATTTACCAGCCAATTATATTTTTTTACCAGCCAAAATTAAACTTGCCATTTCAGACCTACTCTGACATTGTTTGATACAAACAATCTTTACCTATGATTTTAATATCATCGCTAATCACTCTCAGAATGGATTTAAAGAAATCAACCAATATTGCCCAATTGGCTGGTGACAGCCGCAACACGTGCTGTATCATGCTGTACCTGGGAATCCATAAAGGCCCTCCTTCACGATACGTTAATTATTTAATTAACTTTTGCATGACCTTTTTTTTTAAAGCACATTCAAGAGTTGGCTATTAAAATGTACTTCAGATGAATTAATTTAACCTCATAAGAAGCGCTGCATAAGGTCTACCAGGCATGTGCACAGACATTTTGGGGTTCAGGTGCTAAAAAAAAAAAAAAGGGCACCCATCGCCAAAATTATTTTTGAAATTAAAAAAATATATAATACATAAAAAAAACTTTTATATTAGTAGGGTACCTGATTCTCCCTCATTTGATTGGCTTGTTGATGGCCTGATCCAAGTTAAAAGAGAGCGGCTACTCTGAGCTGCTTGTTGCTGCAGTTCCCTGTCCTTCTGCTTCTTGAGTCTGTCTTTTTTTTGCATTATGCTGCAAATTTTGTGAATGAGATAAATCAAAGTTGTGGATAATAATTTGACTGTTTTCTGAAGGTTAAAGCATAAGCAGCATTACACTAATTATGCTGTTCTCAACCTGTGTTTCCTCTTGGCAGGATTAGACAACTAGCTTACATTTCCCTTATTTTACTCTTTTTCACCCTCTGCAATAACTCATACAAGTTTGATGGTTGTAAAACAGGCAAAACGAAGAGATACATAAATATCACGTTAAACAATGCTGGACAAGTATAGCATGATACCGAGAGCTAGCATAGTTTACCTGCTATTTTCTAGCTGTGAATTCTCGTGACAGTTCTAAACATAAATTCAACATACTTTCGGAATTGTCTAAACGGCAACACAAAATATGCACTTTCAGACAAATAATGTCATTAAACATGACAAACGTCAGTAAACAGCTGGACAATGCTTTGAACTTAAGTTAGTTGTTTGTTTATTTTGTAGGAAACGTCGGACCAGTTATGTTTTCAGACATAATGTTTTCAGCGGCACTAATGCTGTTGTTAATTTATAACAAACAACGTCGGGGGATTGCAAAAACACCGTCATTACCTGTTTGTCTGATGCTGCAGGTCAGTGAAGAAGTAGGCTGCACCGGTATGGCCTGTCGCTCAGCACTAATGTGGGGGATGAGGAGGGAGGGGCGCGGCGGGGGCTTGTGAGCACCGGGAGCATAGGCATAGAATAGTATTCTATGTCTATACCGTGGAGCATGTTGGGGCGAAATTCTCACAAGAACTCAAATAAATGCCCCCTCAGATATCACCTCACATTTGGGGAAATTGATGACAGAGAGACTAATTTGTATTCTAAAAATATTGATGAATGAGAAAAAAAATCGGCCCCAGCAAAAAGGGCACTTGTTCTCAACCAGAGCACAAGGGCTGGTGCTTGAGCACCACTAGGTCTATCTGTGCACGTGCCTGAGGTCTACTAAAAAAAATAAAATAAAGCTAAATTAAGCTTTTAAATGACACCTATATGATAGATAAATATTGTCCAACTAACACTACAGCATAGATATTCAAAAGCTTATTATACTATAGTCTTACTGATTTGACAAAAAACCGCATTGAAAAAACAGAGGGAAGGCAAACAGTACCTCTGCTTCACTGAAGGGGGCGTGCGAGAGCCCACTGGTCGGCGATAAGCTTATTCAGCCATTGCTCTTCTACTACGATTACACTACCACCGTCAACGTATTTCAGCCACTGCCGTGGCTCCCCATTATTCGCAATGAGCCACCTACTGCAACATGCTCTTGGTGTAGCTGTAGCTGCTGTTGTGGCTGTTGTTTCTTCCTCCCTAGATGTTCTCTGCACCTTTGATTGAGGTGATGCAACGGCAATGAATTGGCACATTATTTTAGCTTTCGTTTAAAGGGATAGTTCGGGATTTTTGACATGAATCTGTATGGCATCCCCATCACCAGTGTCATGCAATCATGCTGAATTACCCCCGGCAGCGTCCTGTGAGCAGAGTTCTCGTCCAGTTTTGGTCAAGCCGAAAGTAGTCCGGCAGGTTTGCTAGACCCAGCAAAATAAAACGTTTCTCTTCCCAAAACATTATGTGTTCAAAAGAGTGATATATTTGCATCCCAAAAACATGGTAGTGGAAAAAGTCACACCTTGTTATCACTTGGCCCTATTTTCAGTACGCGCGATACCGCAACCTCACAGCTAGGGCCTACCTGTTTGATTCGCGAAAGTTGATTCGCGAAAGTTTGATTCGCCAAAGTTGCATGAGAGAAACGTCCGTCACAGGAAAACGATGAAAACTGAGACAACATTTGATAAAATTGACATAAAGCTGAGTTTAAAAAAATGGTGAAGGCTTGCGACTATCCAGGTTGTGGCAACAAAGATGATGGTGAATCGACTCTCAGTTTTCATCGTTTTCCTGTGACGGACGTTTCTCTCAGGCAACTTTGGCGAATCAAACTTTCGCGAATCAACTTTCGCGAATCATTTTGCTGGGTCTAGCAAACCTGCCGGACTACTTTCGGCTTGACCAAAACTGGACGAGAACTCTGCTCACAGGACGCTGCCGGGGGTAAGTCAGCGTGATTGCATGACACTGGTGATGGGGATGCCATACAGATTCATGTCAAAAATCCCGAACTATCCCTTTAACTGCGTTAACTTGCGTGTGGTCAACTAAGTCGGTTTCAACTTTTGATTCGCGCTCAAAATATTAGAACTTTATAAGCTCAAAGTATTAGAACTTTGTATTCGCTGGCAAAATATTAGAACATTGTATTCGCGTGCAAATTGTTATTGTTGTATTAAAATTCTAAGAACTTCGTGTTGGCGTTGCAAGTTATTTTTAATCATGACGCAATAGTCTGGAGATTTGCTCCGCAATGTCACTCGCCAAGTGGCGGAGCATCGGAGACAATTTAGTCGCCAGCCCAAAAATCTACACGCCATTGCCGCTTGGCGGGTGCCAATTTCGAGCCCTGGTCATGGTAATGGACATATTTATTTATCCACATAGTCATGGTAATGGTCATATTTATCCACATAGTGTTGGTAATGGTCATATGTATCTTTATTAGACGGCTCTTCAGAATGTTCCAAAAAGTACCGTTGATTTGAATGGGCCATCCCAACGTTCTACCCTACATTATTTCCTGATAACAGACCGCTGCGAAAGGATAATGACCGCTGTCATAGGCAACGGGATTTGAGCTTCTAATTCACCTCTTTCATATCATTCCGCAAGAAGTCCGGTCATTTTAACGTAACAGACTCATTGTAATTTGAAGTCAGCAAGTAATGGGTTGCTACGCAACACCTGAAACTTCAAAGTTCTATTTGCTTGAAGAACTATTTATTTCTTAACGGACTCATGAAACGACAACTAAATCATTAAAAAGAGGTATGTTGGAGGAATGTCTTCTATCGTTTTTGGCAAGTAACTGTATAATAAGCGGGATAATGTATTGTCCGTTGGTCATTATCCCCAAAAAAATCCCTTCTGGAAGAAACAACACCCTCTGCTGTGCGTCAGGGTGTTGTTCGCCCCGTCGGGATTTCTTTTTGGATAATGACCTCAGGACAATACATTATCCCTTACATCTACCCACAAAGTCATGGTAATGGTCATAATTATTTACTCACATAATCATGGTAATGGTCATATTTATCCACATAATCATGGTAATGGTCATATTTATCCACATAGTCATGGTTATGGTCATATTTACCCACATAGTCATGGTAATGGTCATATTTATCCACATAATCATGGTAATGGTCATATTTACCCACTTAGTCATGGTAATGGTCATATTTATCCACATAGTCAAGATAATGAATACACATGGGGACATAAATGAATATACGGATACTGTTTCCAGCTACATCCAACACTGCATTGATGATGTCGTTCCCAAGAAGGCTGTCTGGTCTTTCCCAAATCAGAAGCCCTGGGTTGATGCTGCGGTCCGGGCCAACCTGAGAGCCCGGTCTGCGGCCTTTAACTCCAGGGATCCTGATCAGTACAGGAAAGCCAGATACGACCTTTTGAAGGCCATCAAAACAGCAAAGAGGGCTTACAGAACTAAAGTGGAGTCCAGTTACCATGGCTCTGACCCCAGGCGCATGTGGAGTGGACTAAGAGCCATCACTGACTATAAAGGGGAGAGTTACAGTGAGACCCAGTCTTCTGTCCTACATCCAGACAAGCTGAATGCCTTTTACGCTCGCTTTGAGAGAGACAGTGACCCCCCTGCAGTGGAGTTACCTGAAGGCCTATCCAGTGGTGTGCCTACATTAACTGTAGCTGAGGTGAGGCTCTGCTTCAAAAAGATCAACCCTCGCAAGGCACCGGGCCCAGATGGCATATCAGGTAGGGCCCTCAGGGGTTGCACTGACCAGCTAGCAGGGGTCTTCAGCGACATCTTTAACCCCTCCCTCAGCATGTCTGTACTTCCCACCTGCTTCAAAAGGACCACCATCATCCCTGTGCACAAGAACACCAAGGCCATCTGCATGAATGACTATCGCCCTGTAGCACTGACCTCTGTCATAATGAAGTGCTTCGAGCGGCTAGTTAAATCCTTCATCTGCTCCTCACTGTCTCCCTCCCTGGACCCTATGCAGTTTGCATACCAGTCCAATAGGTCTACTGACGATGCCGTCGCCCTGACTATGCACACCGCCCTCTCCCACCTGGACAAAGGGAATACATACGTAAGAATGCTTTTCATTGACTATAGTTCCGCATTTAACACCATCATCCCCTCCAGACTCGTCTCCAAGCTCATAGACCTGGGACTAAGCACCTCCCTATGTAGGTGGATCTTTGACTTTCTGACGGGGAGGCCACAGGTGGTGAGAATCGGTGACAGCACCTCATCCACAGTAATCACCCATACAGGCACCCCCCAGGGCTGTGTGCTCAGCCCCCTCCTGTTCTCCTTGTTCACGCATGACTGTGCGGCTACGCACAGTTAAAATCTCATCGTGAAGTTTGCTGACGACACAACCATTGTGGGCCTCATCACTGACAATGACGAGGCAGCCTACAGAGAGGAGGTTGATACCCTGACAACATGGTGTCAGGTTAATAACCTCTCTCTTAACATCAGTAAAACTAAAGAGATGATTGTGGATTATAAGAGACGGCAGGAGGAAGAGCATGCGCCCCTATACATCAATAGATCTGTAGTCGGAAAGGTCAGTTGCTTCAGGTTCCTTGGGGTGAACATCAGCAGTGATCTCACCTGGTCTGTTCACGCGAACAAGGTGGTGAAAGCGGCCCGGAAACGCCTTTTCTTTCTCAGGAGGCTGAAGAAGTTTGGTATGGAATCAGTCATCCTCACTAACCTTTACAGGTGTACTATAGAGAGCATCCTGACTGGTTGCATCACAGTGTGGTACGGGAGCTGCACAGCCAAGGACCGTAAGGCCCTACGCAGTGTGGTCAGGTCTGTGGAGATAATCATAGGCAGGGAGCTCCCAGCCCTGCAGGACATCTTCCATACACAATGCATCAGGAAAGCTGGCAGGATCCTTAAAGACTGCTACCATCCATCCTATAAACTTTTTTCCCCTTTGCCATCTTGTAGGCGTTACTGAAGTATTCAATCTCGCACCTGTAGATTGGAGAGCAGTTTCTTTCCAAGGGCCATCAGGCTTTTAAATGGACAGTGATCAGGCTTTTAGCTAGGCATGCGTCCGAGCGTCTTTCGGACGCACTGTTCTAAAATAATAAAACATTGGACGCACTACTTCAAGGCAGACGCCCTACAGACGCCCTGAGTCTATCACAAAAGAAAATAATAACAGATTGAAATGAACAGATAGTTCACGTAGCACTAAACAGACACGTCTAATGCGTGAACATTAACGTTAACGGCAGTGTTGCCAGGTCCGCAGTTTTCCCGCGGGCTACTTTTGAAGTGTTGACGCGGGTTGAATTTTTTTTCCCGCTGGTTCAGGTAAACCTAATCCTAACCTAATTTATACCCAAATCCTACCAATGTGACTTCAGAACAGCACGTAAACACATGGACATGGGACAAGCTGAAATTATTTTAATTCAGTAAATACATAGCCTATTGTAACGTGCCGGCATAGTCGCCCCATAATGCCGTGCGGCGGGCGCATTCTTTCTGTTTGTAATGCACAGAGCTCAACAATGTTCCTTACTGTACTAATTGCATGACGTTGTTCTGTGTTGGGACTGCATTTACACAGGTGTGTGACGGAACACAGTCTGTTCGAGATAACTTGTAACAGGGCATAAACCCCGTGCCATTTTGAAATTGTGTTGCGTTTCGTGTAGAGCAATAAAAAGCCATATTACGCATCCGTGATTTGTAACACTATTTACACATGTATGAACTGTAAGTACATGATTTAAATATAGTGAAGCAACACGATGAGGTGTTTCAGTTGAAATAAGGTATTGCATTAACTACAGTAAATGCATATGAAGTAAAAACAGTACATTCATGTTGTCCAGGCACGACAATAATATGTCAAAACTCCGTCGCGGGGGAGGGGGCAGGTTCCCCGACGAAGTGTCATCTACTGCATCTTTTCCACAAACTCAAATCTGGTCACCCTATATTAGCATATAATACACGTAGCATATAAAAACATAAAAACATAGCTTATAACTGCTAAGTGTCTTGCACAAAATATATGAAAGATTAACTAAATTGAATATGTAATCACTAGTCAAGGAAGACTCTAGGACTAAGATATTCATAAAAAGTAAAACATTTTTTTTAAACTTCTTATTTGGGTCAGCCAAGTCTAACACTATGTGATTATCAACTGACCAGTAGCCCCCTGCATGTATACATACAAGATGTACATGGCAGTTCTGGCTTGAATTTCTTCTGTGTTGGTATGATTTTCAGTTTGTGTGGTACACTGATGTACATCATATGTGACAATTAAGCAACAATACTGCAACAGACACACCAAGAAATATTACCTGAATTCCACAAAATGTGCACCTCCAAATGCAGTAAAATAGCGTTTCAGGCAGTTAGGAAGCGCGCACTCCACCGCGTTGGGTTAAATGACAAAATGGACCCCCCCTAAAAAAATCCTAGCTAAAAGCCTGACAGTGATACACTCTTGCACCTTTCACTTTACATGTTACAGTTTTCCATTGTTTGCACTACAGTAATATTGCACTACCTGATACCAGGCGCATTTAATTTGTCTTTAGGTAAGTATAGGTATATTAGGTTAGTTTAGGTTACTTTATGTGTATTATATGTTTAGCAGATGGTATTGTATATTTATTTTGTAGATTTTGTAGATTTATTATATTTGTATTATTTGTGGAATTTATGTTCAGAGTACTTATATGTTATGTTATGTTATTTATAGTGCTGTCAAACGATTAAAATATTTAATCGCGATTAATCAAATTTTTGTCATAGTTAACTCAATGTATTAATTGCAAATTTGTATCTATTCTAAATGTCCCTTCAATCATTTTTTTTTATGCTCTTATCAACATGGAAAAGTGGATTGGCTTGCTTTATGCAATGTTTTATTTTATTGAAAAACATCATTGCCAAACAGGGCGGTACAAAATAAAATTATAAAATGCACATTTCAGATAAACAAGAACTCAGCCTGTAGTGCAGTTAAACCATGGCTTAATATTTTCTTTTTTTCAAGTTTGCTGTGAACATAGTCAGGCCTCTTATTTCAAAAACAATGAACTGTAACAGTTAGGTTACCAATAAAAGGTAAGCCTACTTCTTCTGTGCTTTCAGCAAGCTGCCTGTTGACATTTTCAGACAACAGTGAAGCTCGCTTTTTTTGCACAACACAACTTTTAAAGGTAAACTTTCTTTTCAGACGCTTTTCATCATCCATTTCACCATATCGCGCTCACCATTCACTCAAACGTAACTTTGGCCTACTACACAGTTTGGGAGAGCAAAAAGAACGTAAATCTAAAATGTTTTATTTTTTTTTTTTTTTTTTACAATGGGTTAATCGCGCGATAAAAAAAAAATATCGGCGTTAAAATGGGCTTGCGTTAACGCCGTTAATAATGCGTTAAACTGACAGCACTAGTTATTTATGTTGTGCTATGGTAGGTTGTTGTGCGGTGTCTTGTCCTAAGAATTTCAATGCCCAGTCTGACTCTGTGTATACGACAAATAAATACTTGAACTTGAACTTGAAATAATGTTCATATTTTTTCCTTCCCTTGTATGAATTTATCTGCTTGTTTCTGATTCTCTCTGTTTCTCCTTACTTCTTTTCTGTCCCCCCTTATAGCTCTGCTGGCTAGCCTTAGGCAGATGGGTCCCCCCTTTTTGAACTGGGTTCTGATCAAGGTTTCTTCCTGTCAAAAAGGGAGTTTTTCCTTGCCACCTTTGCCTATGTGCTTGTTTTAAGCCGGTTCAGATCCTCTAAACAATGTCAGTTGTTAAATAGCGCTAAATAAATGAATACAATTGAACTTTATGTTATCAATTGTCAATGTAAGGATTTATGGACAGGGTCTATGCCACAAGAAGGACATGATTGGACAAAAGCCTCTGTTTTGGCTCTTTGCTGACCATAAAACCTTCCCCCACATCTTAAGCAATATTCAGACATGCTTTAATGTGGACTTTCTTAAACACTGGCTTCACCCTCCCATAAAAGCCAGTTTTATGAAGAGCAATTGAGGTTGTGGACCATTACATGTGCACTCCAATTGACCCTTCGCTAAGCCACGCCCGAAAACCGCCCCAGGCCAATCGTAGTTTAGCAACGGTAACTAAGCGCGGAGGACCTTTTGGGCAAAGTGTAGATTCCGAAGCACTGTGCCTATGGGTTGAGCGAAGCCGACAGCCGATACCCAAAGAGTTTGGAGGGTGGGGTTGAATTTTTTCCATTCCCAAAACCCAATACTCAATATGAGAAATGCCGTGAGTGTATAAAGAAGTGTGGGATGCCCCAATCACAGCCGATTGTCTCAAAGATTACGAAGAACACTTACATTTGCTTACAACAAGCTAATGTTAGCAAGCGAGCTAACTCATCTCAGTATTGCTTGCATATAATAACGGTCCTTTGTTCACAATGCATATATTTTAACGTAAAATGAGACTATAAGATACATATCTACTGTGCGCGTTTGACATACTGTTGAATGTATTTTGGCACTTTGTTAAATGTCCAACATGAGGACAAGCTAATGTTAGAGCTAGCGGATAGTTAACTCATCTCAGTATTGCTTGCAAATGATTACAGTTCTTTGTTTAGAATGCGTACATTTTAACGAAAAATAAAATGGTAAGAGACAAGATGCAGGCTCGCTTTGACATACTGTTCAATATATTTTAGCTAGGGCTGGGCAAGTTAACGCGTTAATCTCGCGTTAATCCATCTGTCATTTAACGCCGACAATTATTTTAGCGCGCGTTAACGCAGTTTTTATTATTTATTTTATTATTCCAAAAGTCTGTTAATTTCAGGCTTTTATTTTGAAAAAGTTTGCCGGTGGCTGCTGTAAACCGGAAAAGAAAATATTTTGCGGTTAAAGACCTGAAACGTGTAGCCGAGTTTGGAGATTTTACATGGTGCTACTAATGCGGGTGCAACACACCACAATGGTAATCTCACTTAAACATATCGGGTAAACACATTAGAGTTAGGCTACTAATAGAGACACCACAGTAACGAATACAACCATTATCACACACTCACTAGTAGACTAACTAACATCCATGTTGCCAACTACACATTTTACACATAACATTCACACACGCAAGGCATTCTGGGAAGCACACACACGCCAATGTCGCAAATGCAGGGCTCCCTTTCATTCATTCAACGCTGCTTTACATGCAGTTAGCCAGTCAAAGTCCATGGCAATATGGATTCACTGGCGTTTTTTCTTTTCTTCCGCGGGTTGGGTCGGGTTTGGGTAATTATCAGTGCATATTTTTGCGGGCTGGGCGTTCAGATCTCCTCACGGGTTGGGGCGGGTGTAAAAAAAAAACCTGACCGGCGCCAGGGTAGAAGGGTTTCATCGATATAATGCACTGTAACTCCGAAGTAATTGTGGTTACCGAGTTTGCTGTTGGTTGAGTGAATCTGATTGAACTGTCAATCTTGCTCATAGCCTACTGTAGGACTTTACAAAGGGAAGAGCTATGCTAGAAAATAAAAACAATTCTTTACAATTATAAATAGCCTACAGAACTTCCTTCTATGTTTGCTGTTTCTGGTTTACGTAAATGTAATCACATTTTTGGTGCTTCACCACACTCTAACATGAATTCAGTGGCAATAAGCTTTAGTTTTGTGTTTGATACAATTGTTTAAGTTGAAATTAACACCAATTATTTATTTTATTTAACTGCTACTATATACAAATGCTGATGTTAAGTGTTTGTTTGCACAACCAATGTAATGGCACTTCAGTTCATATGGCAGTACATTTAATATATCGCTATACGCTACTTTTTAATTCATTTTTGGAATTTGCGTAGAAAAATGCGATTAATTGCGATTAATCAGGGAAATAATGCGATTAATCGCGATTAAAATTTGTAATCGTTGCCCAGCCCTAATTTTAGCATTTTGTTAAATGACGGCCGACACACAACTTCCCCAATCCGATTGCTGCTCTCCCGGTGTCTGTTCCTACGCGGGAGCATCAGGGGGGTTGCCGGAGGTTTCAATATGTATTTCCCCATTGTCTGACTTCGTGCAGATATCATGTATGTATCCCTCAAAAGCATACTGAAGCCCCTTTTGTCTCGTTCTTTCAGAGATCTCCCCTGAACTCCAGAAATTAGTAATTATCTCTCTGAGGACGTCAGATAACGGTACATACATCATTGAGATTGATATGCCAGGTACGAAAGCTTGTCCGGCATGGCAACAGTAGTTAAGGTGGGCAGGGCTTAGCGAATGGTCAATTCTGTCTACAGAACTTTTTAGATTTCTGTGGATGATGGCTTGACTCTGTTAACCTCCTTCATCAATTGTTTAGGTTTGAAGGACCTTCTGTTCTACAAAGCACCTTGGTGGTGTGATGCAACTTCCACTTTGTATTATTGATCTAGTTGTGCCCAATTGGACATCTAAGCCCTGAGACTTCTTCTTCCTTAAGCTGAAATACATTTGTCTGTTACATCAGTTATATGCATTTAAGTCTTGATTATTTTCTGTTGTTTCACAACCCTATACAGAGTGTTTTTTGTATCCAGATGGACTTTAACTTTAACCAACTATTGGTAGAACCTTTAAATGATCAGCCATTTTAAATAAGTGACGTTAGTATCGCTTATTAATTATCTGTCATGTGTCTAAATCGGGAACTCAAAGCCATGCAAGCAGAATATTTAAGTTCTGAATTAATTATGTAAGTAGACAAATACTGTAAGCATCTTTTGTAATTGAAAAAAATAAATTGATTGAATACCTTTGAAAGGCACTGTCTTGACAGAAAGTATTTTGAACAATGGAGAGTACAATACAGCACACACTAATGCCACAAATAAAGTAAACACAACCCGGGCAGTCTGAGCACCACCTTTTGCTCTAAAGACACCTCTGGGGGAGATATCCTCAGCAAACTCTTGCGGTGATGAGAAGTCCTCCATGGCCTTAAATTTGGAAAAATCACTCCTACTGCAGGATGTTCTATGTATCACAAGAGGGCAGTGTTTCCCAAGGTACAAATGGAAAATTATAGCCAAGCTGTGGGTACAATAGTCCTATATTTGCAATATCAACTGTCATGTCACATTACCTCAGATGATTAAATACATGACTTATAGTTTTACCAAACACTTGGCTTCTGTAACAGATGTGTGATCTTTAGTGAAATTGATTTATCTCACAGCAAAAATTGGTTTTATTATTTTGAAAGGTAATTCTCTTCAGTTGCCAATTCCGCTTGTGATCTATAGGTCTGTTGTGACTTTAGTCAAACCATTTACAGTTTTTTACAATTGCTAAAACACATTCTTGAAACAGTCACTCATTTTCTCTAAACTCTAAACACAAAACCTCATCTTCAAGCACTATTTACAAAACCTCTGAATCCTCTTGCAAAATGAAACTTTCGCCTCAAAACAGTTTTACCTGTGCTCAAAATCAAACACTCCTGTCAAATCATAAACAAAGTGTTCAAAATTATATACACTTTCAAGCAGTCAGTAAACATACACCAAAAAATAGAAAACACACTGTGCAAAACATATAGCTCAGGGAGAAGTACATTTTTTTTTACCTCAAAACAAATTTCATATTTATCTATCATTGACTTTTGATGAATGAAAACATGTTCTCTCGTAGTAGCTATACAAATGTATCAGAAATTACTACTTTGCTTTGCTCTAATTTGTGTTGGTTCTTTCTCCTTCTTGTACCCCTATAGTACTGTACCCTGCATCTCACTACTCACAACTCACTCTTGTTCTTTGTTGATATGAACCTGCAACCAGTCAAAATCTATTGAGCAATCAGTACTGTTACTGTACCATATAGAAAGCACAATGTTCAGGGCCATACAATTTGTTTACGTATTGTGCTTATACAACCTACAATGCACTGTAGGCCTGCTACAGTATACACTACCACTGTAAAAGGGACACAAATCAAAAGAAGTCAACGTGGTGTTTACTTGTCCTCCTCCCCTCACATTGTTTCTTCTATTCCTTCTCAGACTTTCTCCTTACCACCTTCAACAACCTGTTTGCTCCCTAAACTGGCTCATATTGGTTGTGTCACATCATTTGATACAAGTTAAATCAATTTTGAGTGGTTGTGTTCAATCAATGACATTTGTTCTCTATTTGTATTTGATTGTTGCCACTTGTGTTTACCAGTATGGATGACATGTGAATTAGAGTGCAGAATGTGTTTTAAGACTGATAATGTGTTTACAGTTTTGCTGAAAAGTCTAAGTGAGACCTGCAAATTGAGACTCCTCCTATGCCATGGTTTAGCAATCCATCGATGGTTACACCATGCCCCCTCAGACGCCAGAAAGTGTAGGAAGGGAGACAGGAGGTTCCAAATCATACTCAAAGGCTCTAAATATGTCGTTCCGCATATTTGCATGATATCAGTTCTCCAATGTACAAGTAATCTTGATTGCTGTCTGATTCTGAGTTTGGGAGAGAGAGAGAGAGAGAGAGAGAGAGAGAGGAAGGAAGGAAATGTGAAGGATATGAAGATCTTAAAAGACAACATTGATCCTAGTTTCTGAATGCCAAAGATCCCCTGGTGCAATAACACTCTTTGTGCTCAATCACTGCTTGTCCTTCGCCTTTAATCCCAGCACTGAAATCCCTGGATTTGGTGATCTGACATTCCTAATTGACATCAAATGATCTGTCAGTTTATTGATGAACCTTCTGAAGCCTGAAATATTATCCTGAACAACATTTTCCCCGCCCAATTTTTTATTATGTCTAAGGCTTAACCTAAGGAGGGCAAAACTGAGCATGTCACACGTCAAGGACAGTCAAAAGACCTTGTGTGACTAATTTTTGAGACAGGAATGGTTGAGAGATAGCTCAGAATAAGGCACAAATCAGGTGCCTGTAAGAGATAAGCATGCTCAAAGAATGTGAGCGCCATGCACGGATAATATTGGAAATAGATATAAAGTCCAGTAGCAGACTGCCCTTGTGATATTGGCTGTTGGTGGTGGACACACGTTTGTGATTCACAGATTCAGTTCGCTCACATACAGAAGTACTGAACTGTTTCATAGATTGACAATTGGAAATAGATTGGAAATTTTAGATGACTTCTATTCATCACATTCTTTCTATAGATGTATATATCTGAATTTGCATATTTTGAATAAGTGTGTTAATGTTGATAAGTATTAGTAGTTTTGATAGTTGTAAGTGCCAGGTCAGAATTTCAAACATGTTTTGATTGTGTCCAAAGGGGGGCGCTCATCCACAAGGATGCTGTACTTGTCCCAGAAGCCACCTTGCTTCTCAGTCTTACACCAACAGTATAAACAAGAACACACATTGAAATATTGTTACAGTTTTTTACAATTGCTAAAACACATTCTTGAAACAGTCACTCATTTTCTCTAAACTCTAAACATAAAACCTCATCTTCAAGCACTATTTACAAAACCTCTGAATCCTCTTGAAAAATGAAACTTTCGCCTCAAAACAGTTTTACCTGTGCTCGAAATCAAACACTGCTGTCAAATCATAAACAAAGTGTTCAAAATAGGGATGCAAATGATTAATCGACTTTAGATTAATTGTCGATTAAGAGGTTGCTCGATCAAAATGTATTAATCACGATTAATCGCTAGAGGGCGCTAGCGCGAGAGACCGGTTGAAAACATGTTCTCTGTGTAATGCGGTATTGAAATACAATAGTTCCACTAGCTCACTCAGTTACCATTTGAACACCGTGCATGCTTCTGTCCTGCATGGCACCACCAGTTCACCTGGTCAACCTAAAAATCACAGCTACACTGTATTATACCTTCTCTCGCTTACTGCCGCGAGTTGTGGCTTATAGTCTTAAAACTCAGGTTAGCTAATAGCTCGTTAGCGGGCTAGCTCACTGAGACTTCATAGAGTTAGCTACCTAGCTCGTTAGCGGGCTAGCTCACCTTGCTATGAATGTGAATATCTCTGTCTACTCCCGCGCTAACTTGTGCCCGCGAGTTTGGCTCATGAGAGTAAGTAAGTAAGAGTTGAGTTGGCTATTTAGCTTGATAGCGGACTAGCTCACTCAGGCTTAATGATTTGATACCTAGCTCGTTAGCGGGCTAGCTTACCTTTGCCTGATGGCTTGCCATTAAGAATGTAAAGTTACTCTATCGCTCACTACCGTGAGCGCGAGTTAAACTTCAGAGAGTTGTGTTGGCTACTAGCTTGTAATAGCCTAGATGCAGTTTCTTCATAATCTATAGGCTCAATAATATTCAGTTTGGCTCTATTTAATTTCTTCTATTCTTTTTTGTTTTATGTCTGTTTCAAATGCAAGAACTGAGCCAGTCCATAATTGATTTCTTTTTTTTTTTTAATTAATGAATGGATTTTGTTATACCATAAAAAAACTTTTCTGCTTTCTTTTCCTAATGCATAATTACTTGAAGAATGTATAATAGAATATAATAGAATTATAATAATAATAGGGCCTATTTTTGAAGGCCCTATTGAAGCACTGAAACTCAGGTGAAAAACGCCGCTTATCAATTAATCGAAAGTCGATCGATAAGATTATCAACTAATGATTAATGAATTCATCGATAATTTGCATCCCTAGTTCAAAATGATATACACTTTCAATCAGTCAGTAAACAATACACCAAAAAATAGAAAGCACACTGTTCAAAATACAGCCGCGGAAAAAATTAAGAGACCACTTCAAAATTATCAGTTTCTCTGGTTTTACTATTTATTGGTATGTGTTAAAGTAAAATGTACATTTTAGTTTTATTCTATAACCTACTGGCAACATTCCTACCAAATTTCAAATAAAAATATTGTCATTTAGATCATTTATTTGCAGAAAAATGACAATTGGTCAAAATAGCAAAAAAGATGCAGTGTCTTCAGATCTCGAATAATGCAAAGAAAACAAGCTCATATTCATTTTTAAACTACACAATACTAATGCTTTAACTTAGGAAGAGTTCAGAAATCAATATTTGGTGGAATAACCTTGATTTAAAATCACAACTTTCATGTGTCTTGGCATGCTCTCCACCAGTCTTTCACATTGCCGTTGGGTGACTTTATGCTACTCCTGGCGCAAGAATTCAAGCAGCTCGGCTTCTTTTCATGGCTTGTGACCATCCATCTTCCTCTTGATCACATTTCACAGTTTTTTTTATGGGATTCAGGTCTCGAAATTGGGCTTGCCATGACAGGGTCCTGATCTGGTGATACTCCATCCACACCTTTACTGGCCTGGCTGTGTGGCATGGACCATTGCCCTGCTGGAAAAAACACTTCTCAGAGTTGGGGAACATTGTCAGAGCATAAGGAAGCAAGTTTTTCTTCCGGGACAACGTTGTACTTTGCCTGGCTGAGGTTTGTAAAAGACCATAAGGATTGAACCAAAGCGGACTGGAGGGTCTCCTAGTTCGTCTTCTCTGATGAGTCCAATTTTCAGCTTTGCCCAACACATGGTCGTCTGATGGTTAGACGGAGATCTGGAGAGGCCTACAAGCCACAGAGTCTTGCACCTACTGTGAAATTGGACTCATCAGAGAAGACGAACTAGGAGACCCTCCAGTCGGCTTTGGTTCAATCCTTATGGTCTTTTACAAACCTCAGCCAGGCAAAGTACAACGTTGTCCCGGAAGAAAAACTTGCTTCCTTTTGCTCTGACAATGTTCCCCAACTCTGAGAAGTGTTTTTTCCAGCAGGGCAATGCTCCATGCCACACAGCCAGGCCAGTAAAGGTGTGGATGGAGTATCACCAGATCAGGACCCTGTCATGGCCAGCCCAATTTCGAGACCTGAATCCCATAAAAAAAACTCTGAAATGTGATCAAGAGGAAGATGGATGGTCACAAGCCATGAAAAGAAGCCGAGCTGCTTGAATTCTTGCGCCAGGAGTAGCATAAAGTCACCCAACGGCAATGTGAAAGGCTGGTGGAGAGCATGCCAAGACACATGAAAGTTGTGATTTTAAATCAAGGTTATTCCACCAAATATTGATTTCTGAACTCCTCCTAAGTTAAAGCATTAGTATTGTGTAGTTTAAAAATGAATACGAGCTTGTTTTCTTTGATTATTCGAGATCTGAAGACACTGCATCTTTTTTGCTATTTTGACCAATTGTCATTTTTCTGCAAATAAATGATCTAAATGACAATATTTTTATTTGAAATTTGGTAGGAATGTTGCCAGTAGGTTATAGAATAAAACAAAAATGTACATTTTACTTTAACACATACCAATAAATAGTAAAACCAGAGAAACTGATAATTTTGAAGTGGTCTCTTAATTTTTTCCGCGGCTGTATATAGTTCTCAGGGAGAAGTACATTTTTTTTTTTTTACCTCAAAACAAATTTCAGATTTATCTATTATTGACTTTTGATGAATGAAAACATGTTCTCTCTCATAGAAGCTATACAAATGTATCAGAAATTACTACTTTGCTTTGCTCTAATTTGTGTTGGTTCTTTCTCCTTCTTGTACCCCTATAGTACTGTACCCTGCATCTCACTACTCTCAACTCACTCTTGTTCTTCGTTGATATGAACCTGCAACCAGTCAAAATCTATTGAGCAATCAGTACTGTTACTGTACCAAATAGAAAGCACAATGTTCAGGGCCATACAACTTGTTTACGTTTTGTCCTTATGCAGCCTACAATGCACTGTAGGCCTACTACAATATACACTACCACAGTAAAAGGGACACAAATCAAAGGAGTCAACGTGGTGTTTACTTGTCCTCCTCTCCTCACATTGTTTCTTCCATTCATTCTCAGACTTTCTCCTTCCCACCTTCAACAATCTGTTTGCTCCCTAAACTGGCTCATATTGGTTGTGTCACATCATTTGATACAAGTTAAATCAATTTTGAGTGGTTGTGTTCAATCAATGACATTTGTTCTCTATTTGTATTTGAATGTTGCCACTTGTGTTTACCAGTATGGATGACATGTGAATTAGAGTGCAGAATGTGTTTTAAGACTGAGAATGTGTTAAGAGTTTTGCTGAAAAGTCTTAAGTGAGACCTGCAAATTGTGTTTTACCATGAGAAATAGTTTAAGGTATTGACAACAGACTGCCCAATTAGCTTCATGAGTTCAGGCAACTGAGAACTTTGTTCAGCCAGTGGGTTTTAGTGTTTTAGCAATTGTAAAAAACTGTAAAATGTGTTTCTAAACCTGATTGTTCAAATCCTTGATTGTGATTGGCTAAAAGCCGTTGTAAAATCCAGCATTACCTTACAATTTGACCTGATTACATTCCATATTACTGCGCAGCGAATGGCAAGGCATTCATATAGCGCATTTCATACCCAGTGTTCCATCTGGCTGTTGCGTTGCAACGATTTATTTAGGAACTATAATTTTTAGTGGCGGAAGAATGACGGTTTATCATTAAACTATTGTTTCTTAAATTGAATTGTCTTTATTTATGAAACCATATCAAATATGTGTAGTAACAGGTTTAGAAAAGCAATAAGCCCCGCGAGTCTGTGCTTTGCGCTGATTTTAGAACAGGTAAGGGGGTTTAACCGCACTCCGCTTCGCGTCGTGCCTAACAACTCCCCTTACCTGTTGTAAAATCAGCGCAAAGCACGGCCTCTTGGGGCTTATTGCTTAATTGCATGTCCATATGTTCGTGGTAAGTGTGAAAGGAGTGTAATTATATCAAATTCCAACTCTTTTTTTTTGCCATTCAGATTGATATGGCATGACAACACTCTGACTGGATCTATTGCCTTTTGTTGAGAATGTAATGGACTAATGTTAATCTATTTAGGGATGAGTATGAAAATGCAGATAGAGTAATTGAAACTAGCTTGACATGGATAAATATTCAATTACTCTGGGTTGTTTATTTTGCTACTTAGCAACCAACTTAAAACAAAACAAAATGGCAAAGAAAAAGGAAACATTTATTTTGTTTTAGTTTGGAATTATATCAATGTACAAAAATAACTTTAATATAGCTGATAAATATATGAAAATAATAGTATATCTTCTAATACATGTAAAACTTATAAGCAGGTCTACCACACATCTGAGATGATCATTTTATTATGTATAAAAGGTTTTTTTTTTCTATTTTTTTATATAGAAAGGGTGATAATATGCCTGTTCGAGAAATCCATGATAAATGGTACAGGGAGAATGATGTATTTATTAAGATTTGTTGTTTTGGCTGCTGCTTGGCATCCTTCCTAATATATTGTCTATATTGTCTGTTCTCTCCTCAGGTCTGGGAAAAGACAAGCCTCTGATGAAGTTGAGGAGTAAGTCCATCTCATTAAAATAAGTGTTCCTGTCAGCACATGCCAAGTATAGAACAAACAATATAACAAACTGAGGACAACTGGAATTCCTGAATGCCTTTTGCTTTTAGATGATATTGTCCTGATTGTTTTAACATTGTATTAGCTTGGAACTAATACTCACTGCCTCAAGACATGCTTTTAATTTGATTGAAAGAAGCAGACATGGTCTACTCAGGTGATGAAATGACTTTGGAGTTTGGGGTATAATATAAGAATAGATTGTGTATTATTACTAAGAGACAAGTATGTTGCAAACTGTAGTTAAAAAAAGATATTAAGGCCCTTTGTGTGTGTGTGTGTGTGTGTGTGTGTGTGTGTGTGTGATTTCTAGACTACATAGAGTCTTGCGGTTTCTTGAGTGCTTGGTTACACTCAAAAACAGATCAAGAGTATTCTGTCTGAACCTTTTTGGCATTTTGACTGGTCTGGCTCTCTTTTTTGTTGGTTTAATAAGGGGCAGTGTGTTGTTAAATTAGATCCTATTATGATTGTGTTGATAGCTGAAGTGTTGATAGTTTACTGTTAGGTAGCTAGAGGTAGAAAGTTTGGAGTGACACTGTTTCATTTGAAAGTGGCCTAGATCATGTATATGGATGAGATAGGTGTTAGTCTCAGGAAAGTTCCCACTCCCCACTATCAAAGGCAATGGGTTAAATGGGTGAAAGGAATTTCGATATCTTAATCCATTTTGATTATATGAGCCAAGCAGTTCTTTTTTTAATCAAAATGCCTAGGTACACAATATGTCTTGCATCTCAAGTACACATTGTTTACATTCACAAAATTACAGTTTTTTACGGCATTCGGTGGACGACCCCAAAGTTTCGTACAAATAGACAACTAAAAGTTGCTCATTTTCCAGGAACAAAATTTTAGAAAAATTTCAAATGTGTTACAGCTCTTAATGACATTTTCTAACTTTTTTCAATATCTCATGAACTGCTTGAGCTAAATACAGAAATGGGCATACTCCCACTATTTGCCTTTGTTTCCTAAAGTGCAATTGGTTGATTTGCAAAAAGGCCGTCAAAAAGTAGCTTATTTTTGACTGAGTGAATGGCCCACAATGAACTTCATTCATAATGGCACATAGAACCTATGTACCACAATGAAACAAATTGGCCATAGGGGGGCACTGTTATAAGCACATTTACATTTTGTATCATATCTGAACAAAGTTTCTTCTTTCCTCTGATTCCTTGTAATCCCTTAAATCAAATGGGCCTATCACTGTCAATTTCCACCTCCAACATTTCCCGTCATTTCAATTCCATAAAATGGGCAGAAAAACAAACTCGTCTACGGCACTGAGTCAGGAAAACAAACCCGCCTGAGGCAGGAAAACAAACCCGTCTGAGGCAGGAAAACAAACCCGTCGGAGGCACTGAAGCAGCGCAGTAGTCTTTATGCGGAAGAATTTGGGTGGCAGGAAATAATGCAGTGACAAAATAGATTAATGACATCATTCTAATGCCATTTGTGTGCCTGCATTCTTACGATTAACTGATTAAAACAAGGAAGACATGATGACAAGGCCACTCAAAGTGTGAACTCATCTCTAGATTGGCAAATGTATCATGGATTGTGAGGGAAGGCACAGCTTGAAATGACGCAGTGTTTGGCTAAGGTGTTGACTATAGTGTCTGATACTAGTACCAGATGCACACTCTCATCAGCAAGAGAAGACAAACAATGTAACATATCATACTCACCTCTATCAACTCAGTCTAGATGGAGAGCTTCTTTTTAAAGGCTGTGATTTTGTCATTAGTACCAGATGCACACTCTCATCAGCAAGAGAAGACAAACAATGTAACATATCATACTCACCTCTATCAACTCAGTCTAGATGGAGAGCTTCTTTTTAAAGGCTGTGATTTTGTCATTAGTACCAGATGCACACTCTCATCAGCAAGAGAAGACAAACAATGTAACATATCATACTCACCTCTATCAACTCAGTCTAGATGGAGAGCTTCTTTTTAAAGGCTGTGATTTTGTCATTTGCCATTAAAATGTCACACACTCTTCCCCTTAGTTGGTTCAAATGGTCCAGTATGTCAGACAGATACGCTAGTTTCATAACCCAGGCTTGATGTAGCAGATGTAGAGCAAGACTAGACTGGGTACAAGTTAAGAACGCCACCATCTCATGGCTCAGCTCATAGACTGTGCTCACCCAACACCTCAGAGCAATCACTAACTAGAAAGTGAATAACAAGTTTCTCCCCCATCAAGAATGAAGCAGAAAGCTAAAAGTAGAATGCAATTCAGTGAGTTCTGAAATGACTAGGGAACAAAGGGGACAGGTTTCGGAGGAAACACTCTACATCTGAACATTCTATAATCTTGAATAAAAGTTACTATATTAGGTACACGTTTCAGAAATGCTGAATAAGTGGCTATTTAACCAACTCCTCATATAATCACTCTTGTTCAAAATAGATGGCTGATTGACAACTCATTAGCCATAGTGCTTTACCCCCATCCAAACTCCTTTGCTTTGTTTTTCTACAGTCATCGCCTGAGGCCGCAAACACCACAGGAGTCAGACAGTGAAGGAGGTAAGGTCTACACCTCTGAGCCTATGCTCACCAGTATGTCCCATTTCCTGAGCTGAGCAGATCTCAGAAGTCATTCTCAGAAGCATTGTGTTTATTTAAGATACCATCACTCCTTATCAGAGGACTATAATATGCTCAACATTAGCTGGCTGGCTTTATTTATTTTCTTTATTTAGTCCAACAAAAACAGCATGCTATAAAAGTGAGTGACAACAACTAAATCAAATAGATTCTAGTGTTTTCTCTAGTGTGACTGGAAGCAAGTTTGACTCAGAGCAGCATAGTGCGATGTAGCAAATATTTATATATATAAATATTTACAATGCTCACATTAGCAAATAGATGTTGAATCTTGACTACAAATGTGAAACATAATTGATAATGATACAAATATTCAGCCCTAATGAACATGGGCGCACTCCAATCTGGCCGATTTACGACTGCTAGGTAGCGTTCTTAAAATCTGTTCTAAGTTCAGAACGAATCCCAAGTAAAATGCACTCCTAGGGAGGGATGGGCGGGTTATGGTATGGGAAGGGAGGGGGTTGTGGTGGGAGGGTGTCTTTTTGGGTGTTTTTTTATTTTTTGTTTGGTGTGTGATGATTTTTGTTTGTGAATGAAAAAGGGAACATGTTGTTGTCAATGGCCAATTTCACTGCTGTATGATGTGTTTCCCAATAAACATATTTGAAACATAAAATGAACGAAACCCAGATGAAAAAACTAATTTATGCCAGAATTGTCCTGGGACCTGTGGAGTTAAGGAGAAATGTCTTCATCTCAGCAATCACCTCAGGAGATGGCTTGGATTACCAAGGAGCCTGAGCAGCATTGCACTCTACGGGAACACCAACAAACTGCAACTGCCTTTCAAATCCTTGGAGGAGGAATTCAAGGTAACTAGAGCCAGAGAAGTGGTTCAGTACAGGGACTCAAGTGATCCGAAGGTGGCTAAGGCAGGGATCCAAGTGAGGACTGGCAGGAAATGGAGGGCAGAGGAAGCAGTTCAAGAGGCAGATGCAAGGCTGCGTCACAGGAGCCTGGTGGGAGTGGTCACACGAGGCCGAGCAGGGCTAGGATCCTTTCCAACTCCCCAAATGAACACCAGGGGGAAGGAAGGGCGACGACTTGTTCAGGAGGAGGTGAGAGCAGCAGTGGAGGAGACGAGAACCTGCAAGGCAGTGGGGATGAAGCAGCAGGGAGCTTGGACGAGGTGGGAGTATGTGGTCGAAAGGAAAGTGACCTGGGCTGAGCTTTGGAAAGCTGAGCCTCACCGCATCAAATTCCTCATCCAGGCAGTGTATGATGTGCTTCCAAGCCCATCAAACCTGCACATATGGGGCATAGCAGAGACACCAGCATGCCCACTTTGTTCCAAGCGAGGAACCCTGGAACATATCCTCAGTTGCTGTACAAGGGCACTTGGAGATGGTCGGTACAGGTGGAGGCATGACCAAGTCCTCAAGACCATTGCTGAAGCCATCAGCATAGGACTGGAGTGGGCAAAGCAGTTCCGACCCTCCAAGAAAACCATCGCCTTTGTCAGAGCTGGGGACAAGCCAACTCCTGCGAGAAGAACATCATCTGCAAGCATCCTGTCGTCTGCAAGAGACTGGCAGTTGTTGGTGGACCTTGAACACCAGCTGAAGTTCCCCAGCCATATTGCAGTCACCACCCTGCGCCCAGACATTGTCCTTGTGTCTGAGTCCACCAAGCAAGCAGTGCTGCTGGAGCTGACAGTCCCGTGGGAAGATCGCCTGGAAGAAGCTTTCGAGAGGAAGCTCTCCAAGTACGCAGGACTGGTCAGTGACTGCCAGCAGGCTGGCTGGAGAGCAAGGTGTTTCCCTGTGGAGGTTGGATGCAGAGGATTTGCAGCCCGTTCCTTGGCCAGAGCCTTCAGTAGTTTAGGTATCGAGGGTGAGAGAAAGAGGAGAGCCATCCGCAATACCACCGATGCGGCAGAGAGAGCCTCAAAATGGCTGTGGCTCAAAAGAGGGGAGCCATGGAGTCATGGTAGCTAGCTAGCCATCTGGACACAAGCTGGGGTCTGATCAGCCCCGGCTGGGTCACCTGGAGGAGGGCGTATGATGTTGAAAGACCCGAAACGTCCAATGATCCCAGGAACATCACTGAAGATGTGTCCAGATTAGGCATCAGTAGATGTATGTACACACTCTTCTTAACTTTTTCTTAACTGCGTTCGAGAATGAGGAGCAATGCATGGCTCGACATGGCTCAAACTTCACAGGTTATAGTTTATGATGGTTATGATGATATCCACATGCCCAAAGTGAATAGGACACCTTTCCTTTTTGCTTGGCGAGACATACATTAATTGATTCGACATTTCAACACATTGCGAGATTTAAAAAATCCCTTCGCATTTTAAAATCAGCAACATCTTGACATTATGTATTTAAAACATCTGACATATATCTCATGAATCAAGTCAAGTTGTAGAAAGTCAAATTGACACAAAATTCACAACACTGGTGAATCAAATCTCAATATATTTGAGCAGCTGGCTCAAATGAACGCAATATGTAGGCTATGGATGTATAGATATGTAGGTAAAAGCGGGGTTGCTACATTAGTTTAATGAAATCAGTCTCATAAAATGTAATAATCATTACATTTAGTATTTAATATTTTATAATTAAATTACTAAAATAATGAAAAGCTCTACTTCTACCACTATGCTACAGTCTGAGTATGGTATCACAATACTATCATACTACAATATCACTACAAAGTCTATAACACTACATGGAACAACCAGAGAAGTGAAGGCAATTGGAGTACTTGGTTGGCGGAAAATGGCTTTCAGTGGAATATTGGAACAACAACAGACAAGACAATTGTTTAACTCTAAATAAACAATTTATTAAAGGTAACAGACAGTTCTTAATGGCTAATACTAATCATATAAACAACTGAGTATAATAATGAAACAAGGCACGAAGTGGAGTTGGTATTACGGAGGAGGGGGCATGAGAGCCTGCTCGTCTGTGTGTGTGTGTGTGTGTGTGTGTGTGTGTGTGTGTGTGCGTGCGTGCGTGCGTGCGTGCGTGCAAAGTGATCTCTGTTAAAATTGTAAGGGTAACGGCCCTGCTGGCGGTTACCCTTCCCTTGGTAGGGCTGTTTCCGGCGTTGACCATTTCGTTTGTTCATGTCATTTCTAAGTTGACCATTGAACATCTGAGAACACACATCTTCCCTAAATGAGTGAATTGTTAATGCCATCAAACATACAGTGGCCTAAAAGCAGAGAAGTTTTGATTTCCACAACTACCAGGGTACTACCAATTGCAAAAGAAACAGTGGGATTATAACAGTGTGTGTAAGGATTTATGGATCCAATACAGTACAAAACAAGCTTGCTCAACTGTACGAATGTTTAACAAACATCAGAGTACTGCAAGATTGTTGAAGGTAATTTATCGAAATAAGCTATTAGCATGCTATTTGAGCCATGGTGTGTTTTATACAAAGGCTAATGTCAACTTTAATCATGTAAACAGTTGACACTAGCTTGCTTTCTAACAAACCCAGGATTGGTTGACTCTTATAGCCAATTCAATTTGACCTCCCATCTGACCCCAATCGAATCAGAAGGTGATACTGTATCTAATGACACACCCATTATTTTTGAGGTTACGCCCTCTTATTTCAAAATCCAATGGTTAAATCTAAATTCACATAAATCAATGGGTGTTCTGTAAATCTATTCCTTATTCATTTCATACAAAGAATATCCCAACACGTGAACTTTGCCTATAGCTGGCTTATATTTGAGCCACGTCTGCTACCTCAAATATTCTAGTAGCCTGAGGAGTTTGTCGAGTCTGTTTACCTTATAAAGTATATGCTTTATTTAAGTGTTAACTGTACATTCCACAAAACAGAAATGAAACAGCAAACAGTCACTTTGGTTTCCATTATATTCCTTTTCTTATTTTGCTGTAGGTTGTAGTTGCCTGGCATCCATTTATTGCATGACATCTCAACTTGAACTTCCCCCTCGCTTTTGAAATGGGTGAGGTTTACCGCCAGGAGGCATTTCGTGGGCGGGTTTTAGGCTAATACTGTGGGGCTCTCGTGCTTGAGGCCCCAGGCCATTAGCCCTAGCTTGCACTGGGCCCATTGTGGAATCATTCCCACTTACAGTGAAAACCATGCATTTATTAAGCGTTTATTTAGTGTTATGGTGTTGCATGACTTTTAATCTTCAGACACCCTTGCAGTTGGAATTGCAATCAATGACTTACCATGTTCTAGAAGGGCGAGGGCGGACCTCCTTCATTACATTACATTGATATCAGAGCCCTTGCTCCATTGATGTCCCATTTTTTGTTGTTTAATGTCAGAATGAGCTTATACAAACCTATCTACAAAGGTTCAAAGCTGCAATTGATGTTAAAGGTGCATCTACTAAATACTACATTGATGGAGATAGGAAGATTATATCACAGGAGAGGGACTCAAAAACAGAAGGCTCTGCCTCCTATTGTCAATTTTGGTACTCTTGAAATTACAAGAAGACATGCACTCTTGGAACGAAAGGCTCTTTATGGGCAGTTCATTCTTTGAGTTGATGCGGAGCTTAGCCATTTATGTTAGAATGAGTGTAGAGAGACAAGTACAGGTGAGGTATGTTCATATTCTTAGTTCTAGTGAGTGTGCGAGCTGCAGCATTTTGTATCACTTGCAGGCTCTTTAGTGAGTGTATAATCGGACAGAATCGCACTCCAGTAGTTGCAAGGTGGTGAATATGTGGATTTTTTTTTCTGCATCCTGACTGATGTGTAGATAAAAAGTCTTTGAAATCTGTTTGATGTGGGTTGCATGAGAGGTCTTGGTCAATAGTTACACATTTGGATGTTAGTGAAATGCCATCATGTGTGAGTAGCTGGCTGGATTCATAGTGTGTTATTTCAAAGAGTGATGGAGAAATAAAAGGATAGAGGAAGTGTTGCGAGAGACAGAGGCTGGATGGGGTTTTGTTGGAGGACTCCAGGCAACTAGAAGAGAAGGTGCAGGTCAAAATGCAGTTCAAAGCTTTTTTGATGCCATTGCACTAAGACTGTTCAATTTGATTAGGGGTCCAGTGGGGCTGTGAATGTGCTGAGTGTGTAGGTTTGGTGCTGAGAGGACACAGTGTCACATTGGGAGCTCATGAATATGAAGCAGAGCAGCTCACGAAGCCCTCTGAGAAACAGACAAGTCTTGTCAGTGGCTAAAAATGGATGATAGTTTTAATTGACTTGAAATAGAAAAAAAGCAGGAAGAAAGGTGAATGAGTTAACAGGTGACAGCTAACATCAGGCTATAACAACTTCTGGTATAAGGACTACATTTATAGATATTGAAGTCATTGTGCAGTTTTTTAACATGTTTTATTGATATTTGTTGATAATGGTCAAAATAGCTGAGGTAAACTGTGATGCATGGTACTCTCCACTGAAGTTGTTCTTTTCTGTTGTGTGGCTGTCAGTTAGATTACCCCTCAAACTTCAAATTTGAATAGAACCCACTACAGATAGCCAGCGCCCATCTCATCTTTGTCTAACATTGCATCGTATTGCCCCATGTATTGAGTAATGCAATGCAATGCTTTTGTACAGAAGGCACTTAGTGACACAGTTAATGCATGAAGGCCTAAATTATGGTAACAAAATGAATATAATTTTCCTTCAGGGCATCATCTTTCCTTCCCACAGATCTATCAGCAGTAGTGCTAGCTTGTTATTAGCTCCCTAGGTAAAGAATTAATTTTAATTTGTGTTTTCTGTTATTTATTTTATGTTGGAATGTAGGTAGGTATTGAGTTAAAACATTTTTGGCTTCACCTGACTTGGCTATACCAGAGCTGCCAACATACACGATTTTGGCGTAGCGGATACGATTTCCAGACTCCAATTACACTGCTACGCTTGACTTGATTATCCTACGCATTTCCCAACAAATCGATATCATTCTTGTAGCAGGCAGCCACGTGCATGGGTTGACATCCAACCAGCCCTAAAACTCACATATAAACTGTATTATGATTCGTCCCTTGCGCCGGCAACGCGCCAATAGGATTGGCCGTACTTTATTTTTTTAATGCTGTTTCCAATGCTGACCAGTGACTAGCGTTGAGGTTCGTGGCTGTTGAGGCACTGACTCTTTCCGTGTCAGATTTACAAATATATGAACCCAATACAGTAGCTTAAATCACCATTCAATTGGCTGCTTGCACATTGACAACTAGTTCGGTTATTTTTCATATTTCATATCAGCATTCTTTACACACACATAGGTAAGGTACATACAGTTGGCAGTTGCTAGCTTGTGGTGAACTCGTGTTAATATCTGTGGATATATGAACTTGTGAATATTACTTGTTTCATGCAAAGTTGCACAGGCACCCTGAGGGTTTCTACCAGTTCCCATTATAATTGTATAAGTTAAATCAAGGAGACTTTAACATCAGCTAGATAACTAGCCATCATTTCATGCAAATTAAACTCTTCCATTTAAATCATTGAAGGTCATTTAAAGTGTCCTTTGCTAGCTAGTTAGCTAGCATAGCAACTATTTAACCGTAGCAACCAGGAAACAACTTCAGCTGGAAGGTTAAATTCCTCAAATCAGCTCACCAATAAAAAGCAGTCTTGGGTTCAAAGTGATCACAACCACTTGTATGATGTTAAATTGCTTCATATAGATATTAAACAATCCTCAGATAAATAATGTGAAATCAACGGAGCAAGGGCTTACTCTGATAACAATGTAATGTTAGCGAATGAGGGGTGAGAAGCTCCCCCTTGCTAATATTTAGTCTCCGCTGTTCGTTCAAAGCCAGATATATTCTTGGGGTTCCAAATAGCAATGTGGCTTTGAATGTGAGCAGTCGATCGAGTTATCTTCTGTCCCGTATTTTGAAACAAACATTTTAGCTTCAGCATTGGTCTCCCATTATTTATCGCTTCACATTTCTATTGAAAGTCCCGGTAACACTTTCTATGAAGCCCAGCGTTATAAGGTCCTATAAGGACATTATAAGGGCCTTAATAATGACTTATAGCGATTGCTACAATGACTTATAGCTACTTTATAACTACGTATAATGTCTTCATGATGACTCATAATCACCTTTATGATACATTATATCAGTTCATTATGAATGGTTATAATTAAAGACGGAATAATGCATTATAAATATGTGACTGTCGGGTAACACTTGCTATGAAGCCTGCCTTTATAAGGTCCTATAAGGACATTAATGATGACGTTTAAAAGCAGCTATAAGTCATTGTAGCACTCTTTATAACTATGTTTAGCATCTCCACAATTACTCATATCCACTGCTCTGAAACGTTATGTCAGTTAATTATAAATGGTTATAATCTAAGATAAAATGATGCATTATAAATATGTGATCATAGGTTTGTGTGGGTAATCATGAATCCTATGAAGTACTGCATATATGAAGCACTATAAGAACATTCATAATAGCTTTAAAAACTAGTTGTCATTGTGGCACTCATTATACAGTAACTATGTATATAGGTCTTCACGGCACATCATAACCACCTTTGTGATATATTATGCATATTCATGAATGGTTATTAGTATGGTGACTAGGCTGCTATACAGACATAGAATATTATAAACTTTTAGAAGATCCTATGAGTGTACTTTGTCAGCTTTAAGTAAAGTGACAAAAGGGTAATGTTGTTTTAAACAGATATATGATTATTATAAGATAAGAGAAGAGAAGATAAGGCATTATGAACTTGTTAATAGTGCTGACTGTAAATACAACAGGATACAGATGAAAACCCTTTTATTTAAAACTTTCTGGAGGTGCTCAGACTTTATACAAAAACACATTGTAAAGATTTCGGGCTAAGACTTTTGAACTTCAGAGTTGCTGTTATTACTCCAAACCCAATGTCCCTACACAATAAATACTGATAGTTGCAGAAACAACAAAATATTAAAGTTGTCTACATAAAAGCATAACTTTGACACCGCGCGCTTTTGGACCAATTAAATCTGTTCATCAACCAGTCAAGCAAATATCGATGGTAATACAGCTTTCAGACCTGAGAGCACGCTCAAGAAGGTAGAAGACGTAGGACTGAGAAGGTAAGAATGAGTGCCACAATGACTTAACTAGTTTTTAAAGGTATTATGAATGTTCTTATAGTGCTTCATATATGCAGGCTTCATAGGATTCATGATTACCCACACAAACCTATGATCACATATTTATAATGCATCATTTTATCTTAGATTATAACCATTTATAATTAACTGACATAACGTTTCAGAGCAGTGGATATGAGTTTTTGTTTATTTGTT